>NC_056627.2:20140058-20464225 GCF_002870075.4 Lactuca sativa
TTCAGTCTGACGCTCTCCCAACTGAGCTATCCCCGTTATTGTTCTTTTTGACGCAAAATGAATTATATAGTTCAGATTTTTTCCTGCGTTCTTAATTACATAATTGTTCTGATTTGAACGAAAGTCTACATACATTCATTGAACATTTCAATGACCATGAACAGTTCAATGGTCATTGAATTTCATATTAATTAAATGCCAACATCATCCAACTATGATCATGTTTAATCTATTTAAAGACAATTACTCATTTCACATTATCCAAAAATTCAATTAAACTATACATCATTGTAGATGTTATAACTAGAAATGAATAAGAGGTGCAAGGTGTCAAGCATGAAGGTATACATGTACCTATGTACTAAGTACAAGTTTTTGATTCCTGATGATGATAACTAGAGAATGTTCTAATAGATAAGGAGATACTATGAAACATTGAAGAAGTATTAGAGGAGTTAAAGTGCATAATGAAATGTTCAATGCCATGATGCATGTATATAATATTTATGCTTAAATGGAAAATTTAAGATTTTTACTACATGAAAAAAGATACATTGCATACGTGCTTATTGAAAACTCTACCCACCATATTCTTACGAATAGGACTCACTTAAGACCTGGTAAACCAGCTTGAAAGTTGACCACAAATTTCAACCTCAGCAGCTAACATATGTTCCATCGATGACTTACCTAACTTGTAAAACATGTCTTATCATTATAATTATATTATTTATCCCGACATCATGCTTTCAAAGCTTGAAGTCCTTTTTTATACTTATGTCAGCTGCACTGTTACTTAGCCAAGCCCGCTTATAGTTTGTTTGATTCTCATCGGAGATTTTGTTGTTATTTGACTTGCTTAAAGTAAAAATATGAAGAAAACAAAAAACTAAATCATCCCTAATATATAGAAAATCCGAGCAACACACAAAACTGAGCTTTTAATAAAGAAATACGAGGAAGTTGTATTATTGAAGAGATAAAAATGCGGTGAACGTGGATCGAACACGTGACCTTCAGATCTTCAGTCTGACGCTCTCCCAACTGAGCTATCCCCGCTATTGTTCTTTTTGATTTAAAATGAATTATATAGTTCAGATTTTTTTCATGTGTTCTTAATTACATAATTTTTCTGATTTGAACCAAAGTCTACATATATTCATTGAACATTTCAATGACCATGAACACTTCAATGGTCGTTGAATTTTATATTAATTAAATGCCAACGCCATCCAACTATGATCATGTTTAATCTATTTAAAGACAATTCCTCATTTCACATTATCCAAAAATTCAATTAACCTATACATCATTGTAGATGTTATAACAAGAAATGAATAAGAGGTGCAAGGTGTCAAGCATGAAGGTATAAATGTACCTATGTACTAAGTACAAGTTTTTGATTCATGATGATGATAACTAGAGAATGTTCTAATAGATAAGGAGATACTATGAAACATTGAAGAAATATTAGAGGAGTTAAAGTGCAGAATGAAATGTTCAATGCCATGATGCAAGTATATAATATTGATGCTTAAATGGAAAATTTAAGATTTTTACTACATGAAAAAAGATACATTGCATACGTGATTATTGAAAACTCTACCCACCCTATCCTTACGAATAGGACTCACTTAAGACCTGGTAAACCAACTTGAAAGTTGACCACAAATTTCAACCTCAGCAACTAACATATGTTACATCGATGACTTACCTAACTTGTAAAACCTATCTTTTCATTATAATTATATTATTTATCCCGACATCATGCTTTCAAAGCTTGTAGTCCTTGTTTATATTTATGTCAGCTTCACTGTTATTTAGCCTAGCCCGCTTATAGTTTGTTTGTTTCTCATCGGATATTTTATTGTTATTTGAGTTGTTTAAAGTAAAAATATGAAGAAAACAAAAAACTAAATCATCCCTAATATATAGAACATCCGAGCAACACACAAAACTGAGCTTTTAATGAAGAAATACGAGGAGGTTGTATTATTGAAGAGATAAAAATGCGGTGAACGTGGATCGAACACGTAACCTTCAGATCTTCAGTCTGACGCTCTCCAAACTGAGCTATCCCCGCTATTGTTCTTTTTGACGCAAAATGAATTATATATTTCAGATTTTTTCCTGCGTTCTTAATTACATAATTGTTCTGATTTGAACGAAAGTCTACATACATTCATTGAACATTTCAATGACCATGAACAGTTCAATGGTCATTGAATTTCATATTAATTAAATGCCAACATCATCCAACTATGATAATGTTTAATCTATTTAAAGACAATTACTCATTTCACATTATCCAAAAATTCAATTAAACTATACATCATTGTAGATGTTATAACTAGAAATGAATAAGAGGTGCAAGGTGCCAAGCATGAAGGTATACATGTACCTATGTACTAAGTACAAGTTTTTGATTCATGATGATGATAACTAGAGAATGTTCTAATAGATAAGGAGATACTATGAAACATTGAAGAAGTATTAGAGGAGTTAAAGTGCATAATGAAATATTCAATGCCATGATGCAAGTATATAATATTTATGCTTAAATGGAAAATTTAAGATTTTTACTACATGAAAAAAGATACATTGCATACGTGCTTATTGAAAACTCTACCCACCATATTCTTACGAATAGGACTCACTTAAGACCTGGTAAACCAACTTGAAAGTTGACCACAAATTTCAACCTCAGCAGCTAACATATGTTCCATCGATGACTTACCTAACTTGTAAAACCTGTCTTATCATTATAATTATATTATTAATCCCGACATCATGCTTTCAAAGCTTGAAGTCCTTTTTTATACTTATGTCAGCTGCACTGTTACTTAGCCAAGCCCGCTTATAGTTTGTTTGATTCTCATCGGAGATTTTGTTGTTATTTGACTTGCTTAAAGTAAAAATATGAAGAAAACAAAAAAAATCATCCCAAATATATAGAACATCCGAGCAACACACAAAACATAGCTTTTAATGAAGAAATACGAGGAGGTTGTATCATTGAAGAAATAAAAATGCGGTGAACGTGGATCGAACACGTGACCTTCAGATCTTCAGTCTGACGCTCTCCCAACTGAGCTATCCCCGCTATTGTTCTTTTTGATGCAAAATGAATTATATAGTTCAAATTTTTTTCCTGTGTTCTTAATTACATAATTGTTCTGATTTGAACCAAAGTCTACATATATTCATTGAACATTTCAATGACCATGAACACTTCAATGGTCATTGAATTTTATATTAGTTAAATGCCAACGCCATCCAACTATGATCATGTTTAATCTATTTAAAGACAATTACTCATTTCACATTATCCAAAAATTCAATTAACCTATACATCATTGTAGATGTTATAACAAGAAATGAATAAGAGGTGCAAGGTGTTAATCATGAAGGTATAAATGTACCTATGTACTAAGTACAAGTTTTTGATTCATGATGATGATAACTAGAGAATGTTCTAATAGATAAGGAGATACTATGAAACATTGAAGAAATATTAGAGGAGTTAAAGTGCAGAATGAAATGTTCAATGCCATGATGCAAGTATATAATGTTGATGCTTAAATGGAAAATTTAAGATTTTTACTACATGAAAAAAGATACATTGCATACGTGATTATTGAAAACTCTACCCACCATATCCTTACGAATAGGACTCACTTAAGACCTGGTAAACCAACTTGAAAGTTGACCACAAATTTCAACCTCAGCAACTAACATATGTTCCATCGATGACTTACCTAACTTGTAAAACCTATCTTTTCATTATAATTATATTATTTATCCCTACATCATGCTTTCAAAGCTTGTAGTCCTTGTTTATATTTATGCCAGCTTCACTGTTATTTACCCTAGCCCGCTTATAGTTTGTTTGTTTCTCATCGGATATTTTATTGTTATTTGAGTTGTTTAAAGTAAAAATATGAAGAAAACAAAAAACTAAATCATCCCTAATATATAGAACATCCGAGCAACACACAAAACTGAGCTTTTAATGAAGAAATACGAGGAGGTTGTATTATTGAAGAGATAAAAACGCGGTAAACGTGGATCGAACACGTAACCTTCAGATCTTCAGCCTGACGCTCTCCCAACTGAGCTATCCCCGCTATTGTTCTTTTTGACGCAAAATAAATTATATAGTTCAGATTTTTTCCTGCGTTCTTAATTACATAATTGTTCTGATTTGAACAAAAGTCTACATACATTCATTAAACATTTCAATGACCATGAACAGTTCAATGGTCATTGAATTTCATATTAATTAAATGCCAACATCATCCAACTATGATCATGTTTAATCTATTTAAAGACAATTACTCATTTCACATTATCCAAAAATTCAATTAAACTATACATCATTGTAGATGTTATAACTAGAAATGAATAAGAGGTGCAAGGTGTCAAGCATGAAGGTATACATGTACCTATGTACTAAGTACAAGTTTTTGATTCATGATGATGATAACTAGAGAATGTTCTAATAGATAAGGAGATACTATGAAACATTGAAGAAGTATTAGAGGAGTTAAAGTGCATAATGAAATGTTCAATGCCATGATGCAAGTATATAATATTTATGCTTAAATGGAAAATTTAAGATTTTTACTACATGAAAAAAGATACATTGCATACGTGCTTATTGAAAACTCTACCCACCATATTCTTACGAATAGGACTCACTTAAGACCTGGTAAACCAACTTGAAAGTTGACCACAAATTTCAACCTCAGCAGCTAACATATGTTCCATCGATGACTTACCTAACTTGTAAAACATGTCTTATCATTATAATTATATTATTTATCCCGACATCATGCTTTCAAAGCTTGAAGTCCTTTTTTATATTTATGTCAGCTGCACTGTTACTTAGCCAAGCCCGCTTATAGTTTGTTTGATTCTCATCGGAGATTTTGTTGTTATTTGACTTGCTTAAAGTAAAAATATGAAGAAAACAAAAAAAATCATCCCAAATATATAGAACATCCGAGCAACACACAAAACTTAGCTTTTAATGAAGAAATACGAGGAGGTTGTATTATTGAAGAAATAAAAATGCGGTGAACGTGGATCGAACACGTGACCTTCAGATCTTCAGTCTGACGCTCTCCCAACTGAGCTATCCCCGCTATTGTTCTTTTTGATGCAAAATGAATTATATAGTTCAAATTTTTTTCCTGTGTTATTAATTACATAATTGTTCTGATTTGAACCAAAGTCTACATATATTCATTGAACATTTCAATGACCATGAACACTTCAATGGTCATTGAATTTTATATTAATTAAATGCCAACGCCATCCAACTATGATCATGTTTAATCTATTTAAAGACAATTACTCATTTCACATTATCCAAAAATTCAATTAACCTATACATCATTGTAGATGTTATAACAAGAAATGAATAAGAGGTGCAAGGTGTCAAGCATGAAGGTATAAATGTACCTATGTACTAAGTACAAGTTTTTGATTCATGATGATGATAACTAGAGAATGTTCTAATAGATAAGGAGATACTATGAAACATTGAAGAACTATTAGAGGAGTTAAAGTGCAGAATGAAATGTTCAATGCCATGATGCAAGTATATAATATTGATGCTTAAATGGAAAATTTAAGATTTTTACTACATGAAAAAAGATACATTGCATACGTGATTATTGAAAACTCTACCCACCATATCCTTACGAATAGTAGTCACTTAAGACCTGGTAAACCAACTTGAAAGTTGACCACAAATTTCAACCTCAGCAACTAACATATGTTCCATCGATGATTTACCTAACTTGTAAAACCTATCTTTTCATTAGAATTATATTATTTATCCCGACATCATGCTTTCAAAGCTTGTAGTCCTTCTTTATATTTATGTCAGCTTCACTTTTATTTAGCCTAGCCCGCTTATAGTTTGTTTGTTTCTCATCGGATATTTTGTTGTTATTTGAGTTGTTTAAAGTAAAAATATGAAGAAAACAAAAAACTAAATCATCCTTAATATATAGAATATCCGAGCAACACACAAACTAAGCTTTTAATGAAGAAATACGAGGAGGTTGTATTATTGAAGAGATAAAAATGCGGTGAACGTGGATCGAACACGTGACCTTCAGATCTTCAGTCTGACGCTCTCCCAACTGAGCTATCCCCGCTATTGTTCTTTTTGACACAAAATGAATTATATAGTTCATATTGTTTCCTGCGTTCTTAATTACATAATTGTTCTGATTTAAACGAAAGTCTACATACATTCATTGAACATTTCAATGACCTTGAACACTTCAATGGTCATTGAATTTCATATTAATTAAATGCCAACGCCATCCAACTATGATCATGTTTAATCTATTTAAAGACAATTACTCATTTCACATTATCCAAAAATTCATTTAAACTCTACATCATTGTAGATGTTATAACGAGAAATGAATAAGAGGTGCAAGGTGTCAAGCATGAAGGTATGCATGTACCTATGTACTAAGTACAAGTTTTTGATTCATGATGATGATAACTAGATAATGTTCTAATAGATAAGGAGATACTATGAAACATTGAAGAAATATTAGAGGAGTTAAAGTGCAGAATGAAATGTTCAATGCCATGATGCAAGTATATAATATTGATGCTTAAATGGAAAATTTAAGATTTTTACAACATGAAAAAAGATACATTGCATACGTGATTATTGAAAACTCTACCCACCATATCCTTACGAATAGGACCCACTTAAGACCTGGTAAACCTACTTGAAAGTTGACCACAAATTTCAACCTCAGCAGCTAACATATGTTCCATCGATGACTTACCTAACTTGTAAAACCTGTCTTTTCATTATAATTATATTATTTATCCCGACATCATGCTTTCAAAGCTTGTAGTCCTTGTTTATATTTATTTCAGCTTCACTGTTACTTTGCCTAGCCCGCTTATAGTTTGTTTGTTTCTCATCGGATATTTTGTTGTTATTTGAGTTGTTTAAAGTAAAAATATGAAGAAAACAAAAAACTAAATCATCCTTAATATATAGAATATCCGAGCAACACACAAACTAAGCTTTTAATGAAGAAATACGAGGAGGTTGTATTATTGAAGAGATAAAAATGCGGTGAACGTGGATCGAACACGTGACCTTCAGATCTTCAGTCTGACGCTCTCCCAACTGAGCTATCCCCGCTATTGTTCTTTTTGACACAAAATGAATTATATAGTTCATATTGTTTCCTGCGTTCTTAATTACATAATTGTTCTGATTTAAACGAAAGTCTACATACATTCATTGAACATTTCAATGACCTTGAACACTTCAATGGTCATTGAATTTCATATTAATTAAATGCCAACGCCATCCAACTATGATCATGTTTAATCTATTTAAAGACAATTACTCATTTCACATTATCCAAAAATTCATTTAAACTCTACATCATTGTAGATGTTATAACGAGAAATGAATAAGAGGTGCAAGGTGTCAAGCATGAAGGTATGCATGTACCTATGTACTAAGTACAAGTTTTTGATTCATGATGATGATAACTAGATAATGTTCTAATAGATAAGGAGATACTATGAAACATTGAAGAAATATTAGAGGAGTTAAAGTGCAGAATGAAATGTTCAATGCCATGATGCAAGTATATAATATTGATGCTTAAATGGAAAATTTAAGATTTTTACAACATGAAAAAAGATACATTGCATACGTGATTATTGAAAACTCTACCCACCATATCCTTACGAATAGGACCCACTTAAGACCTGGTAAACCTACTTGAAAGTTGACCACAAATTTCAACCTCAGCAGCTAACATATGTTCCATCGATGACTTACCTAACTTGTAAAACCTGTCTTTTCATTATAATTATATTATTTATCCCGACATCATGCTTTCAAAGCTTGTAGTCCTTGTTTATATTTATTTCAGCTTCACTGTTACTTTGCCTAGCCCGCTTATAGTTTGTTTCTTTCTCATCGGATATTTTGTTGTTATTTGAGTTGTTTAAAGTAAAGATATGAAGAAAACAAAAAAAAAATCATCCATAATATATAGAACATCCGAGCAACACACAAAACTGAGCTTTTAATGAAGAAATACGAGGAGGTTGTATTATTGAAGAAATAAAAATGCGGTAAACGTGGATCGAACACATGACCTTCAGATCTTCATTCTGACGCTCTCCCAACTGAGCTATCCCCGCTATTGTTCTTTTTGATGCAAAATGAATTATATAGTTCAGATTTTTTCCTGCGTTCTTAATTACATAATTGTTCTGATTTGAACCAAAGTCTACATATATTCATTGAAAATTTCAATGACCATGAACACTTCAATTGTAACACCGTAAATTTCAAAACAATTTTTCACGTTTTATAAAAACATAATTCATTCATTATTCATAAAAACATCATTGTTTAAAACTCAATTCATAACATATATCAATCCCAAGATCTCATAACATAAAAATCTCGTGTGTGTACTGATCAAGCCGGCGCCTTTCCGCGATCCTCACTAGTACCTGAAACACATAACATTAAACACTCTAAGCACAAGGCTTAGTGAGTTCCCCAAAATACCACATATAACACATATTAGCCACTCGAGGCTATAACTCTATGGGTCCGTGCACCCAAACTCTGTGAACCCTCAGGTTCTAACTCTGTAAACATGCACAGCATAAATCACATAGAATAATGCAGTGCAACACATAACACATATACAGCGTACAAACACTGTATCACATAACTCTAGTTACCTACTCAAGGTAAAGTATAGTGAGAAGACTCACCTCAGATATCTCATTAAATCTCTGACTCGGTAAACTCTGGTCTAGCCCCTGCCAAATCACATGAAATAAATACTCTAATTGATACAACCTTCAGGGCTAGGCTAATCTCTTTCTATCTCATCATCCTCTAGGAAGGGTAAAAGACTATTCTACCCTTCCGATGACTCTAAGGTCCAAACATTGACTAACCCTAAAAGTCAACGAAGTCAACGGTCAACCTTGACCAAACTCGCCGAGTGCACAACTGTGACTCGGCGAGTCCACACGTGTTCTTCACTCTCCTAGTCCTCATTCAACTCACTGAGTCAACCTCAACTCTGAAAATCATCACTGATCACAATATGTGAAATGTCCCGACCCAACTCGCCGAGTCCGACTCCTGACTCGGCGAGTACCATCGTGCACTCTGTCCTCTAGATTCCCTCTGACTCACCGAGTCGCTTCCCCAACTCAGTGAGTCACCAACTGTGTGATTATCGGGAAAACCCTCGTCCAACTCGTCGAGTCAGCTATTGGACTCGGCGAGTTCATGCCATGCTAAAGCTGAATTGACCTCTTGAGGTCACATCCGCTTCTCTAAACCATATATCCAGCTTCCTAAAGCATTATAATCATGTAAAGCTAATATCTTGGTGCTCATGCAAAGGCTCAAAGGCCTTATTTGAAGATATGGCCTCTAACATGACATCCTAAGCTCATAACCTCCATTAACACCCATAAAGCTCAAGGGAAAAAGGGTCTCTGGACCTCTTTGGGTCCAGATCTACAGCACCAACACGAGAAGGGACCAATTACTCCATATAACCATCCTCTAAAGGGGCTAAAAAGCCCTAACTCTAAGAATTACACCATAAACTGAAGAAGGGTCGAATGAATACCTCAAAATGAAGTCTCTAAGCCCTGGAATCACTGGATTAGCACCCTCTTCAGCCTCCTCTTGTATTGCTCCTCTTCTATTTGCAAACACATTAACAAATGATCAAGAAATGACTCTTTTCCTCTCACAAACGCTCTAGCTCACTTAGGGTTTCTCTCTGGGGTCTGGTAGTCGCAAATGACAGCCATAAGGCCCTTTAAATAGGCCCTAAACCCGAGGAATTAGGGTTTCATTAAACAGTGTGGACTCACCGAGTCCTTGGGGCGACTCGCCGAGTCCAGCCATCCACCCGGATAATGATTCGCGTCTCTACTCGGTGAGTCTACGCATCAACTCGTCGATTTCTTCCATAAAACTTGAAATTCAATGAATAATAAAATACCTAAAATTCCGGATGTTACATCAATGGTCATTGAATTTCATATTAATTAAATGCCAACGCCATCCAACTATGATTATGTTTAATCTATTTAAAGACAATTACTCATTTCACATTATCCAAAAATTCATTTAAACTATACATCATTGTAGATGTTATAACAAGAAATGAATAAGAGGTGCAAGGTGTCAAGCATGAAGGTATACATGTACCTATGTACTAAGTACAAGTTTTTGATTCATGATGATGATAACTAGAGAATGTTCTAATAGATAAGGAGATACTATGAAACATTGAAGATGTATTAAAGGAGTTAAAGTGCAGAATGAAATGTTCTATGCCATGATGCAAGTATATAATATTGATGCTTAAATGGAAAATTTAAGATTTTTACTACATGAAACAAGATACGTTGCATACATGATTATTGAAAACTCTACCCACCATATCCTTACGAATAGGACTCACTTAAGACCTGGTAAACCAACTTGAAAGTTGACCATAAATTTCAACCTCTGCAGCTAACATATGTTCCATCGATGACTTACCTAACTTGTAAAACCTATCTTTTCATTATAATTATATTATTTATCCTGACATCATGCTTTCAACACTTGTAGTCCTTGTTTATATTTATGTCAGCTTCACTGTTACATAGCCTAGGCCGCTTATAGCTTGTTTGTTTCTCATCGGAGATTTTGTTGTTATTTGAGTTGTTTAAAGTAAAAAATGAAGAAAACAAAAAAATAAACCATCCCTAATATATAGAACATCCGAGCAACACACAAAACTGAGCTTTTAATGAAGAAATACGAGGAGGTTGTATTATTGAAGAAATAAAAATGCGGTGAACGTGGATCTAACACGTGACCTTCAGATCTTCAGTCTGACGCTCTCCCAACTGAGCTATCCCCGCTATTGTTCTTTTTGATGCAAAATGAATTATATAGTTCATATTTTTTTCCTGCGTTCTTAATTACATAATTGTTCTGATTTGAACCAAAGTCTACATATATTCATTGAACATATCAATGACCATGAACACTTCAATGGTCATTGAATTTCATATTAATTAAATGCCAACGCCATCCAACTATGATCATGTTTAATCTATTTAAAGACAATTACTCATTTCACATTATCCAAAAATTCAATTAACCTATACATCATTGTAGATGTTATAACAAGAAATGAATAAGAGGTGCAAGGTGACAAGCATGAAGGTATACAAGTACCTATGTACTAAGTACAAGTTTTTGATTCATGATGATGATAACTAGAGAATGTTCTAATAGATAAGGAGATACTATGAAACATTGAAGAAGTATTAAAGAAGTTAAAGTGCAGAATGAAATGTTTAATGCCATGATGCAAGTATATAATATTGTTGCTTAAATGGTAAATTTAAGATTTTTACTACATGAAAAAAGATACATTGCATACGTGATTATTGAAAACTCTACCCACCATATCCTTACGAATAGGACTCACTTAAGACCTGGTAAACCAACTTGAAAGTTGACCACAAATTTCAACCTCAGCAGCTAACATATGTTCCATCGATGACTTACCTAACTTGTAAAACCTGTCTTTTCATTATAATTATATTATTTATCCCGACATCAAGCTTTCAAAGCTTGTAGTCCTTGTTTATATTTATGTCAGCTTCACTGTTACTTAGCCTAGGCCGCTTATAGCTTGTTTGTTTCTCATCGGAGATTTTGTTGTGATTTGAGATGTTTAAAGTAAAAAATGAAGAAAACAAAAAAATAAATCATCCCTAATATATAGAACATCCGAGTAACACACAAAACTGAGCTTTTAATGAAAAAATACGAGGAGGTTGTATTATTGAAGAAATAAAAATGTGGTGAACGTGGATCTAACACGTGACCTTCAGATCTTCAGTCTCACGCTCTCCCAACTGAGCTATCCCCGCTATTGTTCTTTTTGATGCAAAATGAATTATATAGTTCATATTTTTTCTTGCGTTCTTAGTTACATAATTGTTCTTATTTGAACCAAAGTCTACATATATTCATTGAACATATCAATGACCATGAACACTTCAATGGTCATTGAATTTCATATTAATTAAATGCCAACGCCATCCAACTATGATCATGTTTAATCTATTTAAAGACAATTTCTCATTTCACATTATCCAAACATTCAATTAACCTATACATCATTGTAGATGTTATAACAAGAAATGAATAAGAGGTGCAAGGTGTCAAGCATGAAGGTATACATGTACCTATGTACTAAGTACAAGTTTTTGATTCATCATGATGTTAACTAGAGAATGTTCTAATAGATAAGGAGATACTATGAAACATTGAAGAAATATTAGAGGAGTTAAAGTGCAGAATGAAATGTTCAATGCCATGATGCAAGTATATAATATTAATGCTTAAATGGAAAATTTAAGACTTTTACTACATGAAAAAAGATACATTGCATACGTGATTATTGAAAACTCTACCCACCATATCCTTACGAATAGGACTCACTTAAGACCTGGTAAACCAACTTGAAAGTTGACCACAAATTTCAACCTCAGCAGCTAACATATGTTCCATCGATGACTTACCTAACTTGTAAAACCTGTCTTTTCATTATAATTATATTATTTATGTAACAACTCAAATTTTCAAACAAATTTTCGTTTTTTAAAAATAAAGTATTTCCATTCAAAACAAGGCATAAAGAGTTTGAGTATTCTATCAAATACAAATAGTCAAAATCCCAAGATCATAAAAACATTCTCCAGTGTGTATCGATCACGCCGGCGCCTTCCCACGGTCCTCGCTAGTACCTGAAACACATACATAAACAACTATAAGCATAAATGCTTAGTGAGTTCCCCAATATACAACTTACGCACATACGCCTTTCCAGGCACTGACCTTCCGGTCCATGCGTCTCAGGGGACTTCCTTCCCTGCTGGGTAAACCTTCCGGTCCTACCCACGCCGACCTTCCGGTCCATCACACAGCATATCGCCTTCCGGCCCATAACATATTGCCTTCCGGCCCATAATATAATCGCCTTCTGGCCCATGACATACATAACACATATAACAAATAATTTACCACATATAGCATACATATCACATATCATATCTGACCTTCCGGTCACACAGTCAAACCCTTCCGGGTACAGTATAGTGAGAAGACTCACCTCGTAAATGCTGAAAGCTCGCAAATCCTGAAGTCACTCGTGCACAATCCGACGAGCTACAACCTCCCTATAACATCACATATCTCTCATTAACACTTATACCTTATAAGTGTGACTATCCCTAAAGAGGCAGACTTAGGTCAACTCTGGTCAACGGTCAATGGTCAACGGCCAACGGTCAACTCGACCGGACTCGGCGAGTGCCATGGCCACTCGGCGAGTCTAGACGTCCTCCCTGACTTCCCCTGATGTTCCCTTTCTACTCGTCGAGTATCCCTCTTGACTCGACGAGATCCTTGTGGAAGAATCGCGGGGCCACCCCGACTCCACTCGCCGAGTCTGAAGAACAGCTCGACGAGTTCCAGACAATCTCCAAGCTACTCGCCGAGTCTGCTCATCGGACTCGGCGAGTCCACGCCATGCAGTCGATCAAACTGCTTCCTGAGATAAGTTTCGTCCCGAAATACACAAGCATGGGACCTTCTGGACCTCTAAAGGTCCTAATACAGGATTATAGTCGTTGGGTAACAAGGTACTAATTCATCTAATCACCAAATGGGTTCCATAAACCCTAAATCCATGCACACATCAACATAACAGAAAGGAATCCGAAATATTACCTGAAATATGCCCTCACTGTGTCTCCAAACCGCAGAACTCGAATCCCTTGATGTTCCTTTAGCCAAAACTCTTCTCCTCCTTGCACAACAATTTCTTCAAAGCCCTAATATCCTTCACTCTTGCTCTAGACGCCCACAGCCGTTTAGGGTTCTTCTCAGTCGACTAAAGACGGACAATGACGGCCTATAAGTGCATTATATACGACCCAAACCTGAACGGTTAGGGTTTTCGCTAAACAGCGTAGACTCGTCGAGTCCATATCGGACTCGTCGAGTCCAGTCGCGAACCCGCAACCAAGTCTGCGATCCTACTCGGCGACTCTAGGCTTCGACTCGCCGAGTCCCCTCGTAACTCACCCAAAAACATAATTTAACAATACCTGAGATTCCGGGCTGTTACAATTCTCCCCCACTTGGATTAGACTTCGCCCTCGAAGTCTCACTCTGAAAATAGTTCCGGATGCTGCTCCCGCATCTCACGTTCCGGCTCCCAAGTCATTTCCGACCCCTTACGGTGTTGCCACTGAACCAACACCAGAGGTACTTCCTTGTTCCTCATAACCTTGATCTTCCGATCCCTGATGGCCACTGGTCTCTCGGCATAATTCAGGCTCGCATCCACCTGAATATCCTCCAATGGAACCACTGCCGACTCATCGGCTATGCACTTCCTCAATTGCGACACATGAAAAGTGTCGTGGATCTGTCCCAACTCCGCTGGCAACTCCAACCGATAGGCTACCCGGCCTATCCTTGCAATCACACGAAATGGCCCAATATACCGGGGCCCCAACTTGCCCCTCTTCCTGAATCGAATCACTCCTTTCCAAGGGGAGACCTTCAGGAGAACGAAGTCGCCGACCTGAAATTCAAGCTCGGATCGGCGCCTGTCTGCATAACTCTTCTGTCGGCTCTGGGTAGTCAATAACCTCTGCCTAACTTGCTGAATCTGCTCTGTCGTCTAAAGCACGATCTCCGTGCTGCCCATCACTCTCTGTCCCACCTCTCCCCAGCAAATGGGGGTCCGACATCTCCTACCATACAACAGCTCAAAAGGTGGCATACCAATGCTCGAATGATGGTTGTTGTTGTAGGAAAACTCTGCCAAAGGTAAATACGCATCCCAACTACCCCCGAAGTCTAACACACACGCCCGGAGCATGTCCTCCAGCGTCTGAATCGTCCGCTCGCTCTGACCGTCTGTCTGGGGATGGTATGCGGTACTAAAATGCAATTTAGTACCCAGCTCCTCATGAAATTTCTTCCAGAACCTGGAAGTGAAACGCACATCACGGTCTGAAACAATCGAGATCGGTACCCCATGCCGAGATACTACCTCTCTCACATATATCTCCGCCAACTTCTCCGCTGAAGAACTCTCACTGATGGCAAGGAAGTGTACACTCTTCGTCAACCTATCCACAATCACCCAAATTGCATCAACTCCCCTGGCAGTCCTCGGCAATTTGGTGATGAAATCCATAGTGATTTGTTCCCACTTCCACTCGGGGATCTCCAATGGCTGTAACTTGCCGTGCGGTCTCTGGTGCTCAGCCTTAACCCTACGGCAGGTCAAGCACCTCTCAACGAACCATGCAACGTCCCTCTTCATGCAGGGCCACCAATACTCTTTCCTCAAGTCCAAATACATCTTCGTAGCACCGGGATGGATCGAGAATTTCGATCTATGAGCCTCTTCCATCAAAGTAATACGCGTCCCGCCCACAAACGGTACCCAAATCCGACCCTGAAATGTCATAAGCCCTCGCCCATCCTTAACGAACTCTGAAATTAACCCCACAACCCGCTCTTTCTTCTGCATTTCCGGTCGCACAGCTTCAGCCTGTGCCCCACGAATAGCATCCAATACAGGAGTCATCACAGTCAGTCTCAAGCATAGATCTCGCAATGGAGTGCTCTCCGCTTTGCGGCTCAACGCGTCGGCTACCACATTAGCCTTACCTGGGTGGTACAGGATCTCACAATCATAATCCTTGACCACATCCAACCACCTCCTCTGACGCATATTTAGGTTGGGCTGATCCATCAAATACTTCAAGCTCTTATGGTCCGTATATATTGTACATCGAACCCCATACAGGTAGTGACGCCAAATCTTGAGAGCGAATACTACTGCCCCCAACTCTAAATCATGCGTGGGATATCTCGCCTCATGAGGCTTCAGCTGCCTCGACGCATACGCTATCACATGACCCCTCTGCATCAACACTGCACCCAGTCCCGAAATCGATGCGTCGCAATATACTACAAAATCTTCCATCCCTTCCGGGAGGGCTAATACCGGGGCTTCGCACAATCTCTAGCGGAGTGTCTCAAAGGAGGTCTGCTGCTCGGGCCCCCATGAGAATGCAACACCCTTCCGGGTCAATCTGGTGAGTGGCACTGCAATCTTGGAGAAATCCTTGATAAATCTCCGATAATACCCTGCCAACCCAAGGAAGCTCCTGATCTCAGAAGGTGACTTCGGCACTTCCCAACTCATCACCGCCTCAACCTTGGCCGGATCGACCAATATCCCTTTCTGATTAACAACATGTCCTAGAAATTGGACCTCCCGCAACCAGAAGTCACATTTGGAGAACTTTGCATAAAGCTTCTCTGACCTCAATACCTCGAGGACCTCCCTCAAATGCTCCTCATGCTGCTCTCTAGATCTAGAATACACCAGAATGTCGTCGATAAATACAATCACTGATCGATCCAACATCGGCCTGCATACCCTGTTCATGAGATCCATGAACACAGCCGGGGCATTGGTGAGCCCGAAAGGCATCACCACAAACTCATAATGCCCATATCGCGTCCTAAACGCTGTCTTATGGACATCCCCATCCCGCACCCTCACCTGATGGTACCCTGACCTCAGATCGATCTTGGAAAACCAAGACGCTCCCTGCAACTGATCGAATAAGTCATCGATCCTCGGTAACGGGTAACGGTTCTTGACCGTCAACTTGTTCAACTCCCAGTAATCAATGCACATCCGGTGTGAACCATCCTTCTTCTTGACGAATAGAATAGGTGCTCCCCACGGCGAGCTGCTCGGCCGAATGAATCCCTTCCCCAGCAACTCCTGGAGCTGCAAGGACAACTCTTGCATCTCTGGAGGTGCAAGACGATAAGGCACTTTAGCAATAGGCGCGGCCCCCAGAACCAGATCGATACCAAACTCTACTTGCCTCACAGGAGGTACTCCCGGCAGCTCCTCGGGAAAAACATCTGGAAACTCACGCACCACAGGGACCTCCTCAACTGACTTCGGTCTCTCGGAAACCATCTGCGTATCCATCACATACGCCACAAAACCCTTACAGCCCTGCTGTAGACACTGCCTCGCCCTAGTGGCCGAACAAAAAGCTGATCCCGAACGGGTACCCTCGCCGTACACCGAAAGAACTCCCCCACTATGGTTTCGTATAGTCACCAACTGACGCTCACAGTCGATGACAGCGCCGAATCGGCTCAACCAGTCCATGCCCACGATAACACAGACATCACCCATCGCAATAGGAATCAGGTCAATCGGGAATTCAACCCCGAAAATCTCTAGCACAGATCACTTTCTCGTCAGCTATAGAAACTCTCAAAGGTCGACTCAACGACTCACGACTAGCACTGATATGCTGACTAAAGGCTAAGGACACAAAGGACCTACTCGCACCCGAGTCAAATAACACTAAGGCAGGCACAGAGTTCACAAGGAAAGTACCTACGCATATAATAACATAAGCATAACATCTCGACATTAAAATAAATACATGAATTACAACATACCTGCCACGACATCGGGCGCAGCGCGGACCTCCTCCGCAGTCAGCTGAAAGGCTCTTCCCCGAGCCCTCGGGGCCTCGGCCTTCACCGGTCGAGTCGCAGTAGCTCCGGTAGCAGGTGCAGATCCCTGAAGAAGTTGAGGGCACTCGGCCTTCCTATGGCCAGTCTGGTTGCAATGAAAGCAAACCGTCAATCCCTTGGGGCACTTCCTAGCAATGTGCCCCTCCTTGCCACACTTGTAGCAAGCACCAGATCGACATACCCCATCATGACTCTTGCCGCACTTCCCGCAAGTGCGACCCTTCGAACCTCCTGTCCTCGAATCGGCGGACTTTATCCGCTTGGCTGCCGGTTGGGACTGAGCCGGTCGCCGGTCCACCCGCTGAGACTCGGCCTCCTCCCTGGCCTGGGTCTCCAACTCGATCTCGCGCTTCCTGGCATTCGCCTGAAGCTCCGCAAAAGTATGGTAAGTGGAGTTTGACACAAACTCCCGGATATCCCTCCTCAAGACACCCAAGTACCGGCTCATCCGAGCCTGCTCTGTGGACACCAGCTCGGGGCAAAACATCGCCCTCTCATGAAACTTCCGCGTGATCGCCGCCACCGAATCTGTACCCTGCTTGAGGGTTAAGAACTCCTGAACCAATCGTTCCCGCTCCACCGGGGGAACGTACTCATCCCTGAACATGGCAGTAAACCCCTCCCATGTCACCGCTGTAGTCTCTGCCAAAGTGAAGTTCGCCGTCACGAACTTCCACCAGTCCTTCGCTCCCAGACGGAGCTGGTTCAAAGCGAACCGTACCCTCAGGTGCTCCGGGCATGAACAAGTGTAGAAGCACCCCTCTATGTCCGCGATCCACCTCATCGCAGCAATCGGATCCTGCGTCCCATCGAACTCCGGTGGCTTCGTGTTGCTGAACTCTCGGAACAGCAACGAGTCACCCCCCTGTGGCCTAGCAGCGGCCACAGCTGCGGTAGCTGCAGCGGTTGCAGCCTCAGTCAATGCGGCGTACCGCTCATCGAATGTCTCCATCAGGGTGGTCTTAATAGACCCAAACATCTCCGGGATCTCAGCCCGGATCGCCGCCGCTACCTCCTCGTGAATCATCTGACGAATCTCCTCGTCACTCACACCGCTCGTACTCGCTCCGTGGCGTGGTCTAACCATGATGTCTCTGAAATACAACATAAAACTATCAGAGACTCCATCGAGTGTATTTGCACTCGATAACGCAACCCTACTCAGTCTCCGATATCCAGGGATTCGTACTTGGGTCTCCCACTGACCCGGTGTCTTCGGTAGTACGGGCCCAATACTACCGACCACACCGCATCAGCATTCATCCCAAGTCTTCCTCCCCAAACCCCGGATAGTGAATACTCTACTTCTGATATGCACTATCTACCCGCATACTAGCAAAGCATCTCATATCGGCAAACTTCCCTAGACTAAGGCATCACAAATCAGGCCACTCTAGTCCTATCATGAATACCTAGTCTTCTAGCATGCATAAAAAATTATATCATATAACATTGTAAGGTATTTTGGGGATCTTTACCGTTCGGGCGCTGACTGATCGTACACACTGCTTCTTTCTTGCTTACCACACAACCATTTACCAAAGTTTATGCCTTTATTTAAAAAGTTTTCCTCAAATCCTCGGTTTGAGTTCAGTTACTCCCGAAGGTGCACCCGAATCCCTCAAACCAAGGCTCTGATACCAATTGTAACAACTCAAATTTTCAAACAAATTTTCGTTTTTTAAAAATAAAGTATTTCCATTCAAAACAAGGCATAAAGAGTTTGAGTATTCTATCAAATACAAATAGTCAAAATCCCAAGATCATAAAAACATTCTCCAGTGTGTATCGATCACGCCGGCGTCTTCCCACGGTCCTCGCTAGTACCTGAAACACATACATAAACAACTATAAGCATAAATGCTTAGTGAGTTCCCCAATATACAACTTACGCACATACGCCTTTCCAGGCCCTGACCTTCCGGTCCATGCGTCTCAGGGGACTTCCGTCCCTGCTGGGTAAACCTTCCGGTCCTACCCACGCCGACCTTCCGGTCCATCACACAACATATCGCCTTCCGGCCCATAACATATTGCCTTCCGGCCCATAATATAATCGCCTTCCAGCCCATGACATACATAACACATATAACAAATAACTTACCACATATAGCATACATATCACATATCATATCTGACCTTCCGGTCACACAGTCAAACCCTTCCGGGTACAGTATAGTGAGAAGACTCACCTCGTAAATGCTGAAAGCTAGCAAATCCTGAAGTCACTCGTGCACAATCCGACGAGCTACAACCTCCCTATAACATCACATATCTCTCATTAACACTTATACCTTATAAGTGTGACTATCCCTAAAGAGGCAGACTTAGGTCAACTCTGGTCAACGGTCAACGGTCAACGGTCAACTCGACCGGACTCGGCGAGTGCCATGGCGACTCGGCGAGTCTAGACGTCCTCCCTGACTTCCCCTGATGTTCCCTTTCTACTCGTCGAGTATCCCTCTTGACTCGACGAGATCCTTGTGGAAGAATCGCGGGGCCACCCCGACTCCACTCGCCGAGTCTGAAGAACAGCTCGACGAGTTCCAGACAATCTCCAAGCTACTCGCCGAGTCTGCTCATCGGACTCGGCGAGTCCACGCCATGCAGTCGATCAAACTGCTTCCTGAGATAAGTTTCGTCCCGAAATACACAAGCATGGGACCTTCTGGACCTCTAAAGGTCCTAATACAGGATTATAGTCGTTGGGTAACAAGGTACTAATTCATCTAATCACCAAATGGGTTCCATAAACCCTAAATCCATGCACACATCAACATAACAGAAAGGAATCTGAAATATTACCTGAAATATGCCCTCACTGTGTCTCCAAACCGCAGAACTCGAATCCCTTGATGTTCCTTTAGCCAAAACTCTTCTCCTCCTTGCACAACAATTTCTTCAAAGCCCTAATATCCTTCACTCTTGCTCTAGACGCCCACAGCCGTTTAGGGTTCTTCTCAGTCGACTAAAGACGGACAATGACGGCCTATAAGTGCATTATATACGACCCAAACCTGAACGGTTAGGGTTTTCGCTAAACAGCGTAGACTCGCCGAGTCCATATCGGACTCGTCGAGTCCAGTCGCGAACCCGCGACCAAGTCTGCGATCCTACTCGGCGAGTCTAGGCTCCGACTCGCCGAGTCCCCTCTTAACTCACCCAAAAACATAATTTAACAATACCTGAGATTCCGGGCTGTTACAATTTATCCCGACATCAAGCTTTCAAAGCTTGTAGTCCTTGTTTATATTTATGTCAGCTTCACTGTTACTTAGCCTAGGCCGCTTATAGCTTGTTTGTTTCTCATCGGAGATTTTGTTGTTATTTGAGATGTTTAAAGTAAAAAATGAAGAAAACAAAAAAAATAAATCATCCCTAATATATAGAACATCCGAGCAACACACAAAACTGAGCTTTTAAAGAAAAAATACGAGGAGGTTGTATTATTGAAGAAATAAAAATGCGGTGAACGTGGATCTAACACGTGACCTTCAGATCTTTAGTCTGACGCTCTCCCAACTGAGCTATCCCCGCTATTGTTCTTTTTGATGCAAAATGAATTATATAGTTCATATTTTTTCCTGCGTTCTTAATTACATAATTGTTCTGATTTGAACCAAAGTCTACATATATTCATTGAACATATCAATGACCATGAACACTTCAATGGTCATTGAATTTCATATTAATTAAATGCCAACGCCATCCAACTATGATCATGTTTAATCTATTTAAAGACAATTACTCATTTCACATTATCCAAAAATTCAATTAACCTATACATCATTATAGATGTTATAACAAGAAATGAATAAGAGGTGCAAGGTGTCAAGCATGAAGGTATACATGTACCTATGTACTAAGTACATGTTTTTGATTCATGATGATGATAACTAGAGAATGTTCTAATAGATAAGGAGATACTATGAAACATTGAAGAAGTATTAAAGGAGTTAAAGTGCAGAATGAAATGTTCAATGCCATGATGCAAGTATATAATATTGATGCTTAAATGGAAAATTTAAGATTTTTACTACATGAAAAAAGATACATTGCATACGTGATTATTGAAAACTCTACCCACCATATCCTTACGAATAGGACTCACTTAAGACCTGGTAAACCAACTTGAAAGTTGATCACAAATTTCAACCTCAGCAGCTAACATATGTTCCATCAATGACTTACCTAACTTGTAAAACCTGTCTTTTCATTATAATTATATTATTTATCCCGACATCAAGCTTTCAAAGCTTGTAGACCTTGTTTATATTTATGTCAGCTTCACTGTTACTTAGCCTAGGCCGCTTATAGCTTGTTTGTTTCTCATCGGAGATTTTGTTGTTATTTGAGATGTTTAAAGTAAAAAATGAAGAAAACAAAAAAAATAAATCATCCTTAAAATATAGAACATCCGAGCAACACACAAAACTGAGCTTTTAATGAAAAAATACGAGGAGGTTGTATTATTGAAGAAATAAAAATGCGGTGAACGTGGATCTAACACGTGACCTTCAGATCTTCAGTCTGATGCTCTCCCAACTAAGCTATCCCCGCTATTGTTCTTTTTGATGCAAAATGAATTATATAGTTCATATTTTTTTCCTGCGTTCTTAATTACATAATTGTTCTGATTTGAACCAAAGTCTACATATATTCATTGAACATTTCAATGACCATGAACACTTCAATGGTCATTGAATTTCATATTAATTAAATGCCAACGCCATCCAACTATGATCATGTTTAATCTATTTAAAGACAATTACTCATTTCACATTATCCAAAAATTCAATTAACCTATACATCATTGTAGATGTTATAACAAGAAATGAATAAGAGGTGCAAGGTGTCAAGCATGAAGGTATACAAGTACCTATGTACTAAGTACAAGTTTTTGATTCATGATGATGATAACTAGAGAATGTTCTAATAGATAAGGAGATACTATGAAACATTGAAGAAGTATTAAAGGAGTTAAAGTGCAGAATGAAATGTTCAATGCCATGATGCAAGTATATAATATTGATGCTTAAATGGAAAAGTTAAGATTTTTACTACATGAAAAAAGATACATTGCGTACGTGATTATTGAAAACTCTACCCACCATATCCTTACGAATAGGACTCACTTAAGACCTGGTAAACCAACTTGAAACTTGACCACAAATTTCAACCTCAGCAGCTAACATATGTTCCATCGATGACTTACCTAGCTTGTAAAACCTGTCTTTTCATTATAATTATATTGTTTATCCCGACATCAAGCTTTCAAAGCTTGTAGTCCTTGTTTATATTTATGTCAGCTTCATTGTTACTTAGCCTAGGCCGCTTATAGCTTGTTTGTTTCTCATTGGAGATTTTGTTGTTATTTGAGATGTTTAAAGTAAAAAATGAAGAAAACAAAAAAAATAAATCATCCCTAATATATAGAACATCCGAGCAACACACAAAACTGAGCTTTTAATGAAAAAATACGAGGAGGTTGTATTATTGAAGAAATAAAAATGCGGTGAGCGTGGATCTAACACGTGACCTTCAGATCTTCAGTCTGACGCTCTCTTAACTGAGGTATCCCCGCTATTTTTCTTTTTGATGCAAAATGAATTATATAGTTCAGATTTTTTCATGCGTTCTTAATTACATAATTGTTCTGATTTGAACCAACGTCTACATATATTCGTTGAACATTTCAATGACCATGAAAACTTCAATGGTCATTGAATTTCATATTAATTAAATGCCAACGCCATTCAACTATGATCATGTTTAATCTATTTAAAGACAATTACTCATTTCACATTATCCAAAAATCCATTTAAACTATACATCATTGTAGATGTTATAACAAGAAATGAATAAGAGGTGCAAGGTGTCAAGCATGAAGGTATACATGTACCTATGTACTAAGTACAAGTTTTTGATTCATGATGATGATAACTAGAGAATGTTCTAATAGATAAGGAGATACTATGAAACATTGAACAAGTATTAAAGGAGTTAAAGTGCAGAATGAAATGTTCTATGCCATGATGCAAGTATATAATATTGATGCTTAAATGGAAAATTTAAGATTTTTACTACATGAAAAAAGATACGTTGCATACGTGATTATTGAAAACTCTACCCACCATATCCTTACGAATAGGACTCACTTAAGACCTGGTAAACCAACTTGAAAGTTGACCACAAATTTCAACCTCAGCAGCTAACATATGTTCCATCGATGACTTACCTAGCTTGTAAAACCTGTCTTTTCATTATAATTATATTATTTATCCCGACATCAAGCTTTCAAAGCTTGTAGTCCTTGTTTATATTTATGTCAGCTTCACTGTTACTTAGCCTAGGCCGCTTATAGCTTGTTTGTTTCTCATTGGAGATTTTGTTGTTATTTGAGATGTTTAAAGTAAAAAATGAAGAAAACAAAAAAAATAAATCATCCCTAATATATAGAACATCCGAGCAACACACAAAACTGAGCTTTTAATGAAAAAATACGAGGAGGTTGTATTATTGAAGAAATAAAAATGCGGTGAACGTGGATCGAACACATGACCTTCAGATCTTCAGTCTGACGCTCTCCCAACTGAGCTATCCCCGCTATTGTTCTTTTTGATGCAAAATGAATTATATAGTTCATATTTTTTCCTGCGTTCTTAATTACATAATTGTTCTGATTTGAACCAAAGTCTACATATATTCATTGAACATATCAATGACCATGAACACTTCAATGGTCATTGAATTTCATATTAATTAAATGCCAACGCCATCCAACTATGATCATGTTTAATCTATTTAAAGACAATTAATCATTTCACATTATCCAAAAATTCAATTAACCTATACATCATTATAGATGTTATAACAAGAAATGAATAAGAGGTGCAAGGTGTCAAGCATGAAGGTATACATGTACCTATGTACTAAGTACATGTTTTTGATTCATGATGATGATAACTAGAGAATGTTCTAATAGATAAGGAGATACTATGAAACATTGAAGAAGTATTAAAGGAGTTAAAGTGCAGAATGAAATGTTCAATGCCATGATGCAAGTATATAATATTGATGCTTAAATGGAAAATTTAAGATTTTTACTACATGAAAAAAGATACATTGCATACGTGATTATTGAAAACTCTACCCACCATATCCTTACGAATAGGACTCACTTAAGACCTGGTAAACCAACTTGAAAGTTGACCACAAATTTCAACCTCAGCAGCTAACATATGTTCCATCAATGACTTACCTAACTTGTAAAACCTGTCTTTTCATTATAATTATATTATTTATCCCGACATCAAGCTTTCAAAGCTTGTAGACCTTGTTTATATTTATGTCAGCTTCACTGTTACTTAGCCTAGGCCGCTTATAGCTTGTTTGTTTCTCATCGGAGATTTTGTTGTTATTTGAGATGTTTAAAGTAAAAAATGAAGAAAACAAAAAAATAAATCATCCTTAAAATATAGAACATCCGAGCAACACACAAAACTGAGCTTTTAATGAAAAAATACGAGGAGGTTGTATTATTGAAGAAATAAAAATGCGGTGAACGTGGATCTAACACGTGACCTTCAGATCTTCAGTCTGATAATCTCCCAACTAAGCTATCCCCGCTATTGTTCTTTTTGATGCAAAATGAATTATATAGTTCATATTTTTTCCTGCGTTCTTAATTACATAATTGTTCTGATTTGAACCAAAGTCTACATATATTCATTGAACATATCAATGACCATGAACACTTCAATGGTCATTGAATTTCATATTAATTAAATGCCAACGCCATCCAACTATGATCATGTTTAATCTATTTAAAGACAATTACTCATTTCACATTATCCAAAAATTCAATTAACCTATACATCATTGTAGATGTTATAACAAGAAATGAATAAGAGGTGCAAGGTGTCAAGCATGAAGGTATACAAGTACCTATGTACTAAGTACAAGTTTTTGATTCATGATGATGATAACTAGAGAATGTTCTAATAGATAAGGAGATACTATGAAACATTGAAGAAGTATTAAAGGAGTTAAAGTGCAGAATGAAATGTTCAATGCCATGATGCAAGTATATAATATTGATGCTTAAATGGAAAAGTTAAGATTTTTACTACATGAAAAAAGATACATTGCGTACGTGATTATTGAAAACTCTACCCACCATATCCTTACGAATAGGACTCACTTAAGACCTGGTAAACCAACTTGAAAGTTGACCACAAATTTCAACCTCAGCAGCTAACATATGTTCCATCGATGACTTACCTAGCTTGTAAAACCTGTCTTTTCATTATAATTATATTATTTATCCCGACATCAAGCTTTCAAAGCTTGTAGTCCTTGTTTATATTTATGTCAGCTTCACTGTTACTTAGCCTAGGCCGCTTATAGCTTGTTTGTTTCTCATTGGAGATTTTGTTGTTATTTGAGATGTTTAAAGTAAAAAATGAAGAAAACAAAAAAAATAAATCATCCCTAATATATAGAACATCCGAGCAACACACAAAACTGAGCTTTTAATGAAAAAATACGAGGAGGTTGTATTATCGAAGAAATAAAAATGCGGTGAACGTGGATCGAACACGTGACCTTCAGATCTTCAGTCTGACGCTCTCCCAACTGAGCTATCCCCGCTATTGTTCTTTTTGATGCAAAATGAATTATATAGTTCATATTTTTTCCTGCGTTCTTAATTACATAATTGTTCTGATTTGAACCAAAGTCTACATATATTCATTGAACATATCAATGACCATGAACACTTCAATGGTCATTGAATTTCATATTAATTAAATGCCAACGCCATCCAACTATGATCATGTTTAATCTATTTAAAGACAATTACTCATTTCACATTATCCAAAAATTCAATTAACCTATACATCATTGTAGATGTTATAACAAGAAATGAATAAGAGGTGCAAGCTGTCAAGCATGAAGGTATACATGTACCTATGTACTAAGTACAAGCTTTTGATTCATGATGATGATAACTAGAGAATGTTCTAATAGATAAGGAGATACTATGAAACATTGAAGAAATATTAGAGGAGTTAAAGTGCAGAATGAAATGTTCAATGCCATGATGCAAGTATATAATATTGATGCTTAAATGGAAAATTTAAGATTTTTACTACATTAAAAAAGATACATTGCATACGTGATTATTGAAAACTCTACCCACCATATCCTTACGAATAGGACTCACTTAAGACCTGGTAAACCAACTTGAAAGTTGACCACAAATTTCAACCTCAACAGCTAACATATGTTCCATCGATGACTTACCTAACTTGTAAAACCTGTCTTTTCATTATAATTATATTATTTATCCCGACATCATGCTTTCAAAGCTTGAAGTCCTTTTTATATTTATGTCAGCTTCACTGTTACTTATCCAAGCCCGCTTATAGTTTGTTTGATTCTCATCGGAGAGTTTCTTGCTATTTGTGTTGTTTAAAGTAAAAATATGAAGAAAACAAAAAAATAAATCATCCCTAATATATAGAACATCCGAGCAACACACAAAACTAAGATTTTAATGAAGAAATATGAGGAGGTTGTATTATTGAAGAAATAAAAATGCGGTGAACGTGGATCGAACACGTGACCTTCAGATCTTCAGTCTGACGCTCTCTTAACTGAGGTATCCCCGCTATTTTTCTTTTTGATGCAAAATGAATTATATAGTTCAGATTTTTTCATGCGTTCTTAATTACATAATTGTTCTGATTTGAACCAACGTCTACATATATTCGTTGAACATTTCAATGACCATGAAAACTTCAATGGTCATTGAATTTCATATTAATTAAATGCCAACGCCATTCAACTATGATCATGTTTAATCTATTTAAAGACAATTACTCATTTCACATTATCCAAAAATCCATTTAAACTATACATCATTGTAGATGTTATAACAAGAAATGAATAAGAGGTGCAAGGTGTCAAGCATGAAGGTATACATGTACCTATGTACTAAGTACAAGTTTTTGATTCATGATGATGATAACTAGAGAATGTTCTAATAGATAAGGAGATACTATGAAACATTGAACAAGTATTAAAAGAGTTAAAGTGCAGAATGAAATGTTCTATGCCATGATGCAAGTATATAATATTGATGCTTAAATGGAAAATTTAGGATTTTTACTACATGAAAAAATATACGTTGCATACGTGATTATTGAAAACTCTACCCACCATATCCTTACGAATAGGACTCACTTAAGACCTGGTAAACCAACTTGAAAGTTGACCACAAATTTCAACCTCAGCAGCTAACATATGTTCCATCGATGACTTACCTAGCTTGTAAAACCTGTCTTTTCATTATAATTATATTATTTATCCCGACATCAAGCTTTCAAAGCTTGTAGTCCTTGTTTATATTTATGTCAGCTTCACTGTTACTTAGCCTAGGCCGCTTATAGCTTGTTTGTTTCTCATTGGAGATTTTGTTGTTATTTGAGATGTTTAAAGTAAAAAATGAAGAAAACAAAAAAAATAAATCATCCCTAATATATAGAACATCCGAGCAACACACAAAACTGAGCTTTTAATGAAAAAATACGAGGAGGTTGTATTATTGAAGAAATAAAAATGCGGTGAACGTGGATCGAACACGTGACCTTCAGATCTTCAGTCTGACGCTCTCCCAACTGAGCTATCCCCGCTATTGTTCTTTTTGATGCAAAATGAATTATATAGTTCATATTTTTTCCTGCGTTCTTAATTACATAATTGTTCTGATTTGAACCAAAGTCTACATATATTCATTGAACATATCAATGACCATGAACAGTTCAATGGTCATTGAATTTCATATTAATTAAATGCCAACGCCATCCAACTATGATCATGTTTAATCTATTTAAAGACAATTACTCATTTCACATTATCCAAAAATTCAATTAACCTATACATCATTATAGATGTTATAACAAGAAATGAATAAGAGGTGCAAGGTGTCAAGCATGAAGGTATACATGTACCTATGTACTAAGTACATGTTTTTGATTCATGATGATGATAACTAGAGAATGTTCTAATAGATAAGGAGATACTATGAAACATTGAAGAAGTATTAAAGGAGTTAAAGTGCAGAATGAAATGTTCGATGCCATGATGCAAGTATATAATATTGATGCTTAAATGGAAAATTTAAGATTTTTACTACATGAAAAAAGATACATTGCATACGTGATTATTGAAAACTCTACCCACCATATCCTTACGAATAGGACTCACTTAAGACCTGGTAAACCAACTTGAAAGTTGACCACAAATTTCAACCTCAACAGCTAACATATGTTCCATCAATGACTTACCTAACTTGTAAAACCTGTCTTTTCATTATAATTATATTATTTATCCCGACATCAAGCTTTCAAAGCTTGTAGACCTTGTTTATATTTATGTCAGCTTCACTGTTACTTAGCCTAGGCCGCTTATAGCTTGTTTGTTTCTCATCGGAGATTTTGTTGTTATTTGAGATGTTTAAAGTAAAAAATGAAGAAAACAAAAAAAATAAATCATCCTTAAAATATAGAACATCCGAGCAACACACAAAACTGAGCTTTTAATGAAAAAATACGAGGAGGTTGTATTATTGAAGAAATAAAAATGCGGTGAACGTGGATCTAACACGTGACCTTCAGATCTTCAGTCTGATGCTCTCCCAACTAAGCTATCCCCGCTATTGTTCTTTTTGATGCAAAATGAATTATATAGTTCATATTTTTTCCTGCGTTCTTAATTACATAATTGTTCTGATTTGAACCAACGTCTACATATATTCGTTGAACATTTCAATGACCATGAAAACTTCAATGGTCATTGAATTTCATATTAATTAAATGCCAACGCCATTCAACTATGATCATGTTTAATCTATTTAAAGACAATTACTCATTTCACATTATCCAAAAATCCATTTAAACTATACATCATTGTAGATGTTATAACAAGAAATGAATAAGAGGTGCAAGGTGTCAAGCATGAAGGTATACATGTACCTATGTACTAAGTACAAGTTTTTGATTCATGATGATGATAACTAGAGAATGTTCTAATAGATAAGGAGATACTGTGAAACATTGAACAAGTATTAAAGGAGTTAAAGTGCAGAATGAAATGTTCTATGCCATGATGCAAGTATATAATATTGATGCTTAAAGGGAAAATTTAAGATTTTTACTACATGAAAAAGGATACGTTGCATACGTGATTATTGAAAACTCTACCCACCATATCCTTACGAATAGGACTCACTTAAGACCTGGTAAACCAACTTGAAAGTTGACCATAAATTTCAACCTCAGCAGCTAACATATGTTCCATCGATGACTTACCTAACTTGTAAAACCTATCTTTTCATTATAATTATATTATTTATCCTGACATCATGCTTTCAACGCTTGTAGTCCTTGTTTATATTTATGTCAGCTTCACTGTTACTTAGCCTAGGCCGCTTATAGCTTGTTTGTTTCTCATCGGAGATTTTGTTGTTATTTGAGTTGTTTAAAGTAAAAAATGAAGAAAACAAAAAAATAAACCATCCCTAATATATAGAACATCTGAGCAACACAGAAAACTGAGCTTTTAATGAAGAAATACGAGGAGGTTGTATTATTGAAGAAATAAAAATGCGGTGAACGTGGATCGAACACGTGACCTTCAGATCTTCAGTCTGACGCTCTCCCAACTGAGCTATCCCCGCTATTGTTCTTTTTTATTCTAAGATTATATAAATCCTAAGAATAACCATAATAGTCAATTCAAAACCAGGATGAAGACTAGAGTTGTAAAATGTAAAAAATAAAATGCGGTGAAGGTGCACGTGGCCTTCAGATCTTCAGTCTGACGCTCTCCCAACTGAGTTATCCCATCTTCTGTTCTTTCGTTATAACAACGGTAAAAATAATACATCACACATTGATGTATTAGTAACATTAGTAACTAGGGGTGTTCACGGTCCGGTTTTTTCGGTTTTATGTCAAACCAATGCCAAACCGTTAGTAACGGTTTTTGTCAATCGAAAACCAAAGCCAAACCATTGAAAATTAAAACCGAACCAAACCAAACCGTTACTAACGTTTGGCTCCGATTTGGTTTCATGGTTTGAGCTTTTTACGCTCATTTAAGCCGGACCCATTAGACTAGGATCATTATCTATCTATATCATACATACTTATAAAGCTAGCATTTTTTCTTAAATCTGATGCATTTGAAACCCCATTTTTTAACTTTCTCAAACCACATTCATTTGAAACCCCCCTTTTTAACTAATGCAACTCAAAAGTTTTCTTAATTATGATTTAACACTCAAAAGTTTTATAACTTATATTATGTTTAATTAGCATTTAGTGAAAAGTTTACTATAAAAAGGTCAATCTTTTGTGTCTTTTGTGTTATATAAAATATTACATGTAAGACGGATTTGAAGATATTGTGATTCAAAAGTTTTCATATAGTTGAAGCATTAACGATCCAAATATAATGATTTGAAGAAATGGGTTATGTCGCATCGATGGTAATTGTAATATGATTTTTTTTCTTTCAACCAAAACAAATGAAGCTTTTCTATTCTTTCTTTATATTTAGTTTCTCATTTAATCTTTATATATGATTTGTGTGTATTACTCAATCTTGAATGTGACTCTCCAAACATCAATGTTTTGCTTCGAATATCTTTCTGATTCTTCTTTTTCAAGAAAAATATTTTGATTGCAAGTTAGTGAAGAATTGTCATCAAGTTTCTATGGTTGAATGGTGTTAAATGAAGAAAGAAAATTCATAAAATGGATATAGGTTTTTTTTGTTTGAGCAAAGTTGACAAATGTTAGTTTTTTCTTTTGATTTAAATGTATGTTTATGTAACATCTTTATTTATATATTCAACCACTCAATGCTTTTATTTATTTTATTGTAGTTTTTCTATTTTGATTATGTTTATTTTCTATTATTTTTTTTATTGGGTTATCGTACACAACATATTTAAAAGACGATATTTAAAAGATAACATAATTTTGAACGTTTGATATGTAATTATATTAGACTTATCATGATATGTTCTTCATATGAAAGTAATTTATCCATATTACTACGACAAGAATTACATATGACATTTACGAAAATATATATATTATATGTGATTTGTTTAACATGTATATACACCTATGTATGTTATAAATTTATAATTAAATATATTTATGTCTAATAATTGAAGGGATTAAAATGATGCATCAAAACCAATAATTTGGACGAATATAATAATAATAATAATAATAATAATAATAACAACAACAACAACAACAATAAGAATAAGCATAAGAATAAGAATAAGAATAAGAATAAGAATAAGAATAATAATAATAATAATAATAATAATAATAATAATTAGTTACAACTCAAAAGTTTTTAACTTATGATTATTAATTAGTAATCACTAATAACTTTTTATTTTCCTTTCTTTTATAAAGTTGTAAAGTTTTGATCATTAAAAACATTAATGTATTTGAAGAGATTTATGATTTAAATATGAAAAGTTAATATAAATGTTATAATAGATGTTTTAGTGTTTTTATGTTATTAAAAATTATAGTGTTTATTTTTCGTATTTTTTATTATTCATTGTATATATCTTTTTTAATACAAATGTTATAATAGATGTTTTTCTATTTTTATGTTACTAAAAGTTGCAGTTCATATTTTTTTTTCATACGTTTTGTTACCCGTTATATTATCATTCATTTGATATATAATTTACACAATTTTAAACGGTTTATAAAATTATCAAATAATTGTATATATCACAATGACTTAAAAATTAAACTAGAATGTTTAATAAAACTAATATATTAACTATATGTTTGCTTTACTACAAAATTTTGTTTCAAAGTAGAAATATTAAATAATAATTTTGTAAAAGTTATTACTTTAACTATATAATTCTATTCTCGCGCAACGCGCAGAGATTCGCCTAGTATCTTATAAAGCTAGCATTTTTCTAAGCATTACATTGATTTGAAACTCCTTTGTCCTTTCATATTCTCAAAACTTATAAAAAAGACAAATTTCCAAGCACCATATTGATTTGAAACTTCCATGTTTTTTCATATTCTCCAATGACTTTTCAAATGCATTTTAGTAATGATTATTAATTGTTTATACATCAAACATGTTATATAAGTTGTGCCGCTAGCACTTTCTGGATGGCAAAAACCAATTCTCTTGGAAAAGTCTTGCTACACAAGTTCTATCTTTGTTCCACTTATATAGAAGAAATTCTAAAATGTTTACTTTTTTTAATATTGGGATGCGATTGTCCTTTCTATTTTTTCCCATTTGTGTAGGTCACAAATGGACACAATTAAGATTTAAAATAATTAGCATTATTAATAACTTTATTTATAAATAACTTAAAATTTCATCCAGTTATAGTATATAAAGTATTTTCAACCAAATGCTTAATTTCCTTAACAATTAAACACCAATAGGTGTTTATAATTAACATTTTATTAACAAATATTGTTTTTTCTATGATAAGTAATAAAAATTGTTATAACTATTTTCTTAAAACAACATGATAACAATAATAGTTTAAACAACATAAATTTAAAAAAAAAGATTATGATACATTGGAAAAACGGTTAATGCTTGAAATTAATCATAAACGAAATAAAAAAATGTTTAAATAAATGGTTTTCCAAATAACAATGTCAATAGCTAAAAAATGTATCAAATAAAAAACTACATTTAATTAACTAAATTCACACACAATATATGAATGGATACCAATGAGATGATATGATCCTAAAATACATCTATCTAAGTTGATGGACCATAAGTAGATGCTATTATAATGATTTGGTTTATATATATATATATATATATATATATATATATATATATATATATATATATATATATATATATATATATATATATATATATATATATATATATATATATATATGTTTATGGTATATTTAAATTAATTATAATATTTTATAACATATTAGTGTAATATTCATTTGAAACCCCCCATTTTAATTAATACCACTCAAAAATTTTCTTAATAATGACTTAAACACTCAAAAGTTTTATAACATATATATTATGTTTCATATGCATTTAATGAAAATATTACTATAAAAGGTCAATATTTTATGTAGACAACCATATAAATCACATACAATTGAAAAAGAAAACAAGTTTAAAGATTTTTGTAATGGTTTGAAGTATTTTGACCTTTTTTGAATTATTTTATTATGGTAGAGCTTTTAATTTATATGTTTGTTATATGTTAATTCTTTTTTTATATTTTTTTGGTTATAGTATTCTTTTAATATAATTATTGTATGTTGTGGTTGAATCGTTAATGCAAATTATATTATATACATGTTATCGATCATATTATATATGTTGCTTCAAAAAATAACTAACTAAAATTCATGTATATGTTATATTTTCTAGGAGTGTGTATGGGTCGGTTTCGTTCGGTTATAGGCCAAAACCAAACCATAATCATTTCAATCGGTTAATGAATTTTGGTAACCAATGTGAATCGGTTAACATTTTAGTCGGTTAATAGCAAAGTTCTAAATAACGTAAGGCATGACTAGGCGGAAATGTCAAATCTTAAGCTTTTCCGAGTCTTGGCGAGCCATGTCGTTTGTAAGGCGTGACTTAAGGCGGCAATTTTGTATATAATTCATATTTTTATATGTATTTTCAACTATTATTTATTTCTATACACATAGATGAGTCAAAGTGGCGTTTTGGTAAAGCTACAACTTTTGAACAGCTTTGACAAAATACTTAAATTGTTAACTTAAATATAACATTATAATGTCTACTTAAATATAAATTTCAGTTCCGCTTAAAAAACTAAAAAATATTTTGTAAATAGTTAAAAGTAATAAATTGTAGTGATAAATACAAAAACTAAATTGGAATCTTAATTTAACTAAAATATCTCCTAAAAATATTTTTATAATCATTAAAAGTTTTCAAATAAGTAGCTTAAAATAACTTACAATAACAATAATTAAAAATAACTCTATATAAATGATTATATTGTTACCTTTAAAATCAAAAAATAATGTTTGATTTTTCTAAATAATTATAATGATAGAAATTAAAACATTAAGCAAATAAATTTTAATAAATTAATTAACAATAACAACAACTATAAATAACATTAAATCATATATTATATTTAATTTTATTCATTTGTAACTCGCGGGTAGAAGTCATTCAAACGATTGAGATTATGAAGTTATAATAGATGTATATATATTATCATATAATTCAATATAATCAATATATTATATCAATTTAGTATACGAATTATTATATCAAATTTAACAACGTTATTGTTATATTAAAAAAAAAACATATATTTGTAAAGACTTCAACTATATAGATGTTTCTGCGCTTTACAATGTCAACTTAAATATAAATTTCAGTTCTACTTAAAAAACCAAAGAATATTTTGTAAATAGTTATAAGTGATAAACTGTAGTGATAAATGCAAAAACTAAATTGCAATCTCAATTTAACTAAAATATTTCCTAAAGATTTTTTTATAATCGTTAAAAGTTTCTAAATAAGCAGCTTAAAATAACTTTCAATAACAATAGTTAAAAATAATTCTATATAAATGATTATATTGTTACATTTAAAATCAAAAAATAATGTTTGATGTTTTAAATAATTATAATGATTGAAATTAAAACATTAAGCAAATAAATTTAAAAAAAATAAATTAACAATAATAGCAACTATAAATAACATTAAACTATATATTATATTTAATTTTATTCATGTGTAACTCACGGGTAGAAGTCATTCAAAAGATTGAGATTATTAAGTTATAATAGATCTATATATTATCATATAACTCAAAATAATCAATATATTATATCAATTTAGTATACAAATTATGATATCAAATTTAACAACAACGTTATTGTTTTATTTAAAAAAAAAACATTTGTAAAGACTTCAACTATATATGTGTTTTTGCGCAACGCGCGAGCATTCGCCTAATTTTTCAAATAAAATTAAGAACAAACCAAATTGAATCATTGACAATTAACATAAAGAATAAACATTGATGGACTAAAAGAAACAACTACCTTAGTCACGATTTATCACTAAAATAAAACCATTAAACTTTTATACAAGACTTACTTAAAATATCACACATGATAATGGGCGTGTTTGGCAAAAGTAGCTGTTAGCTGGAAGCGGGTAGCGGTTAGCTGGTAGCGGGTAGCTGGTAGCAGGAAGCTGTAGCTTTTATTTGTTATATGAATGTTTGGCAAAAGTAGCTGGAAGCTTTTGAAATATATAAAATTACATAAAAGGACAATTTATTAAAAATAAAAATATGTATAAATATATTTTTAAGGGTAATTATGGAAATTGATTTCAAAAGCTTCAGAGTGTTTTGTTAAAAGCTACATGAAGTAGCTTTTAGAATCGGAGCGTTTTGTTAAAACTAAAAACTAAACGCTCGTACTGCAAAACGAACCTTTTTGTTTAAACTATAGCGTTTTGCCAAAAGCTAAAAGCTAGAAGCTCCCAAAGCTTCCAAAAGCTCCCTGCCAAACAAGCCCAATATCTACTATAATAAATGAAGGTTTTTTTGGCACATGTCATCTTCTCATTTATTTGAACACATGACATTTTCTACAATTTTTAAATTTTCTATTTTCCACTTGTCATTTTATTGTATTTTTCATTTTATTAAATTAAAATTCCACATTTAATATGTAAGGTAATATATATGTAAGGTATTTATTAGAAAATGTTTATATATGTAATGTATTCAATACATTAAAGTCTCACTAATTTTAATAATTCAAATTTTTCTCATTTTTCTTATAAATTCAAACCTTTCAAATTATTAAAATTTTATATTTATTTTTTTTAATTAAACTCATGTAATACATGGGTCTCACACTTAGTGATATAAATACCTGAAGGTTTAATAAAAAAAAAACATACAATCGAAATATGACATGGTTGCATTAGGAAACTAGAAAAAATAAATTTAGACGCAACAAATGAATAAAAAGAAACTTGTTGTTTTTCTATCAAAATGACATTGTTTTAATGGTTATATATATATATATATATATATATATATATATATATATATATATATATATATATATATATATATATATATATATATATATATATATATATATATACACACACTACGGTTCGGTCCGGTTTTATTCGGTTTAAAACTTTTCAAACCATAAGCCGAACCATTCATTACGGTTTCGAAAATTTGAAACCACAAGCCAAACTGTAAAGAAAAATACAAACCGCGAAACCAAACCGATGCCCGGTTTGACCGGTTTCACAGTTTCAAACTAAACCATGAACACCCCTATTAGTAACATAGTTTGTTTGTCGTCGAAGTTATTATGTTAACTTATTTCATTCGGTTCTGAAAAAAGATTTTAGTTCAGAGATAGATCTTCCTTGATAGAACAAGAAGAACATCACCTTTACACCATATTGTTAAAATTTGGAACATATTTCCATACTGTTTTCATCTATTGGTAATGTAGGGTTTATGTTTCTACTTTTGTCATGTTGCTCTAAAAATAACATAATGACAAAGCCATAGAGAGATATTTAAGAACCCCAAATAACATAAACTAAAATAAACAAGTTAAATGATTAGACATAGTAAATGGTCTAAAGAACAGAAGGCTGATGAAAATGATTACGTCACGAGATCATTTAAACCTCGTTCAAAAACATATATAAACATACAAACCATGATGATGAAAGAACAAAAAAAAATAAAAAAACGAACATTCATTCAACTTATTAATTAATAAGAATCCTAAAAGGTTAAGGATTACATCTCTCTAAATCATTCACACTTAATTTGTAAATCAAACAGAAAGCTGAAAAGTACATTCTCAGGAAAGAAAAGCAACATCATCAAGTACTGGCAAATTTACCAGACATTACAACAACTCAACAATAAGAAGAAATAAAATCCGAAATGAAAGAAAGAAACACAAATTATTTTGATCTAAATCTAACCACTCTCATCATGTTGAAAAGATGCACAACAACACATCAAAAGTGGAACTTACTGGGGGGGGTTGGGTTGGGTTGGGGTTGTCCAAGAACACATGCTGAACTGGAAACCTAAACGTCAATTCAAAATTCAAAATTCATAATTTGTCACCAAATCCAATCCCCTTTTTAAAAGCCATCAAATCTTGTAGTTTATATCTTTTTTCTGAAGAATCCACAAAATCAAATAGCCTTAAAACCTGCCTCGTGTTGTATACTAAAGAGGGTTTGGGTTTTCTACCAAATAACACTTCCTCCTAAAAGTTACCTTCTTTCTTGTATGCAAATCTTGAAAAACTTCTATGCAGCAATCCCTGTAATGTAAATCATTCACCAAAAGCAGAGTTAAAACCAACATATCTACATGTAAAGCAAAACGAATATATGCTATCTAGAGATAATTACAAAAATGACCAATATGGGTAATGGGTGGGATGCATTTTTAACAAAATGACCACCATTTTGCAAATTGTGAAATTGTTTTTCGACTATAAAAGCCTTCGAAGAAAAATCATGTAGTATTTCGCAATATATCTTTTTTTTTGTTTTTGTGGTGTAGACCATAAAAAAAACATTGTTTCAATTTCTAAGGAGGCTCATTGTGAAATAGGTGGTCATTTTGTGTGATAAGCCCCAAAAAGATGTTACTATTTTGTTAAATAACTCCTACCCATTTTGGTCAATTTTGTGATTTTCTTATTTATATAATTAGACATACACATAACACATACCCCTATTAGTTTGTCTATTTGCAATGCTATAATTACCAACATAGCCCTCAGAACTTCTGCCTGTGACATCTTCCGAATTATCAAGCCCATAACCAAATGAACCCGGACCGGGACCCGAACCCTCCAGCTTATTAGAAGGCTGCTGCTGCCAAGTGGTTTCACCATACATTGAACCCCCACGGTATAAATTACCATAAGACCCTTCATGGGTTACCCCATTGTTTCTTCCAAGTCCACCACCACCTCCACCTCCAATTCCATAGTTGTTTTCGCCTATACTTCCACCATTGTAGCCAGACGAACTCACTCCACCACCTTGAGTAGAAATCGGGTTCGAACCCCAGTTCGACCCGTTTCCAAATACTCCAAACCCACCGTTGGTTCCCGAACCCAAATACGGACCGGACCCACCCGGGCTCGTCAGCCCACCACCATTTCCCCAAACATTTCGAGTTGTTGACCCGATAAACGACTCGTTTCTAACATTAACATTACTTTGGTTGTAACCGATAGGGGTAACGAACCGATTCGAGTACGGGCTCAAAACCCGCCCGTAACCCATGTTGTTAGAGGTCGTTCCAAATGCATTCGGGCTCAAACCCGGGTCCAGGTTCATACCCATCCCGTAACCGGACGACCCAAACGGTGAGAACCCGTTTCGGCCCGATTGTGCAATCGGGCTGAACCGGCTATCCGTTCGACCTCCATAAATTGAGCTCATGTTGTAACCTTGCGGGTAGGTGCTGGTGAGGAACGTGTTGGGTCGGGTCAACCCGTAGTTGAATCCAACTCCAACCAACGGGCTTCGACTGGGGCCCGGGGATAACTCTTTTGGGACGGCCCGTTTGACTTCAACCATTTTGCCATTGAGTTCGTGGAAGGTTTTATGCAAAACACGATCCACTGATTCCTCTGAATCAAATGTGATGAAACCAAAACCTCTTGGCCTTTGAGTGTTGTGATCATACATCACCACCACATCTGTAATCGTACCAAATTGATCGAAGTATTTCTTGAAATCACTCTCGGTGACTGTTGACGCTAATCCTCCTACGAATATCTTCTTCGTACGACCTCCCGGACCTGGTGATCCTTGAATGCTGTTGTTGTTGTTTCTGTTCAAGTTCAATCCATGGTGGTCTTCTCTAGGAACAGCTTTTTTGGCTTCGACCTGTGTGATTTTTTTTTTAATGAAATTAAGAATCTAAATCGCATTGTTGATTGTTATTAATTAGGGTTAGAGAATTTTTGAATTAACTTACGGTTCGACCATCAATCATATGCTTCTCCATCACGACTCTCTCTGCAACAGCGGGATCAGCGAAGACGATGAAACCAAATCCACGAGCACGACCAGTGATACGATCTCTCATGATCACGGCTTCGATAACTTCACCATAACCACTAAAATACTCTTTCAATCGAGCCTCATCGGTGTCCCATGAAATCCCACCAATGAATAGTTTACCGAAATCCGATTCCATCTTTACTATAACCCCATGTTGAATTGCCATGAAATTGGATATAACCCTCAACTAAAAACTAATCGGGGTGCTGAGTTGCTAACCCAATTCAACTACAACAACGACAGAATGAAAGATATCAAAATTCTGATTAAAAATCGAAACTTTACCCTATTATATCGATGCAAATCAATCCAAACGCTACAGATTTCATGAGTCCAACAAAAATTTAGTGAAGAAGCAGATAGAACAACACAATTATGCATATTTCCAGTTTCAACAGATCAAAATGTAGATAAGAAAGGATTAAAACAAGTAAATGCTTACCTTATCCGGACAAAATTAGGAAGAATCGGGTACCAAAGAGTGATCGGAAAACAGTCCGAGTATTCACGAACTAAAATCAAGAAAATCGGATCCCTCAAACATCAATCTCAAGTAGATTTCAGATTCATAAAAACCCACAATTCAAATAGATCACAGAAATCGATCAATACAAAACAAAATTAGGGAAATCTACACAAGAAAATTAGTTTCTGTATACACTTACCATTAATGGAGGTCTGATTTGAAGGTGGGTAAGATCTAAGAATGAATATGCATATAATTGAGAACGGTGGATGTGGGTTTCTTCCCCAAAGGCAAGGTATTGTTATTATATTTTAACTAAAAAAACTTTACATATTTCTTGGTTATTCCTCCACTCCTTTGTGTATATAAATGAAAAGAAATGGAATTTGTAGCTGGGATTGATGGGAATAGTATAAATTAATAGAAAGAGGAGAGAGAGAAAGAGAAAGAGAGACAGTGTGTTTTGGGCAATCCTCTGGTGTAAGAATATTTGGAGGAGCCTAGAGAGAGATGACAGGAGATGATGAGCTTTTAAATCTTGGATTTGAATAATTAAATAATAAAACCAAATCTAGTTCAATATTATTTTATGCGATTTTTACATGAAATTGTACAGCCATATATATAATTCGGTAGAGTGCATAGTATATTTCAAATGGTAAATTACATGCATTTTTCAGTTGTTTTTTATTCTATAAATTATATTTTTAAAATTGACATCTAAAAGTTTCACTAGTTTAGTATATGAATTTATGATTAACTTTGTCTCCAAATATGAAATCCAACTAATCAAAGTTCTAGAGAAAATCACAAAAACATAATGTTAAATGAATTTTAACAAAATAACCATAATTCAAGAGTTTACCAAAATAATCATGGATTCACGGTGGACCGGTGTGAAATGTAGAACTCTAAAAAATGTACACGTTAAAAAAAAAAAAAAAAAAAAAAAAAGATTTGTGACTTCTTTGTTGAAATTTAGGGATGTCAACAGGACAAACGGTATAGGAATTGCATCCCCTGCCCTCACCCTCGAAATTTCCAGCCTTCCCACCTCCGTCCCCACCCCCGAATTCCTAGATTACCACCCTCCCCCCCTATTTCCCTCCTCCAATCGAGGGACACACAGGTTTCTATTCTAGTTAAGTTCCTCATGCACACCATGTGTTTGTGTTTATGTCCTAGTGGGTTTATTTGGTTGCTATCATCATGTTTTTTATGTATACGGGAGTTTAGTGAGTTGCATATGTTTATTTACATACTCAAATTGAACCGGGTGCTATAAGTTCTATAAAACTATATTTCCCACAAGTCATACTTGTTAACCACATGACTCCTATCACCACTTTTTTATACATTGGGATAATCTATAGAGTTTAGCTATCATTTTTTTTAACCTTTTTGTATAATAATCTTTATAGTGCATAACAGGAGGAGAGAAATCATTCTCATCACTATGTTTTGCACTTGCACTTCATGAGATGACAAAAGCTCAATTTCAGCTATGGATGAGTTTGATGTGTTTATGGTAAAATTATTTTACATGAATAACTAGTTGTTTATATTCTTCTTTTTAACCACATTAAATTTCTTTTAATAAAACACAATCAGTGGCTTGGTTGTAACTTTTAATGATCTTTATATTGCAAGATGTTGTGAGTAGAAAAATAAGCTTGGAAACGGTTGTGGATTTTGCTTTGGCACAAGGATCATAGTGGACATTTATTACACCTCGTGATATAAGGTAAACCACTAAGTTCAAGTTTCTTTCTTTTTCTTTATTTACTTACAAAAGAGATGTTTATAACATTTTATGACAAGTTCTGTAGTAAAGAAAAAAAAAGAATAGTGTTGTAACATTTTATTTAATTACTTGATATATATATATATATATATATATATATATATATATATATGTGTGTGTGTGTGTGTGTGTGTGTATGTATTTATTTACATCATGGTAAAACATGATAAAGAAGCAACAAATGGCCGCTCCTCGCTCATAAACAAAGGTTTGGTTTGGTTTTGTTAATGCATTATGGTGTACTTTATAAAAATGCTTCTTTATAAAAAAAAAATTAAAAAAAAACATTACATGTCACAAGTGAATCACATATAAATTACATGTGATTCAGATAAAAATCACATGAAATTCACATTTGAATCACATATAATTCACATGTAAATCACAAGTGAATTATATATAAATTATATGTGAATCACATGTCACAAGTGAATCACATATGAATTACATATGATTCACATTTAAATCACATGTAATTCACATATGAATTACATGTGATTCACATGTAAATCACATGTTATTCACATGTGATTCACATGTAAATCACATGTTATTCACATATGAATCATATGTAATTCATATATAAATTACATGTGATTCACATGTAATTCACAGTAATTCACATATGAATTATATATGATTCACATGTAAATCATATGTAATTCACATATGTGATTCACATGTAAATCACATATGTATTTTTGTGAGTGTTTTTGCATCAAAAAATTTCTTTTTATTTTTCTTGTAGATTTCGGAGAAATTGTGTTGAATATTGAAGAGAGATGAAAAATGATAAATTGAAGAAAATATGGAAATATTGACACGAAGACATGAAAACAGTTTGATGTTTTGTACCATTTTTTGTTTTTGATATTTTATATTGTATCGAATAAAATACTTATTGTATTGTGTTTATATATTAGTAAATAAAATGAATTTTCTTATGATTCTTTTACAAATATTATAAAATATGAAATATGCATATATGCACTTGTAAAAATATGCATAAATGTACCAAAAATATGTATATATGCACCTAAAAAATGCAGTTTTTTTTAAAAAAAATAATGTGTTTTTGAAAAAATTTGGTTTTTAAAAAAACTGCAGTTTTTTAAAATAAATGCTTTTAAAAAAAATACAGGTTTTTTAAAAAATTTGCTGCTTTTTTTTTGAAAAGTTTGCAGATTTTAAAAAAAATGTTGTTTTTTTAAATTGAAATACAATTTTTATTTTTTTTATGAAACAATTGCAGATTTTTTTTGAAAAAAAAAATGCAGTTTTTTTGATAAAAAAATGCAGTTTTTTTGAAAAAATTGCTGTTTTTTTTAATATTTTTTTTCATTTTTTTTTTAAATCATGTTTTCTTAAAAAAAATTAAAAGATCTCCATTTTTTTTTAAAAAAAATTGAAAATATTTTTTAAAAAAATCTGAAATTTGAGTTATTATGTTAATTTTTAATATTTTTTATTAATGTTTCCAATAACACAAAAATTTAAACATTAAATGAGATTGGTATGATTACGACCATGCCCTTATTGAATTAGTTTTGATCTCACGCTCCACTTTTAGTTCTTGGGTTCTCGGAAAACTATTAGTTCTCAACCGATCTCACACACACACACACACACACACACACACACACACACACACACATATATATATATATATATATATATATATATATATATATAGGGTTGAAATCGGTTGAGAATTCATAGTTTCCTGAGAACCTAAGAACTAAAGGTGGAACGTTGGATCAAAATCATATCATTAAGGACATGATCGTCATCATACCAATCCCACTTAATTTTTTGTATTATTGGAAATATTAATAAAAAGCTCTCAAATTAACATTATAAAACAAAATTATGGATTTTTTTCTAAAAAAAATTAGTTTTTTTTAAACTGCTGAGTTTTTTTAACTTTTTTGAAAAGCATAAATTTTTAAAAAATTTGAATTTTTTTTTTAAAAACTACAGTTTTTTAGAAAAAAAATTGTATTTAAAAAAAATGCAAAATTTTTAATAAAACAGTAATTTAAAAAAAATGTAACTTTTTAAAAAGAAACTTCATTTTTTTCTAAATTACTGCAATTTTTTTTCAAAAAAAGTGCAACTTTTCGAAAAAAAACTGCAATTATTTTAAAACAAAATGTAATTTTTTTAATAAAGCTGCATGTTTTAAAAAATAAAAATTTTTAAAAATTAGTAAATTTATATAAAAAAACTAAAATATTTAAAAAAAAAAAAACATTTTAGGTGCATATATTCATATTTTTTTCAAATGAATATATGCATATTTCTTATACTATAATATTCGTAAGTAAATCATAAAAAATCTCATTTTTATTAATCAATCTATAAACATAATAGTACAAGTATTTTATTCGATACAAAATAAAATATAAAAAATAAAAAATGCTACGAAGATTCATAATGTTATCATTTTGTCATATTTTCTTCAATTTATCACTTTTCACCTCTTCAATATTTTTCACAAATTCTTCAAAATCTACAAGAAAATTAAAAAAACAAATTGATTAATGCAAGAACACTCACAAAAATGCACATGCATATATCATATAAGATTTACATGTGATTCATATGTGAATTACATGTGAATTACATGTGATTTACATGTGAATCACATGTAATTCATATGTGAATCATATGTAAATCTTATATGTGAGTTACATGTTATTTACATGTGAATCACATGTAATTCTTATGTGATTCACTTGTGAACTACATGTGAATCACATGTAATTCATATGTGAATCACTTGTGATTCATATGTAACTCATATGGGATTCACTTGTAATTTACATGTGAATTACATGTGATTTTATATGTGAATTACATGTGATTCATATGTAAATCACTTGTGATTTATATGTGATTCACTTGTGATTTATATGTGAATCACTTGTGATTCAAATGTGAATCACTTGTGATTCACATATGAATCACTTATGATTCACATGTAAATCACTTGTGAGTTACATGTGAATTACATGTTCCTTTGTAGTTTTATTAATTTTTTTTGACAATTTAAAATGTAAACCTATAGAGAAGATGCACAAGTGAATAAAGCTTCACATTGATCAAGAAGAGCTATATCTTGTGTTACTACAGTCGGAAGTTCAGAAACCACCCAATTTGTCCCCTCCAACTGTAGAAAAGCAATTTATTTACAACATCATTCACTTTTATAAACTTCAAATGAATAAGAATTAAAAGATATAAAACTCACTCTTAATAGTCTAGATCGTAAGGAGGATCCAGTCGACTGCATTACTTGAATAACACCATAACATTGGATAATATTTGTTGTCAGAAGAGCAAGCTACTATAATCTTTGAGTTTTTATCTAATTTGGATGCAACATCTATTCCAGACAAACATTGTGTCTGATTAAGTACTTAATACAGGACTGAATGGGGTTGAAAATTGAAATGATTTTTTTTATATAAAAAAATACTCACAGTCAGTCACTCACCTCAATGTGGGAATCCCATTTTTATTAAATTAGCAATTGCAAATTCGGCTATGGTGGGAGGTGGTGGTGCATGCTCTATAATTAGCTCTTTTAAATGTCCCTGTAAAACAATATACATGTTAGATAACTTCAAGTAAATTATATTTGTAGTCCTTGGGTATTGGATATAGCCTATTTTTTTCATTTTTGGTCCTAAAAAGATTTTTTCTTGCAATTTGGTCCTTATTTGAGGTTCTTGTAACGTTTACTTTAGCAGACTTTTAAAATTTTGGTCTTGAAATGTAGTCATTTGTGTAAATTAGAATTTTTGTCCCCAGGTCTAGTTAATTTTTCCAATTTTGGTCTTTATTTGAGGTTCTTGTAACACTTTTGGTCCTTGTTTCAAGTAAAAATACCAATTTTTGGTCCCAAAACATATAGTTAATTCTTGGAACAAGAATCAAACCCGCAAGAGCAAACTTTTTGGACCAAAATTTTTAAAAAATAAATCAGGGACTAAAAATGTAATATTGTTCCAAAATATAGTGAGTTTACTTGAAACAGAAGCAAAAACATTACAAAAACTTCAACGAAGGACCAAAACTGAAGAAACCAGCTATAGAGCTATATTCAAGGACCAAAAATGTAATTTACCTAACTTCTTACATATATTTTGGACTAAAAGATTTGAAATTATTTTTTTGACCTCGCCTCATCTAAAGCAACAAAATATAACCCTCTAGTTTCTTGGCATAAATACTTGCATATATAAAGTTCTATTGAGAGCCAATAACTGAACACCTAATCTTGGAGTTTTTACATTTCTGAATAGTCTCCATTACATCTCTTGGATCACAAGTAATTAAAGTTGAATAGACATGTTAACATACCATCAACCAGAAGCATGTCATTAGCTTCTACATCATTAACAAGATCATCATAATTAACACTAACATAGTCTGCTGTACCAACACCTATTTTTATTGTGAATGTGAATTCTTGGGCACTTGCTAAGTTAATTAGTTTTGTTGATTAGGGAAAAAAGTTGAGTTGATTGGGTGGGTGGGTGGGTGGGACAAAAAATTGGAATTGGTGATATGAGGACACGTGCCTTGGTGTCGAGCATGATTGCAATGACATTATCCTTATGTTGAGCATTGTATTCTTTAACCAGATCAATGACTTTTTGATGAGAAGAATGATCACCATGTGACATGTTTAGTCTTGAAACATTGACCAATGTCTTTTATCTCCTATAAATTGCATCTAAGTCAATGATTTTTTTTTCAAATGAATCTCTTTATCTATAACAATTAGAAAAGTTAATAACACATAAAAAAGGTAGCAGTTCAATTCAGAAAAGAAAAGAAATTTGTGTAAAATTATCTAGTTTACAACACAGATAACCATAATTGATCGTTCTATAGTCTTTTTCACTGATGCATTTTTACAAACACCTTGAGGTTATCTTTTATTCTGAATACACATCTCTGAATACACATCTCTGAGGTTATCTTTTCTATCTCTCTTGCTCACACTTCTTACTCTCCCATAATCGATTACAATCACTCTTCGGAGCAAGTCTTTTGTGACTTAATCACTAAGTTTGATCTCACTTATTAACTTGGCTTGAATGCATTCCTCGTTATGAATCAACTTATGTGTATACTTGATATAACAATTGTTGTCATTTCCTTTTCTTTACTTTTCCGCAACTAACTCTCTAACCATCTAGCATTAAATATTATTGTTGAGCTTTTAGATCCTTCAAGATTAACTATTCCGCAATATACTTATTCTAAAGTTTGTTCAAGTGTGTCTCAAAGTTTTTCTCTCAACACATATCTAGTCCCAAATATCATTCTAAGTCATAAAGTTTCCAACTTTATGGCTTTCCAAGGCTAGAAGGAATCCACAAACCAAAACCCTAACTTAATACACAAACCAAAACATCATAACTCTTGCATGGCGGGAAGAAAGGGTACAATATCACATTTTAATGGTTCCTAGCACTCAAAAACATCTGAAAGGACAATTCTTATGGTTTAGAGTAAGCCATACTCATGAATAACAAGATTATGGGATCAGAATGCATAAAAGTTTAAGAACTAGCAAGATTCAAGGAAAACATTCATCAAGTTCCAAGCTTTATACCTTCAAGGGATGCTTGAGGGTGAGATACTTCTGGATCTAAGTTGCCTTGAGCTTCCAATTTGATCTACCACCTTTTTCCTCCTTCACAAGCATAAGAACGCACTCTTTTCTAGCTCAAAATACACACCAAAGAACTAGGTTTTGCAAGGGACATTTTTTGGAGATGGAGGCTGATGGAGGAAAGGGTTTTGAGGGGATAAGGATGCTTAAATAGTGCTCAAAGCCTAAAAAAATTAGGGTTATCTCACCTGACAAGTACGCCCAAGGTACTCACGTACACATGCGACCCTTTTTAATTAGCTACGCCAAGAGTACACCCCAAGTACGCTTGGCGTAAGGACCAATATTGAAATAAATTTTCATACTTAGGGTTAAATGGAAAATACCTAATGTCTAGGTGTTACAAGTGTAGTTTCAGTTATTGAGGCTCATGTATTTGAGTGTGAGGTTGTCGACATCGATGATTGACTGTGAATTCTATCCTTCAATAAATCAGTAAGATGTCGTAAGGTTGTGGAGGAATGGTTCGGACAGGATTTGTGAGTTTTAATCCACATGGTTAGGGTTCAGGTGGATTTGCCTGTCTGGAAGTTAGACATGGTTTCAGGATCTTTAGTTTATGGATAGGGAATTTAATTCTTCTTGGTGTAGTTTAGTCCTGATGTGTTGGTGTTGTCCCATCGTCGGGTTACTTGTTTCTCGCCAAGGATTGGGTTGGCCTTCAGTCTGAAGGGCGTCATTATTTCAAACATATTTCCAATACTGTGGCAGATGTAAATTTGTCCTTTGGGAGTTTCTACTCGAGTATGGTCCATGCACTTAGTTTGGAAATCATTATGGTCATAGTTATGGTTCTAGCATTCGTAGTAACGTTAGCATGTTGGAAGAAGCAAATGGACTTAGAAGAACCCTCAAGGGGTTCAAATGGTGTTTTAAGAGTATCCAGTAAGGACAGATTTCGAGGAAGAAATCTAATTTAAGTGGGAGAGAGTTGTAACACCCGTTTCTCGGATTGGATGAGTTGATGATATAAAGGAATAAAAGCCAAGGTTTTTGAAGAAAACAATATGCCACGACGTGCATCAAAGAGTGTCACGATATGGCATGCCAAATGAAGCACGTGTGCTTTTAATGGTTGTCACGACATGACAAGAGGAAGGTCACGACGTGACAGTAGCTACAGCCCAAGCCCGTGATCTTTTAGAGTTCCTTCCATATTTAAGCCCCTAAAATCAAGGTTTAGGGCATCCTCTTCAGCCCCAAACCCTTTCAACGAAACCCTAGCCTCCATTGTTGAGTTTGTGAGCTTTTGGTAGTGTTTTCGATGTCTTGACAGAGAATGAAGCCTTTTGTGGTGTTTTTGGTGTATTGGAGGAGAAGGAAGCGTCCTTAATGCATGGACCAGCTTGCAAGTCTCATCATCATCTCCTAGAATTTTCTCTAGACCATTATAAGTGTTCAAGTTCCAAGCTTTATCTTCTTTGCTTCTAGATCTTAGTTTTTTGTGCATTTTCTCCGACTTTGAAAAAGTTTGGATGGATGGATTCCATAAAGTTGGCAACTTTGTGGATCCTTGAGGTCCCCTTGAGGGTTATATGCTATGAATATGAAGTTTGGTTGATTTTTGAATCCATGCATTATTTTTTATTTTGACCTAACATGAAGTTCCAACTTTTTTATTTTAACCTAGCATGAGCTCAAGACATGCATGTATATAAATCATCGATTTTGATAATGTTCTTAGAGTAAGATAACATTCTGGAAAGCTCTTTCAAAAAAAAATCTCTAACATTCTGGAAAGTTGGAATAGATGGCTTAAAGGATTAAGGGCTTAATGCATTATGCTACCTCAATGCAGTATTCACAACGTGGCCATATTGATGTCATGATGTGACGATGAGGCTCATCGACTGTTTGGACGGACACTGTCACAGCATGATGGCATGAACACCATGACATAACAGTAGATTTGATCATGACTGATTTGGATCGTGAATGAGATTTTGATCGAGTATGAGTTTGTTTTCCACGATGTAACCATAGATTGATCACGACGTGGAAGTCAGCTGATGTTGACTTTTACCGTTGACTTTTTGACTTGTTCGAATTTTGGGAAAATTACTAGTCTTTGAGTTTGGATGAAGGTTTGACCTTTGATATTTCGATAGGTGGGATGCAACACCAGTATTTGGACATTTCAAACTGTGTTTGTTCAACAGCAAGAGGTAGGTGAATCTTCTCACTAAACTATGTAGAATGCTAATTATCTTTGTGACACTTGCATGGAAGACCAGGATGTGGCCCCTAGAATGTGTATGAAAAAAACCAGGATTTGGCCCATGGCAATTATATGTAAGACCAGATCTGGACCCTGACAATTGTATAAACGACCAGGATCTGGCCTTTGGCAATTGTATGTAAGATGAAGATTTTGATGGGTTTTGGTCATAAGACATCCTATGTGCTCATACAAACCCTAATGCGTGGATCTAGGTTTCTCTATTGTACATGCTTTGAATCCAAGACTATAAACCCTAATTCTAGCATATGGAAATCAATATAAACATGTAATTAGGTTTAAGAACATACCTTGATTGTTATATAGCAATAAAAATCCAATTCCTCCTTGAATTGACCTTGGAAAGCAGAGAGTCACAAGTGTCACTCCTCTAATGGCTTACAAACACCAAGAGCAAGTGGAGAAGGTATAAAGAGAGAGGAGGGAGGTTAGAATTCGTCCTTAGGACCTCTTGGGAAGGGTTAGACGAATTAATGAGCCTTAGGGGGTTTATATAAGTGTAAAGATTAGGGTTTTAGTCCTTATCCTTATCTAGTTGCTTGCCCACCAAGCAACCATAAGATAAGTCTTAGAAACCCTTATCCTAGTCGAATTCTAAGGCATTATCTCCTTAAATTCGTTCACCCTATATTTAAGATAATCCTTACCTTATTTTGTAACTATCACATAATTACAATTCAGCCCCTCTAGTTTAATTAATTACACTTGATCACAAAATTAATTCTTAATTAATTATTGACCAATATTAATTAAACAAATATGATTTCTCCTTTAATATATTATTCTTATAACATATTAATAAATCATAATAACCTCTCTCTCTATTTATTTCTCCAATCAAGTTGCTTTGGTGAAGGCAACCCAAAAGGACCATGCACCATCGGGTCAAGTACATACCAAATTAGTTATGGACTTAGACACTAATCCAACAGTCTCCCACTTGGATAAGTCTAACAACTATTCTGCGTATGACTTCGGATCCCGATCTGCAATCGTAGCTTTCCAAAGCCGCTGTCAACTCTGATCCTATCAGATACGCGTGTCCTTAGATAAGGGATCATATATTCCTCCATTCTAGATATCATATGAGATATGATTTCAAATCATTCTCTTTGTACTATATCTCGATTTCCGATTTATGACGACTGACTAATTAAACAAATCAAATTAGCCCTAGCCCGGCCGAGCATTTATGTTTGTCATCACTAAACCATCGAGGGGCCCAAAGATATCGCTTTTATCCTACTTTGAATAAAAGGAACGGATAAACTTTGATACAATGCTCGCTTGCACTCACGCACCGAATCACACACAATAATATGTTTTATAACACCAAGTTACTAGTGCGTTTACATATTATCAATGTGCAACCGATTCGCAAGATACAACTCACACATCTCGGTTTCAAGAATATAAGATGTTATCGTCTCACCAATCACTCGTGATACAATCCATGGAGTGATCCAAGTGAGCGTGGGTCTAATCCAATGCTCAAATCACATTCATAAGCACTCATGAACGTTGCAGCAAACATTTGCTTATGTCTAATACTCTTTTAGACAATCCACACACCAATTCACGACAATCTTCATTCATATCTACTTCCAACATATGAACGACTGTGGCCCGTTTGAATAATTCGATTATTCTTAATAAACTCAATTATTCTGGAAGTCAAAACATGCGAATGTGAAACACAAGAATAATACTAATCCCATATGGCCTCAACCTTTTGAGCATAAATAAAACACTTTTTATTTATCACCATATTATTACTCATTATTTGTAGTTTCGGGTAATCAACTTCTTACTTGAATTACAACACTTGTCCCATGCTCCTAGCATGCACACAATGTTTACCTATGGTTCTTACTTTGTGAAATAGATCATATTGAACACATTTCCAATCATTCTCATTTCACAACTCCAAATCCTTTTTCCATAAGTTAAAGAATATCAAATTCTCGCTACTTATAGAATATGCTAGATTTTAACATTCTATGCAACTTATCCTTTCGTAATGTCACTGCACCAAAGTCACAAAGACTATTGCCAATGATATTATAAAGTCCTCTATCGGAGATTGTTACAAGACAATTCCATAGACGTGATGTCTCTCACTCAAAGTACATTCTTTGAACATCCTTTTGCATAGAAGTTTCTAATCTAATCATAGATTTCTCAATATTCAATTCCCAATATGGACACACTTCCATATGTTTCATATGACAACTCATTCTTAATAGAATCTTATCTATTCGTAATGATGTCGATATGGTCCATCCAATATGGAAATATTTCCATATTTTCCAATACTATACTTCCAACTACTCACAAGCGACCAATCCTCGTCGAACTTGGATTGTCCTTTGATAGTTGTTTAATTATTTTAGTCAAAACCAATTCTAGTCCCTTTTCCCTCTAAATGCACTCGACATTTGGAAAATTTTAGAATGGTCAAACATTAAAGCATTTGCAATCGATCCTATACCTGAAGCGTATGGGACACGACGCATAATGTTTTATTTGCTATGTTCTCAAAATTCGAATTGTGAAGAGGGATGCCGTAATCATAATCGAAATTTTAAGAACACACTTTGCACCTTTGACTAAATTTTATTAACATTTCTCAACCTAAACCTTTAGATTTGAAATGAAGCATAATATTCTCTCCCTTAATTATAGCAAAACAACTCTTCAACTATTGCGACTTTGCAAAGTATGACTCTTGTTTTATATAATTAATATTGCTAACCTTGAAATACTTTCCTTAATAATCATACAATCATAACTTTTATGCTCCCACTATCTTGATGATTATTATAAAACATAACACTTATGCTCCCACTAGCTTCGACATGTATTCATAAACATCTTAACTTTCAGAAAAACAATGCTTATTGAATTTCTTAAGTTCATGTTTCTAATACTTAGTGCTTTGATAATCTTTTATCAAGGTTTCTTGAACTTATACACATTTGCCTTCGATAGTCCATATGTGTGTTTAAACAATTAAGACTAATTGCCAAACCTCACAATTCAAATTATGGAAAGGGATACGGTAACCATAATCAAATTCGAGAATGCAATTTTACAATCACTATCTTCTTAAATCTTTCTTAGTGAAAGCATTTCCTCACAATCATTTTCATGAAGGAGGAAATCTTATGACACTTAGATTTGAGCGGTGTATGTGTTCCTATCCATGTGAATTTGTTAAAACCAAAGTTTACGACAAATTCAAACTCATATGGACCGAACTTTCTTGATCTCGATTTCTTGCCTTTATGGTAGCACAGCTGCCCACCATGTCTTCCAAGTAGTTAAGCAGCTCACCCTTTCCTATCAATGTACCTTTCATTGATTAAGGTGCTTTGCCTTTTATGCGTTCAAAATGAGAACTCATAGAACTCACATGCATAATTAACTCAATTGGATTGGTACAGAATCAAAATAATGTCAACGCGATAGGTTGTAAACCTCAACTCGTGTGCTAGTGATGATCGATAAGGTTCATTTGATTTGTTCTTGAAACCTTTCAAGACCATTAAGACTCCCACTGACTCCTTGACATATAAGATTCTCTTGTCAAAAACCATTTCTTGACAAACAAATATTCAAGAGTTAGTGTAGCTTTTATCAAAACACTTCATAAATTGGTCCTAGTTGGTCTTTGTCTTATCCAAGACATCACAACTTTCCATATTTAATGAATGTTGTAAACCTTTAATACTTTTCACTCATTGTCACAATCTTAACTTTAAGACTTGTTATTGGAACGAAGTATGATTGACTTATTGATTTAACCATTTCTTCAATTCTTGATTCCTCTTCTTAGACATACAATCGTACTAAGACTCACTTAGAGGATCAATTGAGATATGGTTCTTAATCATTAAGATCTATCATAAAGCATAAAAGGTACTCTCCCATCTTCTTAGAATGGAGAAACTTTTATCTTTCTGCATACTTGATTCTTCTTATTCGTTCTGCTATTGATCTAAACCCTTTAATCAATTCAAAATTACACTTAATCATATTTACTAAACCTTTAGTAAATCATGACGAATATCTTTGTTACTCTTATGGTGGACTTGATCAACACGCAACATTGTGTGCTCGATCTCTTAGTCCTTCACTTGACACTTTGTCAATGAATTTGTCTAATTTCCAAATATGAAATTTCTCATTCATCGTGCAACCAAGTTGCATGATTCCAACTTTCTGTCCAATTGAAACTTGGGCGATGAGAAAACTCTCCCTATTTGGTAAATTCTCGACTTTTCCATAAACACCATAAATAAGAATCATATCCATTTGTAGAAATATGCAAACACCAATTTTCATAACGATTTCATTGCAGGGAAATAAACAAACGAAAATTTATTTTATTTATAAAAGTAGCGGAAAACATTTGTCCTTACAATGCAAAATCCATTGAAAACTATGTATTTCAAAAGAAAATTTTCTAACAACTCTATCATAACTATCTAACCTCAAAATCTAATCTTCAAGTCCATGCGATCAAGATCCATTCCTTGTTATTAGATTCATCTTGCTCTTTCACCAAGCTTCCTTTCTTTTCACCGATCCTGTAAAACATTCAAATGCAATCTTATTACATTATGTATTAAGAATTAATGAATAGGAACTTAATGGAGTTAGATAGTGGATTTTACCTGAAGCGCAGCCATACTCTTTGACTCTCCCATCTTCTGGACTCTTCAGGCTCTTTGGGCAGACTTGTATCCAACGCCCTTTCTTTTGGCAGCAAACGCAGGTCGGTTCTCCTAGAACGTCCTCGGAAGTATGGTCGGTTGACTCTCCCAACAAATACGCTCCATTGCTTCGCCAAATCATTTTTGATTCAGCAGCAATGAGCATGTAAGTTAGGTCAATGAGGTTGTCGTCATGATCCATCATATAATACTTTCTTTTGAACTCATTATATGATTCTGGAAGTGACTGCAAAACCCAATTCACAGCCAACTCATTCGGGAATGACACACCCAACATTATCAACCTATCAATGTGTGATTTCATTCCTAGAACGTGGGCACACACGGGTTTACCATCTTCATGTTTCATTTCCAATAGGGCTTTAGTGATATTGAACCTTTCAATTCTTCGATCTTGTGGGTTGGGGAGAACAATAGGAGGAGGAGGAGGAAGTGAAGCATGATTTCTCGTTCCTCGATTGAATCGTGGAATACCATCTTCATGTGGAATGCTTGTTCCACGGGATTTGGGAAGACCATAGTTGTCGAACTTTGACATCTACAAAACGGGAGAAAACAAATTCAAGTTAGTTGATTGATTGAGTCCTTAGTAAATCACCCAAATGAGATACTAAGGCTAGGACCCAACACAATATTCTACAACTCGGGAGAGGGATGCCGTAACCCTAATTGCAGAATATTTGAAGGTAAGTGAATGACGATTCACTAATTTCCACCACGAAAAACGAAAAAGAAATTTAAGTTTTAAATCTATGAAAACTCCTAGATCCTTTGAGATTCATTGAACTTTCAATGGCATGTTTAAATCTCGATATGCCCCTCTTGTTTGTGACTGGGATGCCGAGGATCACAAAGCGGGTGTGAATAACCATGCAAACTTACATGGTGCCCTCACATGTTACAGTCACCTATTCGATGTGCCGGTAAACCACACACGCTCCACCGAACTATGACAAACATTGAGTCACCCTTTGCTACCTTTCCTTAGACCCATTTAGTGTGCCGGTTAACCACACACGCTCCACTAACGTCTTTGCAAGGGCACAAAGTGTAATTTCATGGAATTGCATCAATTCACTTTTGCCTAAGTAACTAAGATTGGGAATTATATGAAAACATTTAGTTACTTTTATATTTCATTATACCTATAATGGAAGGTTTCGTCCTATCTTACCCATTCGGCTAACGACCCTCCACTAGTCAAGAGTGCGGTGGGTAAGAGTGGATACCCATTCAATCGCCATTTTATAGGCAATTTCCTTAAACACCCCTCATATACCAGCTTCGTGAATGAGGCCTACTAACGGTAAAAATGACTTTTACTCATACATATATATAATGTTAGACTTTTAATGTTATATATAGTATAGGGTGTATTTTACACTTTTAAAATATTAGGTGGTCTAATTTAACAATTATACTTTTAATTCAATTAAATTGTAGACCTAAACTTTTATGGATTTATTAAACCTCTTTTAATTATACACTTTAATTAATTAATAAAACCATAAGGGTGTGATTTGAACTTTTTTAAAACTATGCAAGGGTTTTAGAATTTAACATTCCTAATTAAACTTTTAATCAACTTTTAAATTCCAAAACTTGAGGGCAAGTTTTGAAACATTTCAACACATTAGGGTTTCAACTATTTAAATTTCAAAACTACAAAACTATTGGGTTCAAATTTAAACTATAAAACCTAAAGGGCAAAACTTGAAACTTTTCATAACAACAAGGATCAAATAACAAATAATTCAAATTAACATTTAATCACATAATTATCCATATTTGATGATTTCTTGCAAAATAATTTATCAATTTACTTAAAATAATTAATCAATTATCTTATAAGGAAACAATTATCTTATTAATTGATAAATATCTTCAATTAGATTAAAAATATAGTCAAATATATCATATAATCGGATTAATATTAATCTAACATGATAAGGTAACTATCCATAAGCAAAAACAGCAAGAAATCCCGAAGTACCCTCCATCTGACGAGTTGACTCGTCGAGTCAAGCCTAGACTCGTCGAGTCACCTTGGACTCAGCGAGTTCAGCTATGGACTCGGCGAGTCCAGCCTCCAAAATACCAAAAATCAAATTTTTCAGATATACAATGCATCAATACAATTGAAACCAATCAAGGCTCTGATACCACTGATGGGTTTTGGTCATAAGACATCCTATGTGCTCATACAAACCCTAATGCTTGGATCTAGGTTTCTCTATTGTACATGCTTTGAATCCAAGACTATAAACCCTAATTCTAGCATATGGAAATCAATATAAACATGTAATTAGGTTTAAGAACATACCTTGATTGTTATATAGCAATAAAAATCCAATTCCTCCTTGAATTGACCTTGGAAAGCAGAGAGTCACAAGTGTCACTCCTCTAATGGCTTACAAACACCAAGAGCAAGTGGAGAAGGTATAAAGAGAGAGGAGGGAGGTTAGAATTCGTCCTTAGGACCTCTTGGGAAGGGTTAGACGAATTCATGAGCCTTAGGGGGTTTATATAGGTGTAAAGATTAGGGTTTTAGTCCTTATCCTTATCTAGTTGCTTGCCCACCAAGCAACCATAAGATAAGTCTTAGAAACCCTTATCCTAGTCGAATTCTAAGGCATTATCTCCTTAAATTCGTTCACCCTATATTTAAGATAATCCTTACTTTATTTTGTAACTATCACATAATTACAATTCAGCCCCTCTAGTTTAATTAATTACACTTGATCACAAAATTAATTCTTAATTAATTATTGACCAATATTAATTAAACAAATATGATTTCTCCTTTAATATATTATTCTTATAACATATTAATAAATCATAATAACCTCTCTCTCTCTCTATTTATTTCTCCAATCAAGTTGCTTTGGTGAAGGCAACCCAAAAGGACCATGCACCATCGGGTCAAGTACATACCAAAATAGTTATGGACTTAGACACTAATCCAACAGATTTATCCCTGTAATTTGTAAGTAGGAAGTAGACCTGGCAATGGGGCGGGTTTAGAGCTAATCAACCTTGATCCAAACCCTTTTAACAAATTTCAAAACCTGATCCAAACCCGCTCCATAACCCGTAGGGTTTTAAATAATCAAACTCATACCCTTATCCACCAAATCAGCAGATATCCAAACCCGCCCCGTAACCCGTACGTTTTTTGAATAATCAAACATATTTTACTTAAATCATAAAAATCACATTTGTTAAATAAAACAAATGTTCATTTAGAAAACACATTATGTACTCAAAGACTTTCTATTGGAATTAAAATCATTATTGTAGTTACTTCCGATTGGTTTTTGATCGTCGACTGCATTGATAAAGAATGACAATTACAAAATTTCTTCCAGTTGATAAATGAATTTATTGATTTATAAATGAAATTGGTGATTACATGATGAAATATAAATGAAATGACATCATGATTCTTGGGAGAAGACTGGAAGTCTAGAAGTTGAGTTCCTGAGTCCTATGTATAAATAGTTTAGTCTTCGGCCTTTCTCTTTGGACTTTCGATTGTAATTTAAAGTAAAATTTAGGCAGTATAAAATATAAATGTATAATTCTAAAATTTATATGGGGCGGGTTATAAATGGAGTGGATCGGTGATGATCCATACCCGACCCTTTTAATAAAAGGGTTAGCGGGTACGGGTAGTTAACGGGTAAACGGATCAAAAACTATGCTCCAAATCCGTATAATTATTAAGGGTTTGGATCGAATCAGGGTCAAAACCCGCTCCATTTTCAGGCCTAGTAGGAAATCAGTTGTCTTGGTGATACTTCCATGGAACACCAGGATGTGGCCCCTGACACTTATACGTAAGACTGAGATTTGGACCTCGACATTGCAAGGAAAGACCATGATTTGGCCCATGGCAGGAAGTGACTGTAAGACTATGATTCTTTCCACAATATTCACTATCTTATGTATGGTATGTGGTATTTTGGGAAACTCACTAAACTTTGTGATTACGATTTATGTTTAAAATGTTTTCAGATACTTCTTGTTTCAAAAGAGAAAATCCTGAGTTGATCATACCACATCCCCTGTAGATTTATTCTGCATTGGTTGTTTATTATTTTCTTTGATATTTTGATAACACTTTCACTGTGATTGCCTTTCGGAACAAATGAATGAATGGTTTTGACTTATTTAAAAATGATATTTTTACTCAGTATTTTTGGGACGTTACATTTAGCAGCGTGAATGGCTATGTCTCTCTCTTTATCTACATTTAAGTCGGTCTTGATCTTCTCGATGTCCTGATCTTTTATCTAATTTTTCTGAATCACGATGTGACCACTAACTTGTGGCGATACGATTTTAGTTGCTTCTCGATTTTCGGTCCTTATCAGCTCTTTTCAACGTCAATTTGTTCATTTTGCTCAAAGCCACGAATTTATGTGTATTTATCAAATTTAAAGCATATTTAGTATCTTTTGTCCTTAAATATTTAAATTAAGCTCTAAGTATTACGATAACTACCCAAAAATATATGACTAATTTAGGTAATATCAAAATACCTTACATTTACTCTTTGTTTGCCCTCAAGCAAACTTAGATTTATTTTTAAGTTGTATTATAGTTTCCAAGTTTTTAGACTCATTTTAAAAAGAAAAATAACAAAGAAATAAAAATTACAACTTACTATGCATGGTATGACCAACTTTGGCTTTTTTTTACTTGTACACTTTGTGACTTTTTCAAAATATTCTTGCAATTTCTTATTGACTTCTAAATTTGAACTTTTGACAAACTTTTATTGGCAATTTTGCCTTATTGGTTATTTTAATTTTCAATAGCCTTTTTTATACTTTTTTCTCTTTTTTTTCACAACTTATATATATATATATATATATATATATATATATATATATATATATATATATATATATATATATATATATATATATATATTACTCTAAGAAAAAATATACAAATTGATGCTCGGAAACTTAGAAAAAAGAAAACTAAAAATCATACCCAAATTAAATTTCCATCTAATATGCAATCCTAATACCAATAACTAATAATTAAGTTATAAGAGTGCCCTCATTATAATAAAGTGTGTGTATATATATATATATATATATATATATATATATATATATATATATATATATATATATATATATATATATATATATATATATATATATATATATATATATATATATCAGTGTTGCAAATATCGGTATATCAGTGTTGCAAATATCGGCCTAGGCGGCCGATTAATCGGCGCCTAGGCGTTTGACGGTCTTCCACCGTCAACGTTTATAGCTAATCGGACCCTATTATCGGACGTGGTCAAAATCGATAAAAGACGGAGATTATCGGGTCTAGGCGGGCCTAGGCGCCCTAATCGGTAAAAAACAAAACAAAACAAAAAACCTTAAAGGGCAAAAGTGTCAAATTGTTAGTACATTTTAAATAGATATAATGTTATATTCTTAGGATTAATGTTTTATTTATTAATTTTTTAATAATTAATGGTCCCCGATTAATCCCCGCCTAACCGATTAATCTTTTGACCCCAGTCCACCGCCGAGCTACCGTCAAGCGATTTCTGCAACCTTGATATATATATATATATATATATATATATATATATATATATATATATATATATATATATATATATATATATATATATATATATATATATATATATATATAACGAGCATTTTTCCTTGAACCCCATGCATTTGAAACCCCCATAAAAATTTGCAAATACCTCATACATTTGAAACCTCATATTTTAATGAATATCACTCAAAAATCTCTTAATAATGATTAACAATTCAAAGGTTTTATAACTTATATAATATATTTAATAAACAATTAATAGATACTATACTATAATAAAAGTGTCAATCTTTTATATATATATATATATATATATATATATATATATATATATATATATATATATATATATATATATATATATATATATATATATATATATATATATATATATATATATACTTTTTTTACTCTAAAAAAATATACAAATTGATGCTCGGAAACTTAGAAAAAAGAAAACTAAAAATCATACCCAAATTAAATTTCCATCTAATATGCAATCCTAATACCAATAACTAATAATTAAGTTATAAGAGTGCCCTCGTTATAATTAAGTTATATATATATATATATATATATATATATATATATATATATATATATATATATATATATATATATATATATATATATATATATATATATATATATATATATATCAGTGTTGCAAATATCGGCCTAGGCGGCCGATTAATCGGCGCCTAGGCGCTTGACGGTCCTCCACCGTCGACGTTTATAGCTAACCGGACCCTATTATCGGACGTGGTCAAAATCGGTAAAAGACGGAGATTATCGGGTCTAGGCGGTCCTAGGTGCCCTAATCGGTAAAAAAACAAAACAAAATAAAACAAAAAACCTTTAAGGGCAAAAGTGTCAAATTGTTAGAATTGCTGCTAGGGTTCTTCTCACTCCATCGCATTCATTTCTTTTCTTTTTTGAAATTCTCTTTGTAGTCTGAAGGAATGAGAGAAAGCATGAACTGAAGCTTCTAAAACGACGCCATCTTCTTCTTCGATGTCATTTGTCCCTCCTCCGACACCGTCTTTTTCTTCCATTCACGTCGTCGCAGTCTGTCAGTCGTCATCCTCGAAGTTAAACTAGTCGCCGCCTCTTGTGTGTTATATAGTTATATAGCAATAATCATGATGGAATCATCGATTATGGAATTCCCACATATCCACAGCCTCCTGCTATTGAATTCCATCAACATTCACAAAGTTCCAAATGCAGTATACAACAGGTTGCAGGTCCACATCTCATCCTGATGCTATTGGAACCCATTGTTCATAACACTTTTTCTCCCCATTATTATGCAGACTTGGATCCAAATGCAATTGTTGGTTATTTTGATATGATGTATTAGGATCAAAAGGGTTTTTGTAATCATAGTATCATGTTATAATGTTATATGTATTAATTTTTTAGTACCTTTTAAATAGATATAATGTTATATTCTTAGGATTAATGTTTTATTTATTAATTTTTTAATAATTAATGGTCCCCGATTAATCCCCGCCTAGCCGATTAATCTCTTGACCCCAGTCCACCGCCGAGCTATCGTCGAGCGATTTCTGCAACCTTGATATATATATATATATATATATATATATATATATATATATATATATATATATATATATATATATATATAAAGAGAGCATTTTTCCTTGAACCCCATGCATTTGAAACCCCCATAAAAATTTGCAAATACCTCATGCATTTGTAATCTCCTATTTTAATGAATACCACTCAAAAGTCTCTTAATAATGATTAACAATTTAAAGGTTTTATAACTTATATAATATATTTAATAAACAATTAATGGATACTCTACTATAATAAAAATGTCAATCTTTTTTAGTATGCACACAAATACAATTCATATACAAAATTCACAAAGAAAACAATTTTAATTTTTTTGTGTTGGTTTGAGGGGTTTGAACAATTTTTTGAGTCATGTTATTATGTTGAAGTTTTTAATTTGTAAGTTTATTATATAGTAATTCTTTTTTGTATTTTTTTTTATTTAAGTATTCTTTTAAGAATAACATTGTATGTTGTGGTTGAAATTTTAATGTAAATTAGATTAGATTCATGTTATCGATCATATGTTAGGGAATGTGATATATATAATATTTAATTAACTATTGTATACATGTTTGTATATTCATGTTGCATCAAAACAATAATTAATTAAAAATCATCGATATGTCATATTATCCAGGTAAACCTTTTTTAAAATGCAAATTGTCTATCTTATCACTTTATATTTTAGTATATGTTTAACATTTTAATTATAATAATAAGTGTTTTTTAAAAGTTTCTTTCACTTATTAATAATAACAATTGGTTTTAAAATTAATAAGCAATAATTATAAATAATAAAATCAAATTATATGGATATGTCATATTATCTATGCAATTCTCTTTTGAAATGCAAATTGTCTATCTTATCACTTTATTATTTAGTGTATGTTTCACATTTTAATAATAATATTAAGTGCTTCTTAAAAGTCTTCTTTAACTTATTATTAATAATAAGTGGTTTAAAATTAATGAATAACAATTTTAAATGATAATAACATCAAATTATAAATTACATTTAGCTATAAATAAATTGTATTTTAAATGAACATCATTATTGAAATTAAAAAATGATCACATAAGTAAAAATATAACTAATCAATAATAATGATTGTTAAAAATAATACTAAATAGATAATTATATGTAATTCTATTAATGAGAAATGTGGGTTGATGTCAATGAATATTATTGTTCAAAATAATAGAGATTATATATATATATATATATATATATATATATATATATATATATATATATATATATTAGTGTAAAAATATTATCTCAAAGTTAATGTCAATAACATAACCATTTTAAACATATATTTTTCAATATTTTAACAATATATTTTTAATTTTCGCTGCACAATGCGCGAGAATTCATCTAGTGTGTGTGTGTGTGTGTGTGTGTGTATATATATATATATATATATATATATATATATATATATATATATAATAGTGAGAGAGAGAGAGAGAGAAGTAAGTTTAATTGAGAAAATAAAAAAAAAGTTGAGAATGAGGGAATCATTTACAACCACTCATTTATTTTTGCCGCAAAAACGTTCATCGTACTGGCGGAAATGGGAAAGGAATACATGTGTATTTTGCAACAAAACGTGTTTCCTTAAACTATCCTAATAATTACGTGTTGTATTCATATATGAACGATTCTTAAACTGTAAAAAAGTTAAGCATATGTTTTATTCATAAGTGAATAACGAATGTACTGTAATCTGATACATTTTTATTCACTTATTAATAACGAGAGCTGAAACTTTAAAAAAATATTTTATCTTAAAACTATATCAATATGGATCTCTATTTATGGAGAATAAAAAATTATGAATTTTGATATATCTAAAATCATTTTTTCGATAAAAATAACTTTCAAAAAATTAAAAAAAAATTTGTGTATATTAACGTAATGATTGACATAGTTTAAGAAAACATGTTTGGTTGGAAAACACATGTGTATCCGTTACACATTTTCGTCGTTACGCCTAAGTGTTTTGCGACAAAATAAATGTGTGGTTGAGAATGATTCATTGATTCCTCATTCTCAACCTTTTTTCCTCAATTGAACCCTCATCTCTCTCTCTCTCTCTATCTATCTATCTATCTCTCTCTCTCCCTCTCTCTCTCTCTCTATATATATATATAATCAATTAAGAAGAATATATAAGAGAGAAAACTAGAACAAACTCTTATTGGGTATGTAATGACAATATTGAATGATTGTTGTGGGTTGCTTGTTGATACAATGCATGAATCTTCTCAGCTTAAATTTTCTGGAAACTGAACATCATTGCTGAAAAAAGACACTTTGGTATTGAAATTGGCAGACAAATCCTTGAAATGCGAAGTACGAATGAATCTGTTGCATTTTTGTTGCATGAATTTATTAAGTTAGCATCGTGAACTTGAGAATCCACCCCATACTTTAATGTTGTCATGCTCTAATCTTTTCTAATCGTATACCGTTTTATCTGAAATATATCAAATTTAGAAAAGCACATCAAATCATCATATGATATTCAAAATGGAAAATTATACAAAAACTAAAAATTAAAATTAAAACTAAAAATGCAAACCAAAGGTCGGGTCGCCTCTCGCCAGGCGCTTCTTTTTGTTGAGTCGGGAGCTGGACTCCATTCTTCACTTAAGTTTTTTCAGTGGTTTGGAGGGGTACCTTCTTTTTCTTATTTTTCTTCTTCTTGTAATTAACCTTTTTATATGCCTTCTTTTTCTTATTTTTCTTCGAACTCTCCCCTGGTTCAAACTTCTTGTAATCTTTCTGTTTCACTAGTTTTTCACCTTTGTTTTGCCTTTAGCCACATCACCCTTTATAGTAAAAGCTTTTTCTTTTAACTTTTTCTTGCCTAAGTTTTCCTTCTTTACACAATGCTCTTTCATATCTGTAACATCACCCACTAAGCTTTCCTTGGATCTTTTTAACTTCTGGAACTTTTTGGGTTTAGGATTTTCTTGATAAAGTGCAAGCCTTTTTTATTTTGAGAAATTGTAAAATATTCATACATGACATTCGCATCGCGTTTAGCTAGGATGTCACGTCTCGATTATGAAGCTTCTTTGATTTTACTTCGTGATTAATCTTCATTTTGCAACATGATGTGTGATGGTTCGCGTCCCGAATACTGCTCTGGGATAGTATTTTTTAATTCTTCCTCCATTAGCTTATCAAGCTCCAAAATGTCTTCATTAGCATCAACGTTTTCAACTTCTGTTTCTTCTGACTCCTCCTGTAGTAAATTATTGACAATCTCCATAAAGAATACTTCATCATCTTGTAATTTGGAAAACTTCATGGCTTTATCAACCCTAAATGTTATCTCTTCGGAACCCACTCTTAATTGTTAACTCTGGGTCTTTAACATTAACTAAAGCTCTTGTGGTACTTAGGAATGGCCTTCTGAGAATGATCGGGATGTTATCATCTTACTCCATATCTAGGACTACAAAATCTATTGGGAATCCAGACTTCCCCACTTTAACGAGCAAATCCTCTACGATTCCTTCTGGATATGTGACTAAGAGATTTTCCATGTGAATTTTTGTTCTTGTTGACTTTAAATCTGAAACATCGAGCTTTTTGTAGAATGAGTATGACATTAGATTGATATTAGCTCCAAAATCGACTAGTGCATTTATCTTCGATGAATTACCACACTCACATGGTAAGTTAAGTATCATGGATCTTTCATCTTGGATGGTAATTTGTTCATCATAGCAGTTGAACATTGTTCATTGACTACCACATTTAATGCTTGCTCCAACTTTTTTCGATTCGTAACTAATACTTTGAGGAACTTCGCGTATTTCACCATTTAAGTTATCGCATCTATGAAAGGCACGTTTATCGAGAGTGATCTAATATGTTCCAGGAACTTTTTATGCTCTTGTTTGTGTTGATGTAGCTTCACCCTTCCTGGATAAGGCAGTGGTGGTCGATACAGTTGGACAGTTGCAACTTTCAGAATCTAAATCGTGGTTCGTGGTGTGGTAGTGGCTTCATCTTAGAGCGATGTCGAAACATTTTTGCTACCTTTAATGTTTTCTTAACCTTCTTTTTCTGGTTTCTGTGCACTAGCATTTACAACTACAATAAGTTCAGACTTTTTACCTCCTCCTATCGTGACAATTTTTACTTGCTCTCTGTGAATGATTTTAGTGTTGCTTGGAGGAGTACTCTGTAAACGCAAAAGAATTAACTGGGATAATTGGCCCACTTGTCTATCAATATCCAATATTGAGGTCTGTTAATTTACTAAAGTTGTGTCAGTATCGTTGTGACGTTTCTCTGATACCTCAAAAAATCGAGCTAGAAGAGCTTCAAGATCTGGTTTCTTTTCTTGCCAACTTTCCTACATTCTCGGCCATCTCCAGTCCATATCATAATTGTTTCCCTTTCTTCCAAGTCATAATCTTTATATAAACGGGCATTGTTCCAATTGTCACACCTGACCATTATGGTGTGAACTCTCTGATTTATCTTCTTTACGTTTCGGTCCATATTACCGAGCTTTGCTTTTAAAGCGGCTAAACTATCAGAACTTTTGCCATTTGGTCGTCCTAAAAAATGTCATCTTTTGGTGAATGCCATACGCGCGGCTGTCGTGCCAATTCTTCTGTTATTGCTATTCAGGTTGCGGGATTTTTCTTAGTAAGTGGCCCTTGGGAATCTAATAATTTCCGTGTGACAACATTGATTCCACTGTAGAAAGTTTGAATGTAACGACGTAAATTTTTAAACCAAAATTTTCATTTTTAAAACACATAAAACTCATATATTATATTTCATAAAAAACACAAGTGTCTCAAATGTCAACATAAATCCACAAACAAAAGTCAAATCCCAGAATCCTCAACATAGTCTCGAACAACTGTGTACAATCTCGTCGGCGCCTTCCTGCGGTCCTGAGAAGTACCTGAAACACATATCACACCATACGGTAAGCACAAAGCTTAATGAGTTCCCCAAAATACCACATACACAAATAATAAGCCTCTCATGGCTATAACTCGGCATGGACCCTCCGGTCTCATTCATCTCGGTGTGGACCCTCCGGTCATGTGTCTTAGTGAGGACCCTCCAGTCTCACAACTCGGTTTGGACCCTTCGGTCCTGTCTCAGTGGAAACCCTTTGGTCCCACAACTCGGGTTGGACCCTCCGGTCTTGTCTCAGTGGAAACCTTCCGGTCTCACAACTCGGTTTGGACCCTCCGGTCCTATCTCAGTAAAACACAGAATATAACATATATATCACACATACAAAATGCATAATATCACATAACTCAAATAAGCACATAAGACCCTCCGGTCACACATATGATAATTATCTCTAATTAATAACGGATCTCAAAGAAGCTAGACTAACCCTTCTATAAACTCACAGAAGGATAAAAGACCATTTTACCCTTCCATGGCCTTAATATTCCACAAATTGACCAAACCCTAAAAGTCAACTAAATGTCAATGGCAGTGTGTACGCCACGCGTACCAGCCCTCTACATTGGGCGTACTCCAACGTCATGCATGCATCGGGGATTCTTGACCCTACGATGCGCGTATTAGGATTACGCTTAGCGAACGTCCCAATTTTGCTCTTCCTACTCATTTGGTCTTAATCTGTTAAGACCTTAGCTCAAAACTCATATATGGACTTCATAAAGGCGCATACACCATAAAGTCTGTGACTTTAAGCCTTTTCATAGTTGATAAATCACAAACACCAAAAGTCTCACTCTCTATTCTCAAGAATGCTCATATCTCATGCATGGGTTGTTTAAAACGTCCAAGTCTTGATTTTTATGGCTTTACACCACTAAAAACACTCAAATGAGCTAATAGTAAACTCTGGAGCTCAATATCTCATAAAGCATCCAACTTTGGGACCAAAACCCTAAAATGAACTAGAATGAAGCACAAATCAAAAGAGTGAGAAAGTTTTGAGCTTTATACCTCTAACTGAAGCTCCAACCACAGATAAGCTCATATCCAAAGCTTGAACTCCCGCTCCTTCCTCTTCAAAGCTCCTTTTTCACTCTAAAGAAACCATAAGAACACTTAATAGCTCACAAATGGAAATACAAGCTCAAGGATGAGAAATTAGGGTTTGAGAGGGTTGATGTCTAGGCATGGTGGCCATAAATGAGGCCATCATGTCCTTTAAATAGGGACACACCCTAAATTAGGGTTTTCACTCTGGGCGTAGTACGCCCAACTTACTCTATGGTACGCCCAGCGTACTAGGTGGCTTCCGCATCAAAAACATGATCATGAGTATGCTGAGCGTACACATGTGTATGCCCCATATACTCATTTACCACCTTTTCTCAAATAAGGGTCAAACTCGAAAATTACCAAAAGAACAAGGGTTTATAAGGTATACCTGGTCTTGGGATGTTACATTGAACTTCTTGGTGTGCGTGGAGATCATACTGCAGACAATCTTGAAGTAGTTGATGGGTTTTGAGCAAAACAGCATTCCTATGGTGTACAAGCAAACCCTAATAGCTTTGGATCTATTTTGTCTAATGAACATGCAATTGATTATCCAAAGCCATAAACCCTAGATCTAATAAACTATAACTGAAATTAAGGTTTAGATCTTACCTTTGATTGTTATATAGCAATAACAATCAATCCTTGGCTTCATAAAGCTTAGTGCCTCAAGTGTTGCAACTCTAATGGAGTCATAAACACCACTAAGAAACTTGGATGAAGAGGGAGGAGAGAGGAGGCACCAAAACGACTGGAAACCCTAATCTAAGTGTTATCCATGTTTTTGGTGCCCAAGGGTTCCTTATATACTTAGGCTATTAGGGTTATCCAACAAGGAAACCCTAATTTGACTGCTTAAGCCCTAAGCAACCCATGGACCCCTTCTGGAACATGCCTTGGACGATTTCTAATGGGCTTCCCCATAGAATTCGTCCAACCTATTATTCCAAGGTGATCCATAGCCCAATTGCAATTATCCTATAATTACAATTCCACTCCTCTAAGTTTAATTAATCTCTTTTAGCCATATAATTAATTCTTTATTAATTCTTGACTAATATTAATTAAACAATATGATTTTTCCTTTAATATATTATTCTCATAATATATTAATAAATCATAATTAAACTTTTGTCTTCTTAATTCATCCTACATATTTCTATGGTGCAACCCAAAAGGACCATGCTCATAATCGGGTCAAGTACGTACCAAAATAGTTATGGACTTAGACACTAATCCAACAGTCTCCCACTTGGATAAGTCTAATAACTATTTTGTATAACTTCAAAACCTGATCAGCAATCGTAGCTTTCAAAAGCTGCTGTCAACTCTGATCTTATCAGATACGTGTGTCCTTTAGATAAGGGATTATATATTCCTCCGTTCTCAAGATATTGTATAGACACGAGACACAGATTTTAATCATTCTCTTTGTCTATGTATTGTTTCCCGGCATTTGATTTATGACGACTGGCAACAAAATACAATTGAACACATCAACTTAGTCCCGGTTTGGCCAAGCGCTTAGGGTGTCATCACTAAATCATCGAGGGGCCCACAGATATCACTTTTATCCCACCTTGGGTAAAAGGAATGGATAAACTTTGATGCAAATGCTTGCTTGCACCTACTAATCGAATCACACACAGCAATAATTTTTATAACACCAAGTTACTGGTGCGTTTACTTATCATCAATGTGTAACCGACCAGCAAATAACAACTCACACGTCTCGGTTTCAAGAATATACAATGTTATCGTCTCACTAATCACCCGTGATAAATCCATGAAGTGATTCAAGTGAGCGTGGGTTTAATCCAATACTTTAATATTATCAAAGCACTCATGAACTCTGCAGCAAACTTGTGCTATGTCTAAACACTTTAGACAATCTACAGACAGATTCATGACAGTCTTCCTTCATACCTACTTCCAACGTATGACCGACTGTGGAGGTTCGAATAACCCAGTTATTCTGGAAGTCAAAACATGCAAAATGAAACGCAACGATAATACATAATCCTATATGGCCCCAAAACTTTTGAGCATAAATAAAACATTTTTATTTAAACACCATATTGACTACTCATTATTCATTGTTTAATGTTTCTGATAATCAACTTATTACATGAATTACAACAATAGCAGTCCCATGCTCCGAGCATGCACGCTATGTTACCTATGATCTTACTTTGTGAAGTAGATCAATTGAAGAACTTTCCAATGAAACCCATTTCATAATTCCCAATCCTCATCACTAGTATAAGAATACCAAATTCTTGCCACTTTTGGAATATGTCAGATTCTAACATTTTATGCAACGAACCTTTCATAATGTCATAGCACAAAAGTCACCAAGACTAGGCTAATGAAATTCCAAGGTATTCTATCGAAAATTGTTACAAGACAATTCCATAGACGCAAAGTCTCACATTCAAAGTACATTCCTTTGAACATCCTTCTTGCATAAAAGTTTCTAATATAGCCATAGACTCTCAATATCCAACTCCCAATATGGAAACATTTCCATATTTTTCATATGACAACTCATTCTAAATAGAGTCTTATTTATTCAAAATAATGTCAACAAGGTCCATCCAATACTATACTTCCAACTACTCACAAGCAACAAATCTTTGGCGAACCTTAGATCGTCCTTTGATAGTTGTTTAATTATTTTAGCCAAAACGGTTCTAGTCCTTTTTCCCTCTTAATGCGCTAAGCATTTGGAAAATTTTAGAATGATCAAACATTATATCATATGCAATCGATCCTATACCCGAAGCGTATGGAACACGATTCATAATGTCTCACATGAAGACGTGATACTTTACCAGTCTTCTGCTATAATATTTCTAATTGCCATGTTCTCATAATTTTGATTATGAAAAGGGATGTCGTAATCACAACCAAAATTTGAGAATGCAATTATCCTTTCTATATAGAGAATTTCCTCATGTTGAACCATTCCAACACAACATTCATATATATTTGACTAAATTTGATTAAAATTCCACAATCTAAGCCTTTAGATTTGAAATGAAGTATAATATTCTCTCCCTTAATTATAGCAAAACAACTTTTCAACCCTTGCAACTTTGAAAAGTGAATATTTGTTTTCTATAATTAATATTGCTAACTTACAATACTTAAAATAATAATAATCATCCTCATACTAACACAATGATTATTTACATACAAGCATAACACTTATGCTCCCACTAGCTTTGACATGTATTCAGAAAACACTTGAACTTCTAGAAAACAATACTTATTGAATTCCAAAGTCCATATTTCTAATACTAGATGCTTCGATAATCCTTTATCTAAGCTTCTTAAACTCATACACCTTTTATTAGATAACTTATATGTGCATCTACACAATTTTTAGAACTCATGTTGCTAAGTCTCAAAATGTTCAGACTAATTGTCAAATCTCACAATTTGAACTATGAAGAGGGATGCCGTAATCATAATCGAATTTGAGAATATAATTTTTCACAATTGCAATCTTCTTAAAATCTCTCTTAGTGAAAGCATTTCCTTACAATCATTTTCATGAAGGAGGGAAACCTCACGACACTTAGATCTTAAAGTGTATGTGTTCCTATCCATGTGAATTTGCCAAAACCAAATTTTGCGACAAATCCAAACTCATATGGACCGAACGTGCTCAATCTCGATTTCTTGCCTCATGGTAACACGAATGCCCACCATGTCTTCCAAGTAACTCACCCTTTCATATCAATGTACTTTCCATTGATCAAGGTGCTTTGTCTTTATGCATTCAAATGAGAACTCATAGAACTCACATGCATAATTAACTCAATTGGAATGGCACAGAAAAAGAGTATGTCATCCACGATAGGCTTTAAACCTCAAGTCGTGTGTTAGTGATGATCAACTAGGTTTAACTCTTGATTTGTTCTTGAAACCTTTCAAGACCATTAAGACTCCTACTGACTCCTTGACATATAAGATTCTCTTGTCAAGAAACATTCCTTGACAAAACAAATATTCAAGAGTTAGTGTAGTTTTTATCAAGACTATTACTTCACATAATTGGTTTTAGTTGGTCTTTGTCTTATCCAAGACATCACAACTTACCAATCTCAAATGTGCAGGAATAAGAAGACTTTTTCCAATTCCACATTTGTTGAGTGTTATAAACCTACTAAAGACGTGTCACTCAATTCACAATCTTGGAGTATAACTATAAGACTTGATATTGGAATGAAGTATGACTGACTTCTTGATTTCCACAATTCTCGATTCCTCTTCTTAGACATACAAATGCACTAAGACTCGTCTAGAGGATCAATTGAGATATGGTTCTTAATCATTAAGAATTATCATAAAACACAATAAAAGGTACTCTCCCTTCTTCTTATAATGGAGAAACTTTTATCTTTCTACCTTCTTGATTCTTCTTTATTCATTCTGCTATTCATTGAAACTCTTTCAACCAACTCAGGATTACACTTAATCTTATAAGTATAATCATATTTACTAAACTTTAGTAAATCATGAAGAATCTTTTTTTCACTCTTGTGGTGGACTTGATCAACGTACAACCTAGTGTACTCGATCTCTTAGTCCTTCACTTGACATTTTGCCAAAGATTTAGTCTAATTTCCAAATATGAAGTTTCTCATTCATCACGCAATGCATGTTGCATGATTCCAAGTTTCTGTCCAACTGAAAATTGGGCGATGAGAAACTCTCCCTATTTGGTAAATTCTTGACATTTCACAAATAACATAATCACGAATCACATCCAATTCAACATTGCTAAAATTAGAAATACATAAACATCCATTTTCACATATGCCATTACAAGGATAAAAAAAATAAGACGAAATCAAAATTCATTTTATTGCGGGAAAACTTGTCCTTACAATGCAATTCAAATGAAAACTATTCTATTGCAATTTCTAAGCAATCTATTATAACTCTATAGTAGTAGCTCAAAAATCCAATCTTCAAGCAATGTGATGGAAATCTATTTCTTCACGATCAGATTCAGCTTACTTCTTCCCTTAAGCTTCCTCTCTTTTCTTCGATCCTACAAAACATTAAAATGTAATCTTATCACATCATGTATTGAAAATCAAAGAATAGGAACTTATAGAGTTAGTTATTGGATTTTACCTGAAGTAGAGCCATACGTCTTGACTCTCCCATCTCTTAGATCTCTCAGGTAAACAGGGCAGCTTCATCTCCAATGCCCCTTCTCTTGGCAATAAAAGAAAATGGACTCCTTTGGCACAGCACATGGGACAATCTCATACTTAGTCATTTCTAGACTTCCAATGTTGCCAGTGTCCATTGAAGTTTGGGAGTTTGATTCACCAGACAAATTTGCTTGATCAGCACGCCAAATCATTGTTGATTCAGCAGCTATAAGCAAATAGGTCAAATCAATGAGGGTCACGTCGTGGTCAATCATATATTACTCTCTAACGAACTCACTATATGATTCAGGAAGCGACTGAAGAACCCAGTCAACAGCCAACATCTCTGAGATATCAACACCCATCATCCTTAACCTATCAATGTGTGACTTCATCTCTAAGATGTGTACACACACAGGTTTCCCATCTTCGTGTTTACTTGCCAATAGGGCTTGAGTGAGCTTGAACTTTTCAAGCCTTCGAACTTGTGGGTTAGGGAGAATAATTGGAGGAGGTGGAGGGAGTGAAGCACGACTCTCATTTCCTTGATCGTATAGTGGAATGTCATCTTCATTTGGAAAAATTGTTCCATGGGAATTAGGAAGACCATTGTTAGATTCAGACATCTACAAAACGGGAGAAATTCAAGTTAGTTGATAAGAATCCTTGATGTAACACCCAAATGAAACATTAAGGCTAGTTACCAACACAATACTCTACAACCTAGATGAGGGATGTCGTAATCTAGTTGCAGAATATTTGAAGGCAGGTAAATGACGATTTACCAATTTCCACCATGAAAAACGAAAAAGAAATTTAAGTTTTAAATGAATTGAAACTCCTAGATCTTTTGAGATTCATTGAGCTTTTCAATGGCATGTTTAATCTCGATTATGCCCTTCATTTATGACTGGGATGCCGAGGATCACAAATAAGGTGTGAATAACCCTGCGAATTTACATGGTGCACTCAATGCTACTATCACCTAATCAATGTGTCGGTTAGCCACACACTCCATTGATCTATGATAAACATCGATTCACCCTTCGCTACCAATGCCAAACCCAAATAAATGTGCCGGTTAACCACACACGATCCACTAACGTATCGACAAGGGTACAAAGTGTCATTCCATGGATTAGCATACAATTTCACATTTTTCCTAAAGTAACTATGATTTAGGAATTTAAAAAAAAAATAGTTACTTTGTACTTCATTATACTTTTAATGGAAGGTTTTTGTTCTATCCTACCCGTTCGGCTAACGACCCTCCACTAGTCAAGAGTGTGGTGGGTAAGAGTGGATACCCATTCAATCGTCATTTTATAGGCAATTTCCTTAAACACCTCTTATAAACCAGCTTCGTGAATGAGACCTACTAACGGTAAGACTGACTCTTTACTCATATATATATATATATATATATATATATATATATATATATATATATATATATATATATATATATATATATATATATATATATATATATATATATATATAATATTAGAGTTTTAATGTTACATATATATAGTATAGGGTGTATTCTACACTTTTAAAATACTAGGTGGTTTTTATTAACTTTTTCTTTTAATTAAACTTTTAATTAACTTAACAAAACCATGAGGGTCTAATTTCAACTTTTCAAAATACTAGTGTTTTAGAATTTAAATATTACATAATTAAACTATTAATCAAAATTTTAAATTCCAAAACTTGAGGGCAAGTTTTGAAACATTTCAAAACATAAGGGTTTAGAATTTAAATATTTCAAAATTAACTTTTAATCAAAATTTTAAATTCCAAAACTTGAGGGCAAGTTTTGAAACTATTCAAAACACACAAGATCAAATTGCAAATAATTTAAAATTAAACAATTAATTTAATAATTATCTAAATTTGACCTAATCAAGATAATTTACAAGATAATTCAAATCTAAATTACAAATAATCAATCTTTATCTAATAAAACAAATGATTATCTAAATTTTGACAATTATCTTCTATTTTGGCAAGGATATTCACCCAATATGGATAAAATTCGAATTTTATTGACAAAAAACATTTTAGGTAATTATCCATAGCCAAAACAGGTCAAAATCCCGCAAAAACAGCATTCTGCGTCTCAGACTCGTCGAGTCAGCACTGGACTCGTCGATTTCACAGTGGACTCGGCGAGTTCAGCCATGGACTCAGCGAGTCCAGCCCCCAGAAACTCAAATTTTTCGAATTTAAGCTTGAATAATCAAATATAGCATCAAATACATCAAACAAACAGCCCTAGACTCTGATACCACTGATGGGTTTCGAGCAAAACATCATTCCTATGGTGTACATGCAAACCCTAATAGATTTGGATATAGTTTGTCTAATGAACATGCAATTGATTATCCAAAGCCATAAACCCTAGATCTAATAAACTATAACTGAAATTAAGGTTTAGATCTTACCTTTGATTGTTATATAGCAATAACAATCAATCCCTGGCTTCATAAAGCTTAGTGCCTCAAGTGTTGCAACTCTAATGGAGTCATAAACACCACTAAGCAACTTGGATGAAGAGGGAGGAGAGAGGAGGCACCAAAACGACTGGAAACCCTAATCTAAGTGTTATCCACGTTTTTGGTTCCCAAGGGTTCCTTATATACTTAGGCTATTAGGGTTATCCAACAAGGAAACCCTAATTTGACTGCTTAAGCCCTAAGCAACCCATAGACCCCTTCTGGAACATGCCTTGGACGATTTCTAATGGGCTTCCCCATAGAATTCGTCCAACCTATTATTCCAAGGTGATGCATAGCCCAATTGCAATTATCCTATAATTACAATTCCAGTCCCCTAAGTTTAATTAATCTCTTTTAGCCACATAATTAATTCTTTATTAATTCTTGACTAATATTAATTAAACAATATGATTTCTCCTTTAATATATTATTCTCATAATATATTAATAAATCATAATTAAACTTTTGTCTTCTTAATTCATCCTACATATTTCTATGGTGCAAACCAAAAGGACCATGCTCATAATCGGGTCAAGTACGTACCAAAATAGTTATGGACTTAGACACTAATCCAACAGTCTCCCACTTGGATAAGTCTAATAACTATTTTGTATAACTTCAAAACCTGATCAGCAATCGTAGCTTTCAAAAGCTGCTGTCAACTCTGATCTTATCAAATACGTGTGTCCTTTAGATAAGGGATTATATATTCCTCCGTTCTCAAGATATTGTATAGACACGAGACACGAATTTAAATCATTCTCTGTGTCTATGTATTGTTTCCCGACATCTGATTTATGACGACTGGCAACAAAATACAATTGAACACATCAACTTAGTCCCGGTTTGGCCAACCGCTTAGGGTGTCATCACTAAATCATCGAGGGGCCCACAGATATCACTTTTATCCCACCTTAGGTAAAAGGAATGGATAAACTTTGATGCAAATGCTTGCTTGCACCTACTAATCGAATCACACACAGCAATAATTTTTATAACACCAAGTTACTGGTGTGTTTACTTATCATCAATGTGTAACCGACCAGCAAATAACAACTCACACGTCTCGGTTTCAAGAATATACAATGTTATCGTCTCACTAATCACCCGCGATAAATCCATGAAGTGATTCAAGTGAGTGTGGGTTTAATCCAATACTTTAATCTTATCAAAGCACTCATGAACTCTGTAGCAAACTTGTGCTATGTCTAAACACTTTAGACAATCTACAGACAGATTCATAACATTCTTCGTTCATACCTACTTCCAACGTATGACCGACCGTGGAGGTTCAAATAACCCAGTTATTCTGGAAGTCAAAACATGCAAAATGAAACGCAATGATAATACATAGTCCTTGAGTGAAAGGTTGATGGTGTCCGTCATTATGTGGATCAACTGAAACAAATAGAAACTAAACAAAGAAAACACATTAAGAGGTACAAAAACGAAAAATAAAATCATGAAGGAATTCAATGAGTGTCGTGTCGAGGACAACTAAGGATCACGACGTGAAAACTTGATTTTCAGAAAAAAAAAATATTAAATAGAAAAATAATTTTCTGCAGAATAAATCCTGTAAAAAGGATCAAATAAGTAAAAGACTAAATCATCTAAATAAATTAAACTGTTTTCCGGCAACGGCGCCAAAAACTTGATGTGTGTGTGTGTGTGTGTATATATATATATATATATATATATATATATATATATATATAATCAGGTTTTAAATTTAAGAATCCTTATTTAACTAAATGAAACAGTAACACACTAATGGGAAGTGGACCCAATCATGGCAGCAATATAATTTTGATAAGTAAGGGTGTCCAACTCTTGGGGAATGAATATTATTTGATTTAGATATAAAAACAATTAGTTATCCTAACACAATTAAGTAAAAGACAGGTTTTATATAATTCAATTATACTTTTTAACGACTTAATTACCGCAAACAAACACAAACAAAAACAAACACCTTGATTTAAAACAATCGATTTAAAGTACTTCCACTTAGATTTCGAATCTTCCTATTTTCCTATGGTTGATTTATTAGAGTGCAAAAGATTTCCAATTTTATTACTGAATATTATACGACTAGTATATTTAATTATAAAGCAACTAACAAAAATGATCAGGCAATTAACTAACCTAATAATCAATTAAATACTCGAAGTATGAATGAATTGATCTAATGATTTCTTATAGTGATAACGACAATTAATCTAGCATAGCACGAGTAACTATTACTTTCTTATGTTTTCAAGTTAGCAATTGTATTATCTAATCCTAGGACTTGATAAACCTCTATCCCTAACAGTTTAAGTTCATAAACTAATCAAGATTTAAGTTCATATAATTAGATTGATAGTTTAAACAATAATAAACTCAATTGTAGACAGTGTTGTAAAACTCAGCCAACTCGGGAGAGTATCCGGCCTCTTATTGAGGCAAGTTAATGTAACTCGGCCAAATAACGCGGAATTCGGTCAACATCGATCAAAATTTGTCCGACTCGGTGATAATTAGTCAAAATCGGTCCAACTCAGTCAACTCGGTCAAATTGTCAAAATTGACTTAAAAAGAGAAAAAAATCAAGAATTTCAAGATTAATATGTGTATTTTATATTTTATCTAGCATAGTAACTCTAAAAGTAAAGTAAGATGACAGATAAACGAATTGTATATGTTTTCATCTCTTTCTCTCTCTCTCATTCTCATCTTCAAGATTTTCATGACTAAAATCGTTACTTTTTTGAACTAGTTTAACATTCAAATTGTATCTTTTTTATTGATATTTCACATACTTTTTAATGAATTTGAATAAACTTTTGTTATATATATATATATATATATATATATATATATATATATATATATAAAATTTCTCCAAAATTAATTTCTTTATAAAATATCATATTTGAGTACTCCCCGAGTACTCTCCACCTAGGCCGAGTATATTGATGTTGGCCTTTGCATACAATTTAGAGACACTTATGCAACAAAAGACATTTTGGAATTTCAACTATACTGATGTTAGGCCTGGAATGAGTTTTATATGTGTCTCGTCGCGTAAATTCGATTACGGATCTAGTGAGACATGTCGGTTGACACCTATTGAGTGTACGATTGTAGCCTGAAGTTATAAACAGAGTCTCTTGGAGGGAGAACGGGGGTTTGTGTATAGATTTATATGGGGTGTCATCCCCGTATAAATCTATACACAAACCCCCGTTCTCCCTCCAAGAGACACCCCACACCTGAGCTGTTTGCTATACTAGTCTAGGGTGACAAAAACCTTATTCTATTTTCCGTCGGCGTTCATAAACGCCAAGACAGGTGAACTTGTCATTATCTAGCATGGTTATAACGACTCACTTAGAGGAATTAACATTATGAAATTTACGGGAGACCATTCTCTTTTCTCTTTGGATTACTCGGGAACATACTCGCGTCGGTACTTAATCTCAGGGGTTGACATACCAGCATTCTCTTTTACAGGCAACATAGGGTTGTCTGGGGGCATTCTCTTTACATTCTCTTCATTTACTTTTGGAATTCTATTAAACAAAAACACACATGCATTAATACAAGATCGAACACAAACATACTAAAAAAATTTAAGAAAATACAGGATTTTCTTGTGATTACAAAGTTATACAAACCATTTTCTCAAACATGCTTATGAATTCACCAATATTATTATGTTGACCTTTTTAAATTAACTTGTATTTTCAGGAAACCATTGAAGCAGGTTGGGCTGAACAATCTAATGGATGTTTTGTTATATTTTGTTCCATCATACTTTAATTATTTTGGCATGTAATATTTAAACACAATACTCAATGTAAACAATGTATGTTGTTATATTACATGTGTGATGATGATGACGGTATGTTTCAATTATATACTATGTGATGATACTACAAGGATGAAGTCACGCACAAGCCTCCGGACGTTTCCGCTGTCTGGTTCAGGGGTGTGACATATTCTAAGAGTATTGAAGAAAACGATATTAAAATGGATGTGATGTTTAGTGAATGTAAACATTGAAAATCCACATAAAAACATCACAAGGATGAAGTCACGCACAAGCCTCCGGACGTTTCCGCTGTCTGGTTCCGGGGTGTGACATATTCTAAGAGTATTGAAGAAAACGATATTAAAATAGATGTGATGTTTAGCGAATGTAAACGTTGAAAAGCCACATAAAAACATCATTACATTGTTTTTCGACAACATCCCCTTAAGACTTAATACATGATGTTCAAATTAAATAACACTTTAGTATCATTTCACCATATGTATCTTCTTTTTTAGTGTAACAATGTTCTTTTGTATTTTATCTATTAATTTTTTACTTAATGAATTATCGTGAAATACTTATAACTTTGTTCCATTAATGTTATAACTTTATAGACCAAAAGTAGATCCAAAACACTATCTCATACGACCCAATCTATTAAGACGATTACTTAATTTATCATATATTAGTATTACATAGCCTATAACACCCTCCAAATTTGAGAAATTTTGATACAACAAAAACATCATTAAGACTATTAAATATACCAAGAGCACGCAAAATACTTATCATAACACAATATTTAAGTTATCGACAATGATGTTTCTAATACACTAACATAATATTGAAAAACATATTTAACAAAAGTACATAAATACCTACAATTAGGTACATACAATATTTATTAGCATAATGACTATCTTCCGATCAAACATCGTTCTATCCACAAGAGTCTTCTATTCCTCGACACTTTGCCAAAAACATGTTAATAGAACTCCAATCTCGAATACCATAAAATATATGTTCATTCGATTAATAAATAAAGGTTTACCATCCATTGAGAATAAGATTTGTAACAATATTAATCGTAGTTTACAACATTTTGGATACAACATTAAGACCCCGATACCATTTTATGATATTAATTAATAATGAAACATGTCAATCTGATTTTAAATAAACAGATATTTCAAACATTAAAATGAGATATGTGACACCAATCCATGGTTATTACTTTCAAGTCTCGACTAGGGATGACGACAAAACCTATATTCGAAGAGGAACACGATACGTGACCTTGAGTTCATTAAGGAATCTCCGAGTTGACTAGATATAACATTAAGTATAAGAATCACCAAATAAAACAATGAGCTGCGAGACGCAAATTTGGTCTATAGCCCTAACCCGAATTTGGTACATATTAATCTATAAAAAAAAATTATATTACAAGTTCACAATACCCGATATGTAATCTAAGCATACGAACTCATTAGTCATTTTTCACTTGAAATTGTATATTTCTTCCGTTAAACCTCAAATATTTTTCTTCCTTCTTAGTTTGTCTAATTATGATTCATTGAAATAATGAGTCACCATTGATATCGACACACCTGACAAATGTTCGGGAGTTCCTCTATGCAATCATTTTCCTTCTTCTTATTTCTGCATATCTCGCTTGTACACGTCTTCTCTTTGTTTTCGGGGCCTCTAGTTAGTTACAGACAGAGTTCGAAAAAGTCAAATCTTTGATGATTTCATCATCTATGATTGAGTTGCGAAAACTTATGGATAGGTATCCTACATCTGAACCAAATTCTTTCTGGTTAAAGAATCTCTTTCTAGTTGCTCTGATACAATTAGGAGATTCTCTAGGTGGCAACATGCTATTGGGTGGTGGTCCCGCTACCTCAAATACGTCGTAACTATTACACTTTATGTTTAATTTGTTAGTGCTTAAAGGGTTATCTGAACAAACTTTTATGCTCTAAGTTAAAGAATATCAAATACTTGATTTCCCATTCATTGTTTTTTAGTTATTACATTTTTTTATTACTTAAGATATTTGATTTTTCATTTCTATTTTGTAAATTTTGGCGAAACATTGGATCTACATGGTTTATAATATTTAGACAATCTCTATATTTTCTTATCTGTTTTGTAGAATTTTTAAACTTATGGTTATATTTTAACATTTACAGTGTCGATATACGTAAAAGATGTATTCTTGTATCAAAAAAAAAATCACCGGTTCCCCCGCTTGGCATAGGATGATGATGTATATATATTCCTCAAAGGGGATGAAATATGCGTGAGGATTCGATGGTGAGCTGAAAATTGGGATCGCAAGTACTCGGGGGACATGTAACCATCTCTACTCTCAACCTTATATACAATCAAAATTGCATATTAATGTCCATAACTTCCTAATTTGTTAGAAAGATATACACATCACTATGGAAAATTATAAATCCTTTCCCACCCTTTAAATGATGCCATGCAATACATAATATAATATCAACATCTTTTTTCCATAAAACATGAATCATAATGCCTTAAAATTATGAAGGTAACATGTGAAAAATGTAATACTTGACTTTCAATAACAACCACAACTTAGACATATATCTTGTTTTTGCAAACTACCTATCTTACCTCTTCATGTAGAAGTGAATCAAGATCAATTCGCTGTACTAAATCTTCCCACATATTTGGAAATGACCAATGAGAAATTAAATATCATCCTATCTATTGTTCATATTTTTTTTCATATCTATTTAAGATGATGACAATTGTATAAATTTAACATCTCAGTCAAATTTAAATTAAATTTAATGATACTTATCACCATTTAAAATAACAAAAACAAAAAATAAGAGGATATTTAATTTCTCATAAAGAATATACAACATATTACAAACAAGTAAAATCTTCATCTTATATTCTATTAATACATCTTTTACGGTTATAATGACACTTTCAAAGCCTTATATTCGTGTTTTAAGTCGATTACACAAAATCTTAAATTTACAACACATTCAACAATAGAATTTCAGGACAAATCCGCTATAATGTAAAACAAACAACACAAAGAGCAACAATATAAGAATATTTAATAACGTAAAGTATGTTTTGCCCATTGCAACCGGTTAACTTTTTTGTTTTTTTAGGTTGTTATGTTTGCAAGCAAAAGAGTAGCGTATAAGATAATTTTAAAATAAATAAATAAAAATTATATAGGCGATGAAAGATTTTATTTTAGATTTTCTCAAATATATATTTTATTAGTTATAAAAAATTAATTCCCCTAATTGATTCAGTACTTTTTAAATGTAGTTAATTAAACATCGAAAAATACTTCTTAAATTTGGTTAGTTAATATAGTTATTATGCATGTCCTAGGAGGACATATTGGTAATGTTTTTTTCAAAGAAATAGGGAAGGATGATTTTTTTTGGAAAAAAATCAAATGTCAACATAATAATTCCTATTGGAATTTCAACATATAAAAATGATCCAAAAGTTCAACGTAACAATATATATATATATATATATATATATATATATATATATATATATATATATATATATATATATATATATATATATATATATATATATATATATATATATATATATATTACGGAATTTTATATGTAAGAAATGTGGCATCCTGTGTTATTTGAATCAAAGTTGTCAAAATTAAGATCTTATATAGGACCGTTTTTTATTTTGCAAAATCGAATCGGGAATGTAAGATTTTATTACCAAACCCATTTTAAAACATAAAAAATATACTTTTTGTCCGATAATTAATCATTCAACTAACAATACATACCTTAAAGTATGAAAAATATCTTTCCAATACATCATTTAACAGTAGACAATTCAAATGAGATTTTCTATGTTCAATTTACATAGTCAATCCAAAATAAACTATTAGAATTTTTTTCAAAATTTAAATAGTAATAATCTTATGATCTTACGGTCCAATTCTGGTCTTACCCGAAAACGACTCACGTGTAATCCATATCGATTTACATAGGTAGGATCGTAAAATCATATGATCCAAAGATCAATATCACGATTTTAACAACCTCGATTTGAATATTTTTCCAACATTTTAGAAATTTTTATATAGTTTTTTTAAAACGGCAAATTTTTATTGAAACCGGACTAGCAAGAAAATAGTCGGGAAAAGTGTTAAAAAATATGTTTGAGTATACAAACTTAACATTCATTGTTTTTGCAGGGTTGAAAAGGTAAGTTTATTTATTGTTGGTTTTGTTATTTATTGTGAAATGGGTTGTTCATTTGTTGTGAATGATTCTTGTGGGTTGTGATGTATTTTCTTCTTATTTGAGTCTGGGTTGACACACGGGTTGAGGAGACCCGTTTACCCGGATACTTAAAGGTGTACATGGTTTGTTGCAGCTGTGAATCGATTCATTTTTTCCTCTCTATCAGACGACTATTCTTTCATTCTCTCTTCGTGTATAGAATAAGGGTTTCGTGTTTCATTGTTGTTCTTGATTCTCCTTGTACATTAGGTTGAATGATAAATAAAGAGTAGATTAGGTTTATTGTAGTGAGGTTTTCTATGTAAGTATGATTAAAACCATCTGTCTGTTTGTCTTCAAATGATATAATGGATAATGATGTTGGAAAATTTTGTTTGTGTGCTTTTTAAGAAAAAACAAACATTACATAACAACAGTTTAAGTGTTTGTAATCATCCAACTCAATTAATGTCTTTCTTAAACCTAATATTACACCATAAAAAGTAAATGACAATATTATAAAAAATAGACGTGGCCCTCGATTTAGAGATGCCAACCAACATAGCATTTCCGAAAGTCCAAATATGCCACCAATACACGTAAAAAATGGCTTTCAAAAAAATTATTCACAGCCTTCAAAATTATAAGCACCTTCAACCACGTAACCAAAAAGTTTTTACGTTGTTAATTAATATTTAATCATGATAACATTTGATAGTCACGCAATGAGATATGAAAATTCATGATAATATTACAAATGTGATATTAGATGAGTTTCATTTAAACATAAATAATTGCAAAACTATTATGAAGTACTTTAATTAAATAAAACATAGGTATTTGTCTCATCATTCTTCCACATATGTTTTTATATGTCATTTTACATTTCTCAACTTGTTTTTAACAAACAATATTTTATATTAGCTATAACAATTAACTTTTTAGTTTTCTGACATAAAAAAGCATACAAACCTAATTAGAAACCCTAATTTTCCAAAAATTGATTAACAAAGCAAAAACAATAAATTAGAGACATTATCTTGCAACAACACCCACATAGCTCTCTTCCAAAAGCTGTAGGAGAACTCCATGACTTCACAAAATCAGCCAAAGATATGAAAAAGTAGCACCAAATGAAGAAAACACCTAACTTAACTTTTTTGATTAGACAAACAACCTACGTGAAGTAACTTTCAAGTCGCACATAAAGTCGATTCGATCTTTCTATCCGTCATGTCCGACTGCCCAAGTCGCTCATCAACTCATATTCCAATTTCCAAGTGGCTTCTACGGTTCTACCATACTTCATAATACACATTCTATTTGACATATATTAACTTCCTAATGCATTTCCCTTCCCATATACACTTAAAATGCACAAATCCCCAAATTACAGAACCAACTTATGAAAATGTTCAAGTTCCGAATTCTCAAATTTTATGCTATAAAATTCCAAACACGTTCATCTTCATGCCGGATTAGAATCTTATAATCATTTAAAATCCTCATACGCTGATCATTATTAATTTTTTTAATATTTAAATAGCTTTGAAATGTCGCATATAAATTAAAGATTAGAATTATACCAACTAGAGACAGCAAAATAAAATTAATCGTCATTACTCTTTTGTTTTAGACTTGGTATGACAGATTTGTCCGTTGACATTTATATAATAGTGTCTCAGATTCAATCAATCGTCCAAACATAACGAATATTTGCAAAAACCATGGGATAACTATACTTACAAATTAGTGATGGAAATTCAGACCACTTATATATATATATATATATATATATATATATATATATATATATATATATATATATATATATATATATATATATATATATAAAAACTATATTTTCATAACACATATTTACCATTTAATGTACCTAAAATTTGAAACATTTATTACCACGAATTTTACATATGATACATATTTAACAAGAAGAAAAGATATTCCAAGGGTTAACATTCAAAACTTATTACAAACTTCACCCGATTCCATTCAGGTTCATTATCATTTCCAGGCACATGAAGCCACCAAATCTCGATTCGACCAACCAAGAAACAAAGCCCCATCACGTTCTTCAAGTCTATATTTATGCGAATAGCTTTCAAGCAAAGCCTTAATAGTCGAATTCACAAGCGTGCTCAAAGGATACGGTTTAAATCCCGCCATTGTAAACCTTGATTTCCATTTCCCAAGAAGTTCATGTCTCTCCACTCTCTCCGCACCCTCACACGCGATTATATTCACAATATCACGCGCAAGACAATGTTGTTCAACATTAATCCTCTGTAGGTGATCCCGTGGTAAGGTCACATCGATCGACTCGAAAATAGCCGTGTAGTAATTTAAAGTCTCTTGAAACCGATGAAAAAACGGAGCGGTATTCACGTTCGATTCCTGTTCGACAAGTGTCACGACTTTCGGAGACAACCCTTTTATGAGACGCAACAATCGGTCCCTATGATTTAAAGGGTCCACGCTTTCGTCCGGCATGTGATGAAGCATAAACGCGAAATTAACCGCTAACGATTCCCCCGGGACGATTCCGAGATGTGAAGCCTCGACCTCGGAACCGGAAACCGGGATTCCGTGGAATTGGAACGGGATGTTACATGATTCCGCTAGATTTGCTAACCGTTGACCGATGATGTTGACACCACCGCCTCTCGCGTACGCGTTTGTGGAGTCATCGACGCCGGTGATGCGAAGGGTGGGGGGCCCACCGGGGCGGGAGGCGAGAGCTTGGATTAGGGTTACCCATTGGGAACCCTGAGCGATTTGGAAATCGATTATGTGGATTTTGTTTTCGTTTTTCATGGCTTCTGCTATCGCGCCATTGGCGGATAGGTAACCGAATTTGAAGTAAGGACATGCTTCATAGAGTACACGCATGTAGGAAAAGAGTTCGTTTCCTGTTGGTTCTTTGCAATTTAGGGTTTTGTAGATTGAGCTGCCTGAAGAAGATAGTCTTGCAACTAGCCCTTCAAGCATGTAAGCTCCTAAACGATGAGCTGGCTCGCCGGAAACCGACACCATAGGGCGTAACACAGACATTAGCCAGTTGGCGGTGATTGAATCGTTTTCTGCAACTGATTTGGCACACGCGAGGAGCAATTCTTTGAAGTTTCCTCTTGATATCATCTCTGACATGGTGTCTGAAATTGTTTGATTGGTTTCACCCCAAGAAGATGAACCATTGTAAGATTCCAAGAAATCTTGATCGGTTCCAAGCATGGCGGTTTCTAGTTCTCTTAGTCTGTACTCTAGATCATCTGTGTTGGTATCTGTGAAACCAACCCTACTTACATGTGAGGTGTAAGTATAGTCAGGGGAATGGTATGTGTCTGGAATGTAGGAGTGAGAATCTTGTTGTGAAATAGAGCTGCCATTTGAGGAGAAGCTTGCCGTAGAAGAAGAGTTGTTACCGAATTCAGATGTTTGAACAGAAAAACGGATCCCTTGGTTTAAATCGGATGGGTATAGGTTCCGATCCATGTTTTCAACAGGTGTTTGGTAATAGTTCTGCATCGAGATTTTTCCCTCTAGAATTTGGGTAACATCTGCTTCTAGAGTTGGCTGTTTGATAACAAATCAAATGGTTTCATATCAGAAACAAATCAATTGAGCACCCGAATTGAATCACATTGGAAATTAATTATATATGTCAGCTAAAAGTCGTAGATTGATGCTACTCATGGACAACTATTGATAGTAACATGATAAAAGTATGAACAGAACATAAATTTGCAAAAGTATCATAACAATTATATAATCTCCAATCATGTTTATTCATCCAGAATCGTAGATATAGAAGAATTTCATTCATATTATGATTACTGTTCCATAAAATATTCAGGCATCAAAGCTTGCAACTAAACAATTAAAACCAGACAAACAGTGCAAGCAAAACCCTAAATACGAAATTCGCATTCAAACGAATATTCCATGTCAATCAAATTCACGAGAGCACGACCATAGAAAAAACAGTAGATCAAGTATCTAAGCAAGAATAGCAACTATAATTCTGCTAATTAACAGAAGTAAACATCTTTGGACACTTCTGTTAACCCTTACAACAGTAAGAAATCAACTAGAAAAAGCATTCTAAATTAGAAAAGAATTTCTAATATAAGATCGAAAAGAATTTCAAGACTATAAGTGTTCTCACATACCTTTTCATCGAAAAACTTCTGTTGAATTCTGTTTTGGACTTCAATTTCTAGGGTTTTTTTAATTGATTTGGATGAGAATATGATGCTCTGAGCTTGAAAACCGTAGTACGAAGCATCTACTGCTATGAGTCTGTCTGAACGAGTGGTCTGCTATTTATAGCCACGAATTTTCTCAGTTAAGAAAAATGAAAAAACATTATACAGTAAATTACATGTTTGGCTCCTGATTTTAGCTTCTTTTACGAATTTGGTCCTTATATGAATCACTTTGTAACTTTTAAATTATTTTGTAATTATATTTGGACAACATTTTCACCGGTTTTATCCAAATGAACAATTTAAATTGCGAATGGTATTAAATTTTTTTGAACTAAAATATAAATCTGGAGTTGTATTGATACATAAATTATTGTAGGTACAACAATTCTAGATTTTCATTCAAGCTTCATATATATTAACTTCTAATAAATAAATGTTCTTTTTTGTCAGATATCATTCTTATATTAAATTTGACACATATCATTTTTTGGTATTTTTGAATTTTTTCATTTGTTATTTTCTCATTGTTTATTTTTTTTTAATTAACAAATCAAATTTACACATCAATTAATAATTGTTTTAATTAAAATAGTCATTAATTTACAATATTAATACTTATATATTGTATTTAATATGTGTTCCTTTTAAATTTAAATTTTAAATTTCAAATCTAAAATTTCAAATTTAAATAAATTTTTGTTTAAACCTTCATATATATATATATATATATATATATATATATATATATATATATATATATATATATATATATATATATATATATATATATATATATATATATATACACACACACACACACACGATTGTGTCTAATTTTAAAATGATAAATTAAATATCTTTCTACTTGTTGTTCCTACAAATCATTATATCCAATCAAATTGTGACATTTGTAACATTTAATGTTCATTTAATGATATAGGAGGATTGATAGGAATAAAAAGTAGTAAGATATTTAATTTCTCTTTTAGAAGTAGCGTATGTCTTTCGTGATTTCATCCCGAAACAAATATAATATTTAGCTTAAAATATAATTTATATAAGTATCTAACTATTAATAATTTAATATAATATTTCTTAAGAATCATTTGAACGCAATTAAAATTACAAGTTTCACGTAACCATTTTAACATAAAAAATTATATTTAAAAACTTATAGAAGCATAACATATTTTAACTAACTTAAAAAATAAAATTAAAAATCGTTACATTTTTAGCAAAATAGGAATTATTTTATATTACTAAAAAGAGTACCCCAATGTTGAACCGCTTATCCGCGGTATGTTTATTGTTTAGTTGGAACTTGGACTAGACTGGTAGTGAATGGTCAAGGGAAACGTGTGTGAACACCGTTGATTATACAAAAAGTATCCTTATAGTTTCATCTAATACCATGTATACCCTTAACAGTTTCACCAACTTCCATTTTTATTATTGAATTATTTCCTAGGTGCATAAAAATAAAAGGTAAATTACAAAAATAACCATATTTGAAAGCCAAAATGATCATGTTTTTATCTTTTATTATAAAATAACCATCAACCTCGTTAAAGATATTTCATGAATCCGTAAAATAGATTTTTGCTGACAATAAAACCATAAAATCTTCGCAAGATTCATTTTCATGAATACGATTATTTTTCATATGAAATCAAATCAATCATCATATTTATGACTTGCAAACAAGTTGAGAAACTCATTTACGACATCGAAACTATCATTTTTAGCGTTCGTTAATGTTTCACGAATATTATTAGTGTTCGTAGATGCATTATAAATTGAGCATTCTTGAAGACAAATCTTACGACTTTTTTTTATCTAACTTTCATATTTCTTTTTATTGTATTTTCATTTCAATATGTCTTCCACTCTAACACTTTATATGTGTTATATGTGTTGGCTTCTTGTGTCCAAACTATTCTACATAAATTCTAGTGGTTAATTCTACATATATTTTTTTAGTATAGAGAGATTTTCTTGTGTGATAAATCGAATATTACTTTTAAGAATATATTCATAAACAAAATAAAGTTAGTAGATTATCTTGATATGTTTTATTCAATCCTATATGTTGGTAAATTATATTCAAAGTTGAAAATCTATATACCTTTTTGAAAATTAGGAACCACATCCACCTCACTTATTACAATCTATATACCTTTTGAAAATTAGGAACCACGTCTCACCTCACTTATTACACATAATTAGAGTCTATATGATGTATATATATATTCTTGTTGAACTTAAATAAAGTTATTGGTGTCAAATTCCATTGTACTCTTCACTACAAAACTCTCGCGGCTCATATATGTTAAATCATGCTTTACCTACAAATACATTAAGAATTTTTCAAATTGTTTAGAATTCTTGATTTCCTCTATTTTTTTTTCATTCATGGATCATATATAAGAAAGGGGACATAATGTACAAGATAAGTTGTTGGCTAAGCGGTGAACACGATGGTTTGCAAGGGTTAGGAGAAGACGCGGTTCGATTCTTCGCATCCCCTCTTCAAATTGTTCTTTTTTATTGGAAATGTTGATGTAACAAGTCTAGACACCCTTGTCACGTCAGCCACAACTACACATGTATGTATGTCAGGTCAACAAAAAACCACCACATAGGCGGTGACCAGTTTGTGACCTACAAAACTTCATAAACAAACTTTTTTCTAGAAAAAATTGCAGAAGAGTAACAAAAAAATGTTAAGTTAAACTGCAAATTTAGTGATAAACTTAAAGATTTTTATAGCAATAGCCCAAAAATAAGAAATAAACAAGGTTACAGCTTAAGGAAATGACACGAAATCCCAAAACTTACAACTTCATGATGGTTTTACCTAATTATATTTCAAGTTTGTCAAAAAATAACTTAATGGCAAATATTCGGTTTTGTAAGACTTTCCTAGTTATCATGCCACTTAACATGTCGTGTCAACGTCTCAATGTAAAAATTTTAAAAAGAATTAGTGCAAGCTGATTTCGAACTCAACCCTCCAACAGGAGGGGTATAAAGGGATACAGCTGAGCAAAGCCAACATTTTTGTTAGGGATAATGACTTAAAAGGGTAATGTGCTTTTGATTTGTACACATTTAGCCATTGATTTTTTTGTCCATATTTACCACTTCAACTTGTTAAATTGTACATATTCAGTCCTTATGACCGGCTAATTCAAGTTAGCCGGTAAAAATGACTTAATAGGGTAATATATTTATCACTTTGTACACATTTAGTCATTAATATTTATGTATACATTTAGTCTTTATTTATTTATTTTGCAAAATAAGTCGTTTTTATACTCATTAAATACTTATGAATGATTTCTTTAGTTGTTTCTCACGAAATCTTACATGGGAAATTCATTAATGAAGTGTTGGAGTCTTTTGATTATTATGCCCATCGCGATCTCGACTATTTGGTTGCTTAGGCCATGTGTTCTGAATGTCATAACTTCTTCATACGATCTCGGATTTTAACGAGCTTTATATCCACATGAACGATATATATATCCATGCATTCATATTTTAGTCTACTACAACTTTTATTTAGATTACTTCCATTAAAAAATAATATATTTTTACTTACGATTATTATATCCATACGCAGGGTCGGATTTAGCCTGGTCCAGGTATTGCACCGGCAACACTTGTTTTTTTATTTCTAATGGAAAAATTTTCGATTTTTTTCATTTATAGCTATTTTTCATGTATCAGCAACACCTATTATGTATTCATGCGTCCTCCCAATGTCCATACGTTTTTATGAATGCATGTATGGATGTTTTTTTATAAAATCGTAAGTAAAAATATATTACATTTTAATGGGAGTAATCTTAATGAAAAAATGAACACATGGATATAAAGATCGTTAAAATCTGATATCGTATAAAGAAGTTACGATGTTCTGAATACAAAACCTAAGCCAAACCACAAGACCTACACAACCAAGTATTCAAGATCATGTTGGACATAAACATCAACAACTAACTCATCAATGATTGTTCCACATAAGATGTTGTGAGAAAAACCTAAACAATCATTCATAAGTATTGAATGAGTACAAAAAATGACTTATTTGAAGCAAAAAAAATATTGGGGACTAAATATGTACAAAAATATTAAGGACTAAATGTGTACAAAATGAAAAATATATTACCTTATTAAGTCATTTTTTCCGGCTAACCTGAAGTAACCGGTCATAAGGACTGAATGTGTACAATTTAACAAGTTAAAGAGGTAAATGTCGACGAAAAAAAAAACTCAGTGACTAAATGTGTACAAATCAAAAAATATATACTTTTTTAAGTGATTATCCTTTTTCTTAATATCCTTTACGAATTTTATATGTTGTGTATTATTAATGTGTTTTTAATATAGATACATATTCATAAAATACAAAGTACAAATACTTTGAGCATGTTTGGCAAAAGTAGCTGTTAGCTGGAAGCGGGTAGCGGATAGTTGGTAGCGGGTAGCTGGTAGCGGGAAGCTATAACTTTTATTTGTTATAGGAGTGTTTGACAAAAGTAGCTGGAAATTTTTGAAATATATAAAATTACATAAAAAGACAATTGAATAAAAATAAATAAATATATAAATATATTTTTAAGGGTAATTATGGAAATTGATTTCAAAAGTTTAGTAGCGTTTTGTTAAACGCTACATGAAGTAACTTTTGGATTTTGAGCGTTTTGAGAAGTTTTTGAAATGTTCGTTGAAAGCTTATATGGTAAAAATAAGTAGTATTTGAGAGGTTAACAGTTAAGATACCACTGAATACAAATACTCAACAATCACAATGATAACGTAAACAGTTTTGAAGCATAAAATACAAAGGAAAACTATTATTTATAAAGCCTAAGGATAAACTAAACAAAGTAGCAACCACATAAGAAGATTTAATTTAGCCACTCAATAAGTTATAAGATCGAGTTTTCTTTTAATAAATTATAGACCTCGTTCTTTATTTCAAAAGCTGATATATTTACTTTCAAACTTTCACCAACAAACCAAATAAATGAGTTTTCTTATCTTTGTTCTTCATTCAAAACTAAGACACAATATGTCAATGTTAACATTAAAATAATAAATGACTTTTCATCGACATTGACTCCACCAAAATATTATTTGCCCAAACTTCCAAAACTTACAAACCTCAAAATAAAGAAATCTAATTTTCAATTGTTTGACCGATTCGTTCAAGGGTTCTTAATTCATGTTGTGACATGTTAATGAAAATTATCAAAGTTTTGGTGCATATTCGATCTGTAAGCAACTTCTACCAACAAATAGACTTCTCAGATGTCACTTATTTTATACTAGAATTTGTTAGAATTTAGGAATTTCTAAGCAATTTGTGTCAAAAAAAACTTTATCAACCTTCAAAACCATATTTGTTCTTTTGTTATTTTGAACATAGGACAACTTGATAATTTTAACGTTTTCTTTTGATTAAGGTCTGGTCGTGTGTACCACTTACCAAACACCACCGAACATGATTTCTTGCTAAAATTTCCAAACATCAACATCTTTGTAACTTAAGCACTATTCTAACATGATAATTTACATGAAACATTTATTTAATTTTCCAAATATTTTCTTGAATGTAATAAATTCTTGGATATAAAACAAGTTTGGGTGTTAAAGTGTGCGAGTGACAAAATCCATAATTCATTATTTATAAAATAATAGTAGTTTTTTTTTATAAAAAAAAAGGCTATCAAAAGTTGTCTTTTGTGCAAATAACATTTTATGTTTATTTGCATAAAAGACACAATATATGACCACTTTTTTGGTGAAATAAACTAATATAATTGGATGAAAACCTATAAACAGGGTAAAAAGACAAACAAATTTCTGATAAAGATAAGATAAATCATCAGGAGCAAAAAAACAATCCGCAGATTGATCGGTTGATGTTGGTTACAACACTCAAAAACTGTATATTTGTCACACAAATAACAGGGTATTTTGAAAAAAATGCATAGTTCTCAAGTATTCAATAAGTTACAAGGCTTAATCATACAAATTTGATTTCAGAGACTTCCTCAAAGAAAAACTCTTTACATTATTGCTTAAAATTAGGGAGAGAGTTCATATCAAGAGCAAATCACAACAAGTGATAATAACTATAATTTCCTGATTATTTGGGGTCAAATTATTCAGATAAAGGTAAGAAATTGTTAGAAAACTGATTATTGAGACATAGTTAATAAAAGTAAGAGAACTGATTATCGTTAGAAAACATAGATAGATTTTCATGAAATACATAATCCCGGATCAACTTAATTTCTACTAATTATAAGTTATAACTATTCAATAACACATAATCACTTCAAATCGCACATCCAAACAACCCCTATGCACGGAAAAAGTTGCAACAATTTTAGAGCTTGAATAATCAGAAATGCATATTCAGATCAATGTAGGAAGTAATTACAGTTTCAAAACGCCCATATAGCAATGCATCAAGCACAAAAGCGAGACCATTTATCTGGATGATTTAACAAGAACAATGTTTATTTGTTGAACATCAATTGTGGCAATGGTTCTTCACTTTTTTTTTTTTTTTTTTTGCAATTGTAAGTAACGAGGACAACAAAAGCAGTAAGAACAATTTAATTATTAATCGGTTCACACAAGTACCTCACTGAGAATCATAAAAATACCCAATTGATCCATTTGAGGTCATTTTCATCAAACAAAAGAAAACCCTAGATTGAAAAATTGGGCGAAGAAGGGGGGAATTACTTCTTGTAACGAGCGACCTCGCCATCGTTGGGGAAGAAGCCCATCAGACGTCCAGCGGAGTTCTGGTACGCGTACATGAACCCACCCATAACTCCGATTAAACCCCCGGTCACCATCGACGGGCCCCTGATCCCTGGCTTGATTCCTGCAAAAATGAAAAGAAATGCTACGTTATTGAAGAATCAAACCAAGAGTAAACGAATATAATTGAGCAGGAAGAGGGTGTGAGACCAGAAAGGTATCCAACGGTGACAGAGATGCCGGAGATGGTGGTGAGTCGAAGGTAATCAAGGGTGTTGAAGTTGGCGACGGTCTTGGTGAAGGGGGGATTCCGATCTATGACTGGGTACTCCGGCTTAGCCGATGCAGTAATGTCTGTGTTCATCTCTCTCTTTCTTCGTTCTTGGTAATTGCTATGTTCGCAAAGTCCAATCGCTACGCCCTCCCTCTTTCACTCTCTGTGTTGCTTTTTCGCAGACGACCTTTGCTGCTTTACATGGGCTAATTGGGCCATCATGTATATGGTGAATTGAGAAAGGTGAATCGTGAGATCTGAGCTTTAGCCTTTAGAGTAACAGGTCCATCAGAAATACCAAATTGGCCTTTATTGTCATTTGACTTGTCTTTGATTTTGCCTTTTGTTATAAAAAATATTTTTTTATCTAATTTACTTTGATTGATTTTCAATATTAAATATGTCATTTTAAATACTAGTTTAATTAAAAACAAGATAAATAGGTAAGAGAAAATACAACTGTTGCTAAAAGGCAAGAATAAGGGTAATTAATGGCAAAAATAGCTATAATTTGAAAAATAGAAGTTGCAATTTAAAAGTTATATCTCTTATTTTTATTTGTATATAAATTTATTTGTATATAGATATTTGAAAAAAAAAATAATTAAAAGTTTTTAAAATATATAAAATTATATAAAAAAACCTTTACTTTAATTTTATATTTTCGAGTATTTTTTTGCATCTTTAGAAAATTATAGCATACATACTAGCTTTTTTTGGAATGCATTTTATATATGTATATTTTTTGTGGAATCAAAATGTGGACAAAAAACGGCTTCAACAGACACTATCAATAAAACTTGATTAGTACTCAATTGAATATACTCGTTAACTCGATAAACTTAGACATGAACTTGAGTTTGAACTTACAAGGTGTTTGGGTTGTAACTTGATAAATATTTTTAGATACCAAAATTTATTAGTTATATGATGACAATTTTATTTAAAAAAAATATATATTTGGATTAACTTGTAGGGTAGAGAATCTATAAGTTAATAAGTCTTTTTTTTTAAGTTATAAACCATTTTAGAAAATCACAATTTCTAAGTTATTCAAAATGATTTTTTAAAAATACCAAAAAACATATTTGAAAATTGGTTGTTAACTCGTCAAACATTTTTTTAAATTTATTGGTTGTTTGAAAAAACTAATAACTCAGTAAACATTCCAATCCTCATCTCGATCCCCATCCTCATCGGGAAATATAAATAAATCTTCATCCCCACCTCCAACGGGAATTGGGGATCCCCAACGGAGAAACAAGGATTTATTTTTCTCTTTTAATATGCAAATTTTTAAGTAAGAAAAAACTCTAAATTTCAATTTTACCGGCATAAGTTTAAAGATTTTATTAAATATATAAGTATCCATAAATTCCATAAAAAGTATAAATAGATTTTCTACCAAATTTAAATACATACATAAAAAATTAAGTAGACAAAAATTATCAGATTGATATTTAAGGTAAAATGGATCAAGCAAAGAGAAAAAAATATATATACACAAGTTTAAATTAAATAAAAGAAAAAGCAAAAGTATAATTTCAATCAAATAATTACTAATGAGCTAGGTTACTTAGATCAAATTTTATGTATTATAAACTGTACTATAAATATATGTTATGTATTATTTTTATATATTAATATATGTCGATGGCGGGCCCAGGGTCGGGGATTAAGGGTATCCCCATCTCCATCCTCATCCCTACTTTTTTTATTCGGGGATTCCTCATCCCCATCCACATCACCGGTCAACTAGAGGATTCCCCAATCAAAACGGATGTGAGTTTCGGGTTCCCCAATGGGTATGAGATTTTTTTGCCATCCCTAAACATTATACGAGTTTGATTATTTTTATTATTATTATTATTATTATTATTATTAATTCAATATTTTGATCTAAAGAACATGCTTCAAAAACTATTTAGTGGTCACAGGACAAAGAGTAGGAAAGGAAACATGCAACAAGCTTATGTATTGATAGTTGATAAAAATAAGATAATTCAGTTGAGAAATAAACAGTGGACTTTTGGGTTTGAGGTTTTGGCCACAAAAGTTTTGTATATTGGCACAGTTAGTCCATATAATTTTTGGGTTTCATACTCTGACAACATAATGATTTGTCTATTTGTAGGTTTGGTTCTTAGAATTTTTGGGTTTAATACTTTGGTCACAAGACTTTCGTATGTTGGCAAAAAATAGTTCATATATTTAAGATTTTCATATGTGGTGGGTTTGACCCCCATGTAAAAAATAAATTAAAAAATTGTCCATGTAATTTATAGAAAATGTTCATATGCCTTTTTTACAGAAAAGGTCCACACGTTTAAAAGAAATACAAAAATATGTTTGGGAAAAATCAGGTGTCACAACTTGACCATAGGGAGGTTACGAGATGACAAGTCAAAGGCAAATCGTGTATCTGGGAAGCATGTCAGAGCGTGACATGAGTGTGGTCACATCATGAGGAAGACTACAGCCCAAGCCCATGATCTTTTAGGGGTTTCTTCGTATTTAAATTGCATTACCTTGAATCTAGGGTTCCTTATCAACCTCTCATCTTTTCCCTTAAAATTTTTGAGACCATCTTCAAGGAACGAGTTCACTTCAAGGAAAAATCTTAGTCATTTGGGTAAGAACTTCATGTAGCCCTTGTAATTCTAAACATTTTTATGATACCACGTTCTTGTTTACACACTTTTGTTGTGTGTTAAGTGCTTAGAAACACTTGAAATTTCGAGAATACCTTCAAGAGGTGCAAGACTAGGCTCGAAATCTCTTTAACTCCCTCTATTCTACCACACAAAATCTTAAAGGTGAGCTTCATACCCCACTATTTTTGTGTTTTTCATACTTTTTTTTTTTTTTTTTTGGGGGGGGGGGGGGGGGGGGGGGAATACAAGTCAAGTTTCGTTCAAGCATTGGATAATTACATGGACATATGTGTTATGTGTTTAACCTTTGGGTAATTGCATGAACATGGATTTTATCTTATGCATCTTCATAAAAATCATGAGAAATGTGTTTGTTACCATATATATGCATGATATCTTCTGGATATGGGTTGCACACTCCAAAAAATGATGAAAAAAAAAGTGTTCTGCTCAAACATGCTTAACTTTTGGACATATACATTTTTAACACTTATACTTACACAGATATTTGCATATAATAAATTTCATCGTCATATATGTATTTTGTAGAAATCGTGACATGCTAGAGTCACAACAAATTAAAATATTTTGTGTTACAAACTCTCTAACAAATTTTTGGTGTATTAAACAAACTACAAGACTTGATATTTTGCTAATATTAATTTGATTAGTAAAATATTCTTAACTATGTCGACACTATTTTTGGATGACTTAAAAACTTGAGAAATTATGCTATATGACAAGTTAATTAAGGATTATTTGCAAAAAGTGTTATAAATAATCTAACCGAAATGATATACAAAGCAGAAGCTATGACAGAAAACCAAGCGTGTCATAAACTGCATGTCATAAAAACTCTAAATGGATGGATAATAAACCTATGTGTCATAAAATCTGTAAAGTGTGCGTGATAAGCTGAATAACATGAAATCTGCCAATCGAGTGTCATAAAACAGCTGTTACAAGTTTGCAATGGAAATGTTATTTCATTTATCGATAAAGGGACTCGAAATTTGCATAAATTTGTTAACGCTCTAGTGAGACATTTTCCTTCACTGTACCTACTTATCATACGCTGTAAGTCCTGTAGTTATAACCAGAGTCTCCTCGAGGGAGAGCGATGTAATTGTGTATAGATCTATACGGGGTTGACACCCCCACACCTGAGTTGTTCGCTAAAGCTAGACGGGGCCAATCTAGGGTGACAAATATCTTACCGAAACCGACGCCTGAAGAACATCACGACAGGCTTAACAGTCACATCAAGCATGGTTATTACGACTCACGAAGGGATTAACAATATTATTTTGGATTTACAGAAAATATACACTTCACTAGTTTGATGAAATACAAAACTACGCTTCATTTTTTAGTACATTATTATCACCACTCCAGTCGTAGGGTTCTAAAACTACAATTTTGAATACAATAGAATATACTGGATTTTCGGGGAACACACTCTTTACAGTTACAAATAACATAAAACAAAGGACATACACGCAATTATTCACAGTATAGAATGAGACTTACAAACCATTTTTCACAAAAAATATCGGATTTTCTGGAGTCTTACAAATTATTACAAACAAAGTTGTTACAAACCCTTTTATACAAATATGCTTATGAACTCACCAACATTCAATGTTGACGATTTTCAAATGACTTGTATTCATAAGGAACCAATAAGCAGGTACCTGGGAACCAGATTCACTGTATTTTGAAATTTCATACATTATGTCATTTTTGTGTTATTTCATGAGCATATACAATATGTAAACAATGTAAGTGTGATATCTCAATGTATGATGTTTGGTTGCTATGCTTCATTCATATTCAATTATTGTGATACTATACAATGACATCATCCGACCCCGGACATTTCCGTCGTCCTGGTTCGGGGGTGTGGCACCCACTAACCCTACTACCTCAACACTGAGAAAACCATATGTTGGAAGCCTCCCAAAATGCCACAAGTGCAACTTCCATCACCAAGGATCTTTTCGAAAGCTACACTGCAAGAAATGCAATAGAAAGGGGCATACCACTCGCTGTTGTAGAGTGCCAACCCGATGGGCCACCCAAATCGCTAACGTTAGGAGAAGTCAAGCCTGCTACGAATGTGGAAATGCGGGACATTTCAAGAGGGAGTGTCCAAAAATTAAGAACAAAAGTGGAAGAGACATTGGAATCATGGAGCACGAGGAGACAACGAAAGACCCTACTATGATTACCAGTACGCTTCTTCCCGACAAACTCATTACGCATGTGTACTCTCGCAATAGAGGTACAAAAAGGAGACTCATAAGTCACGAAGGATAAGTACATAGTAAATCGAAACCCTCAAACATTCGTGAAAATATTCCTGGTAGAGATAATTTGGGGAAAAACTAAGGCCATCATCGACACACACATAGGATGCACTCTAAGCTCTAAGCAAACATTCCTTCTAAAACGATCTAGTGTCGGTAACAATAGGAAACTTCAGACGTGGCCATTTTCATGTTTTAGATCAACCCTCGCCACTACAATTTTGAGATAAGAGAAGCAACGGACTGCTTCAGGACGTGTGAGATAAGGCTACCATTGGTTAGGTAGCGATCACTTTTATCGTTGGATTTGATGATGACAGGATTCGACGTATGGATTTGATCGGTTAGATCATAAAGTAGTAGAGTCACAGTGGCATGATAACTAGTGGCAACTAGTTCTAAAGAAGGATTTCGTTCAGTAGTCGTGTGAGGCGACTAAGTAGGGGGTCCTTTGGCTCCGCAGTCGGATGGGAACCCAGTGTTTCAAAGGATTGGCAAGCGAATTGAGACCCAGGAGGTCTCGATAGCTTTTGGTAAGCAGTTATGTAACAGTGTATACTGCTTCAGGCAGTTTAGTGTTCGGGCAGTTTCAAAGTTGGGTCAGTGATAGTATGTGTGTTTTAGTTGCATATGCGGACGGAATAGTTGGTTGGTTTGGGGAGTGACAAGTCACTCCCAGCGGGATTAGCTGAGCCTTGACCAAGAATAAGTGTTATTGAAGGATAATTGGGTCTACGACCCTGTTTTATAGTGGGAACCGCAAGTGATCAGAAGTTGAGTAGTCAGTTGTGAGATAAACGAATTGGATTCAACGACAATGATTTTGTATGAGTGGTCTATCAGGGAATCAGACTATCTCAAGGCAACAGATTTCAGATGGGGTAAATGAGAGCTTGTTGCGAGGGACCCGTTCACATATAGATTTTAGGGCTTTACGAGGATTGGTCATGGGTACCCTGGGAAGGCTGGGGCGTGCCCAGATTGGTGACCATGCTGCTAGAGTGGTTGGGCGAGTAAGGAATGGTAAGGAATGATTTCGAGGATGAAATCTAAGTTAAGTGGGGGAGAGTTGTAATACCCTGTTTATTTATTAGAAAAATAAATAAATTAATGAACAAATGGTAGCCCTAAAATAAATAATTATATATCAAAGGACAGTCTCAAAGAGCTAATTGTCACAAGTTTAGAAGATGGAGGTTAAAAGTGTAAAATCTGGATTTAATTTATAAGTATTATGAAAGGTAGGGACTAAATGGTAATTTATGGGACTTAATTTGAAGAGATTTTGGGAGCTGGGGGCTGAACGGTAAAGATTTTTATCAAAGTTGAAAAGATTTGTGGGGTCAGGGGCCAGACTTGTAATAATGCTTTGAAGTTTCAAATGGAACACGGGATAACACCCCTGCCATCCCCTCGCACATCTTAAACCCTTAACCCTAGGATGCAATACTCCAGCCGCCGCCATGAGAGCTCCTACGCCGCCACATCCTGTCGATTTGAGCTCCATCGTCCGCATGCTGCCTCGTCGGTGTGAGCCACGACGACCCCTGCTACCGGAGATGGAGTGTGAAGTCGAGTTCAGCCGCCATCTCTTTCTCCTTCTTGTGTGTTTTCCGATCAGTTGAAGCCGCCAGCGACCATTTCGTCACTAGAGCGCCGCCGCGACACTGCTGCCAGCCAGAGACGTTAGGAACAACTCGGAGGACCACCAAGGAACGAGGAATATGTTGTTTTCTTTGCTGCTCGAGTCGCGAACTGCCGAGAAGCCGCTGGTAGGGTCATATGTCGTTTATTTTTCACATTCCTTCGTTCTTTTCGAGTTTTGGTGTCGTGATTGACAAATGGGGGTTTGGGTTGTGTGCGTTTCAGCTTCAAGTTCGTGTGTTGTGTTGCTGCGTGATTGGAAGCCAAAAGATACCACTGCCACCACCGTGAGGTGGTAGCTGCCACCATATGCCGCCGTGTAGGTGCGTTTTAGTGTGGGTATGAGCGTTTTGATGAGTGTAATATTGTATGTAACAGTTGGTTGGCTGGAAATTGAAGAACCGCCACCACCACCACCATAAGGTGGTGGCTGCCGCCATGCGCCACCACCGGCCACCATTAGGTAGTTGTGTGGGTGTGTTTAATTAGATTAGTGTGTGTGCATGTGTTAATCGGATTGGTGTTGTAAATTGTAACCAAAAATGGAATAAAAGAAATTGAAAACCACCACCTTAGGGTGGTGGCTGCCGCCTCCTGCCGCCACCGGTCGCCGTGTCGGGTGGCGGTGTGCTTATCTTGTGATTGATTCGTTTCGGGTGCTAGAAACCCTAATGGGCCCAATGAAGCCTAACGGGCTTAGTGAAAACCCTAATGGGTCTAATGGACTCAAATTGACCCAATGCAAACCCTAATGGACTTAATGATATTCTAGTGGGCCTAATAGGCCCAATAAAGCCCTAATTGACCGGCAAGCCCAACAAATTGATAAAAGGGCTAGTTTTTGGATTGGAAAACCCTAATACCAATGAAACCCCAACTTTAAGAATTAATCGGGTCACACACGAGAATTATTTAATAACTTGGAATATTAAATAATAATCATTGACATAAATCAATCTAAGCAATGTTAGACTTAATGGATTAAGTCATTAATGGGTTAAGTAGGAAACTTAACCCTAATCATCATTTTATGAGAAACCCTAATTTCACTTGGGTTTATTGTTGGGCCTTTCTATTGGGCCTCGATGTTTGGGCTATTAAATGGACTATCCGAGATCAAGCAAATGGTCTAGAGTAATTTAATGGGCCTAGGGTAAGGCCCATGTAAGGGACTTGGGCCCAATTTGGAAAATTGGGCCATAGATGGGCCATAGTTTGGGCCTTAATGATTATATGATGTTGGGCCTTAGAATGAGACCATGTATAGGCCTAGGCCCAATTTGGAAAATTGGGCCATGTGTTGGGCTTTGATTCCTAGTTGACTTTGGGCCTACGGATTGGGTCTTGGGCTTGAATAAGCCAAGCTTGGGGTAATGTAATTACCCAAAGTAAGTGTTTATGGTTATGTAGTGGGACCCAATTATTAATTGGGTGTTATTTTGGTGTTGACAGTTCGGGAATCTGTCAGCCAGCAGCTGGGGTCGAGTCTGCGGGACTTCAACAAGTGTGGGATTGTGTATTCGGGACTTCAGCAATGTGAGGTGAGTTACCTTCCAGTAGCAGCGGGTCTACGGCCACAATGTCGGCCCACCAGTAGGAGTTGTATGTTAGATGATTGTCTTTGTAATATCATCTAGGTTTGCTACTACCTGATATGTTTATACGTTGGCATGATATGTTATATGTGATACTGGTAGTAGGAGGGGAATAGTCCCCATGTTCGGTTGTTAGGACCTGATATGTGCATATTTAGTGGGTATTTAGTATAGTTTTTTATTCATATATTAGCTAAATTATCGCATATTATGGACAAAAGGTACTTAAAAGTGTTAAATTATGTTTTTCAGTCCAAAAATGAAGTTCGGAAGTAAAAGGAAGCAAGAGAAGCGGTAAGAAGATTGAGAGTGGAACGAAGAAGGAAAACACTGAAAAAGAAGCTTCTACTCGTCGAGTCATATATCTACTCGACGAGTCCGGTCGAGGAATCAGAAGGATAATGACTCGGGATCCCAGATAGTTATCGCAATACGTAGAATGTGAGAGGGACTCGACGAGTCATCACTTGACTCGACGAGTCGAACCGCTTATTTAAAGATAATTCCACAGATCGAGAAAAGGAAGTTCTGGGACGATTCAGAAGTGCTTAGCTGCGAATAAGAAGCCAGAAGAACCCTAGAAGTCGACCAAGGAAGCTAGAATCCAATTCCGGAAGTAATTAAGGCATACTTCCACCATTCTATTTGTTTCTTTTGTTTTGTCAACATGATTAAGCAACTTGAACTTATTTGTTTGCTGTTATTTACTTTAGTTACGAGCTAAATTCTTTAAACTTCTATTTGGGGATACGAAATTGGTAATATGGTTTAATCCATTGCACTTTTACCTTGAAATCAACCATAGGATCAATTAAGTTGAACTAAATAGAAGTACTTCTCCGTTATTGAATCTAGTCAAGTCTTTGTTTTCTAGTTTAAGTTAGTAATAATTAGTAAGTTTCTAGTCTTGTAAAACTAGAGAAAACCCCTACTTATTAGTTAAATTAGATAAATTAGGTTTTAGTATTTAATTTGCCGTTCCCTGTGTTCGATACCCTACTTGCTTGAACTATACCACAATTGATAGGTTCACTGCCTTTTGTGTGTTATTTGATAATTAAAAGTAGGTTTAAAACTAGTGGGTTTTACACACATCAAGTAGGTTTAAAACTGTGTTCGATACTTAACTTTTTTGGAATTTTGCCTTTTGAACTAAATATGCACGTATCAAAATATGCACATACTCACAAGATTCATAACCGCGTCCGAGAAAAGACATAATGATCACGATGTAGCAATGCAAGAAACCAGAAACATGCTGAGGAATCAGCAAGCTTCCATTCTCAACATTGAGAAACAGCTGGGACAGCTTGCACATCAAGTGAATGAAAGAAGACCGGGTCAACTTCCGAGCAACACCGAGCCCAATCCAAGAAAGGAGAACGTGAGCGTAATAACCTCCAGCAGTGAAGAAGAATTTACAGAAACACTAAGAGTCTCCAAGAAGAAGGCAGGGAAGGAAGAAAAACCAGAACTAGAAAAACCCGACCAGACTCGCCGAGTCACTCTCATGGACTCGACGAGTCCAGTCGGGAATGAAGATACTGCCAGTCTCCTAAAGCCATACAACCCTCCTTTGCCATACCCAACCAGAGCCATGCCTGCAGAAAAAATTCAAGCCTATAGAACCTTCATGGAGCATGTTAAAGCTTTACAAGTCAATATGCCATTTGTGGAAACAATGCTCCAAACTCCTAAATACTTTAACTTGCTTAAAGGCCTTTTTGCTGCTAGGAAGGATTTGGCTGAAGTCGCAGAGATATTGATGAGTGAGCTGCCTGAGAAGAAGGGTGATCCGGGTAACATAGTAATTCCATGCCAATTTGGTAATGAAGTTTCTACACGAGCATTGGCTGATTCAGGTGCAAGCATTAATTTGATGCCCTACTCATTCTTTAAGAAGCTAAATTTACCAGCACCAAGGCCAGTAAATATGAGAATCCATTTGGCAAACAAAACGATAATTAATCCACAAGGCATTTGTGAAAACCTCCTTATCAAAGTGGACAAGTTTATTTTTCCAGTAGACTTCGTGGTGGTGGAAATGGAAGAAGACCCCGAAATACCAATTATTTTGGGAAGATCATTCTTAAACACCGCGTGTGCCCTAATTGACATATGTGAGTCTACATTGACATTAAGAGTGGGAGATGAGTCGGTGATGTTTAAAGCTATTCCAGAAGTCAAGCAAGAAGAAGAAAAGAGAGAAGAGATCTCATTTATCCAATTGGATGATGAGGTATTACAAAAAGAGCTTGAAATTTTACTAAAAGAAGACCCAAGTAAGTTCACATTACACTTTGAAGAAGTTGAAGATGCTAACAAAGACTTGGAGGAGCTAGAAAAGCTACTGGAAGAAGCCAACTCAGAAAACACTCCAGGAGTGATCGAACACGATCCGACTCGCCGAGTCGTCATAATGGACTCGACGAGTCCAGTCGATCTGGATAGAAACTTGACCAAAGCTGATCTGTTTGTGAATAGTCCTTCACATACCCTGGTTTCAGTTACTGTTTTTGAAGAACAATTGGCAGAAGAGGAAAAAGGAATGGAGGTACAACACGCCAATGTGGCATGCATTGATACGATGCCATTTGGAAAAGGGTTAAGCACGGGAAAGGATGCAGGAATAAAGGATAGGAAGGAAGAAGCTGATCACCAATTCACCACTAAACCTAGAGCACGGACCATCATGAAATATGAAGTCATTAAATTTAAAGAGAAGGATGTTCAAGAATTGGTGAAAAAGAAGAGGGTAAAACAGAAAAAGAGAAAAAGGAAAGCCCAAGCAGCTAAAGATGAAGCAATGAAAAGGAGAAGAGACGAATTGAAGAGGGCTTACAAGAAAAAGATTTACGCCTACAAGACCAAGTATAAACCACAAAAAGTGAGGCGTACATTCCCGATGCTTGAAGATGACAAAACGTAAATGGGAAGGAGTCTAGCTAATGACTCCTCAAAAAGAAGCTCTTGGCGGGAGGCAACCCGTTCAATAGAGTTTGCTTTCTTTTACTTTTTAGTCTTCTTTTTATTTTTCATTTTATTTTCCCTTCGTTTTTATTCTTAAATCTTCTAAATCATCGGGCATGTCTGCTTGAGAGTTGCAAAGCCTAAGTGTGGGGTGAAATGATTCATAATAAACAGAAAAATTTTGAAAAATATGCAAATTTTTAAATGACTCGCCGAGTCTGACCACGACTCGACGAGTCCACATGGATTCCAGAAAAGCATTTAACTTCGCGACCAGACTCGGCGAGTCTAACCACAACTCGACGAGTCGGTCTTATTTACAGAAAAAAATTAATTTCGAAATTACTTTTACATCTGGTAAATAGGGTTTTAACCCTAAAAATTCAATTTCAACATCACACTCGCCGGGTACCCCATTCGCAAACACTCTCAAGCATTCAAAGAAATCTTCAAATCTTCTTCAATTTCTCAAGGTTTAAACTCAAAAGGTAACAACTTTCTTCTTGATTTCTAAAGAAAATGAGAGTATAAGGCCATCTATGCCTGCAATTTCATGTAAAAAACCCGTTTTTGAAAAATAATGAAATTCTAGGGTTTCGATTTTTCATGAATATTGTTGTTTTGAATGCTTAGTTTGACCTTATTACTTAGTAGGAAGTCCTTGAACAAAAACCCTTGACAGAAATTACAAGTTTTAAGGTCCAATTTCATGCGACCCGTCGACTGACTCGTGCAGGTTACGCGACTCGTCGAGTCAGGCATGGACTCGACGAGTCCAGTCGCTTTACAGAAACCTTCCAGTTTTAATTATATATTCTGGGTTTTGTGTGTTTAATTTGCAGAAATCATGTTCAGAAGAGGACAATCTTCAACTGGTAGCCAAGGGGAGTTTTCATGGTTAAACTTCCCGCAAATTGAATCCCCTTCAACAATGAGGAAGTGGAAGAAGAAGCTCTCCGACATTAAGAAGAAGGAGGTGTATGTACCGAACAGAATTGATTAGGAATGGCTGCAGAGCGTTAGCTATGAAGAAGAACTAGCTCCTTACCTTTTTAAGGAGTTCCAACATGAAGGCAACAGCATGGTGTGTGATGGGTGGAGCCGGGTATTCCGTATTCAAGAACCGGTTTATTTGGAGCTATGTTTAGAATTCTTTTCCACGGTATCTTTCACCGGGGGAGTGGATGTGTATCACCCGACGAGCTTTACTTTTTGTCTTGGGGGCGAGTATCGTCAATGCTCGGTGGTGGACCTTGCCTACCGACTAGGGATCTATGATCAACCCTTAGTGACAACAAACATCTTTCGGGCTTTCTTGGCAAGCACTCATATGGCGTTCCCCGATGGAGTCACGAGCACGGGTTGGTGGAATACCATAGGAAACAAAGTCTACATCCCAAAGTCTGCACAAGAAGGGAGCATCCGATCCCCGACTCACCGCCTCATTCACCGCCTTATTTCCTCCACCATCAACCAAAGGAAAGACGATGACAAGGTCTCCAACCTTGATGTTTTCTACTTATGGAGCATAATAACACCCGGCGTCTTTTGCAACATTCCATGGTGTATTGCTTCATACCTTTCGGAGGGTGCGGTCAAAGATCGCAAAACATCCCGTATCAATGGAGGAATGTTTGTCACTCGATTGGCGAATTCATTCGGGTTGATGAACCGCGGAGCCTGGAACTTCATGACAATGATCCCGACGCCCCCGTTTAATCCCATTCTTTTCCGACGAGCGCGGATAATTGAAGACTATGGTGGTGGCCATTATGTCATCCCAAATGATGACCCCGTTGTTGGTCCCGATGCACCGGGAAGGAGGGTGAGATCGAGAAGAGAACGGGATGTGGAGGACGAGCCGCCAGTGATTCCGGTCGAAAATGAAGATGTATCAATGGATTGGTACAATGTAGAGATGAGGAGGATGCAGGATCAATTGGCAAGGGGCTGAATTTTAGCAACCAATCCCACATTCGACTTTTTGACCACTTCAATATCCCACATATTGATGGTGGGAATTACCCATTCATTCCATCTTGGGATGAGAGGATTGCTGCGAGACGAAGCGGAGTCGGGGGAAGTGGAGCCGCTAATGATGATGAGGAAGATGAAGATTGATGTTTTTGTGTTTTTAATCAAACAATTTTAATTTGTTTTGTTTTGTTTTATTTTTTTTATTTGGTGTGTATGCTTTAAGATTTTATGATTAATGGTTGTTTGCTTTAGTATTTTTCAGGATTGAATTATGCTTGCTTATTTAGGATGGGTTAGAGATGTAAAGCATGGATGTTTTCTAGAGTAAGAGCGAGTCAAGGAAGCAAGTTTTTAACGTCAAAGTGTCGAGTCCGGTCCTAGGGGGTATGAGCAATTGAGTCCAAATGTGAGGAAGGGTTAAAGAAGTTTTTAGAAGCTAAAACAGTTGCAAAATACCAAGATTTTTCGTTCAGTGGCCTACTCGACGAGTGCACTAAGCAGACTCGCCGAGTCGCCTTGTATTTCTACATATTCTGAGAAGGCGCGCTGGTACTCGACGAGTCCACTATAAGACTCGACGAGTCGATCATTTTTTTTATCTCGATGGACTGCTGATTTGATGCTGCTACTGGTCCCACTTGCTCGTTTATTCTTCCATTTCCTTTCTTGAAGATCTTACACTAATTTCCGCGTATTTGGAGCGACCCACATGAGTTTTGACACCCAAGGCATGGATGAGAGGTTACCATGTCTAAAGTTGATTCAAGTTTGAGCTTAACATGGAAGTGATCAGCCTATCGACTGCTATCCCAGGGGAGTTTGTTCCAATTCCCTCTTTATTTTTTTTTTATGTTTTTTTTATGCATCATATGCAATGAGGGCATTGCATTACATAAGTGTGGGGTAGGGGGTTGGTTACATAATAGTCAATTTTAAAAAAAAATTTGCATACCAAAAGTATTATTTAGGATTTAATTAGAAAATTTTGGTAAAAATTAGGATTCCATGTTAGAATTGTGTTAATAATTACATGAAGACCCAAATGTTTAGTTGAGCCTATATACGTTCTAGTGCATTTGTGGCTTCCTTATTCCAGTGAAATCATGAGACAAAAACACGACCTTGCTCGGCCTGAGGGATGCAATATGTTTAGCAGCCTAAACCTGAAATGTATCCAGGAAAATTTTTATCATTAGCTAATAAAGGTTGAGATTGAGCGCCCCTGCTTAAGCATGTAGGGATTTGAGTGAAAAAAAAAAGTGAGAAATACATGAAAAAAAAAGAGAGAAAAAATTACAAGAAAAGTTATAAGAATTTTGGAGCATCAAAGTTAAGTATGAAGTTCAAAAGATCAAAATTCCAAAAATCCAAAAAAGTTGAAGATACCAAAAGCTAGTACAAGTTGGTGAATTCAAAGATATCAAAGATGAAATGTTCAAAGAAGTGAAGAATTCAAAGAATTCCATAGTGGTATCGAAAAATTGTAATTTTCTAGAATATGTATGCTTGGGTTGCTCGATTAAAAACACCTTGAGGGTAAAGAGGTTTTCTGCGGATGGATTCGGAGGGTTGCATAAAATGAGCATAGTTCGGGGTGAGTGGGTGGATGTTTATGAGGATTGTGAGTATTTGGAATATGGGGGGTTCTTTAGGAAAAATTTTAGACACAAATACATGCGTTGCGGTCTTGGCATAATGGCTGGGTTAGATTGGAGTTGTTATACATAATTCTAATATGATTAAAATTCAGTTTTGCTTGGGGGCAAGCAAAAGACAAGTGTGGGGTATTTTGATATGTGCATATTTAGTGTGTATTTAGTATAGTTTTTTATTCATATATTAGCTAAATTATCGCATATTATCGACAAAAGGTACTTAAAAGTGTTAAATTATGTTTTTCAGTCCAAAAATGAAGTTCGGAAGTAAAAGGAAGCAAGAGAAGCGGTAAGAAGATTGAGAGTGGAACGAAGAAGGAAAACACTGAAAAAGAAGCTTCTACTCGTCGAGTCATATATCTACTCGACGAGTCCGGTCGAGGAATCAGAAGGATAATGACTCGAGATCCCAGATAGTTATCGCAATACGTAGAATGTGAGAGGGACTCGACGAGTCATCACTTGACTCGACGAGTCAAACCGCTTATTTAAAGATAATTCCACAGATCGAGAAAAGGAAGTTCTGGGACGATTCAGAAGTGCTTAGCTGCGAATAAGAAGCCAGAAGAACCCTAGAAGTCGACCAAGGAAGCTAGAATCCAATTTCGGAAGTAATTAAGGCATACTTCCACCATTCTATTTGTTTCTTTTGTTTTGTCAACATGATTAAGCAACTTGAACTTATTTGTTTGCTGTTATTTACTTTAGTTATGAGCTAAATTCTTTAAACTTCTATTTGGGGATACGAAATTGGTAATATGGTTTGATTCTTGGTAGGATTAATTCTATGTTGGTTAATTTAGTTATTTTAGCTTGCTAAAGAACCTTGTGTATGAATGATAATTGATTTTCTGTTAATAGGGAGATAATTAATTAGCATGAACATCTATTAGTTATCAATCTCATATGCTTGGTGAACACTTTTAGTCATATGTCTAGTGTAATGAACATGAAACTAGGATTAATAAGAAAATCAAGTAAATTTATGTGCAAGCTTGTGAGATGACCATTAAACAATAAGTTAATTAAAAGATAAATTAATTAGCTATTGCAAGTCTAACTTAACCCGAATATTATATCTAGTAAATTTAATTGAAATAGACAACTGGCCATTGTTTAAATTGATTTATTTGCTAAGGATTAATGAAGTGAATACGGAATTAATCAATTGAATCGGTAACTAGCAAAAGAATTAATCCATTGCACTTTTACCTTGAAATCAACCATAGGATCAATTAAGTTGAACTAAATAGAAGTACTTCTCCGTTATTGAATCTAGTCAAGTCTTTGTTTTCTAGTTTAAGTTAGTAATAATTAGTAAGTTTCTAGTCTTGTAAAACTAGAGAAAACCCCTACTTATTAGATAGTGGAGTGTGGGCGATGTCCGTATCTCATAGATAGTGGAGTGTGGGCGAGGCCCGTATCTCCCAGCTAGCAGAGTGTGGGTGAGGCCCGTATCTCCATGAGTGTGGGCGAGGCCCGTATTCCAGAGATAGTGGAGTGTGGGCGAGGTCCGTACCTCCATGAGTGTGGGCGAGGCCCGTATCTCCTAGTTGTTTAGTATATGATTGTATATACTTGTATGCTATGGTTTAGTGGTTGAGTGTGGGCGAGGCCCGTATCTCAGAGATAGTGGAGTGTGGGCATGGCCCGTATCTCCCAGCTAGCGGAGCGTGGGTGAGGCCCGTACCTCCATGAGCGTGGGCGAGGCCCGTATCTCCTAGTTGTTCATTATATGATTGTATGGTATGTGGTATGATGGGGTAACTCACTAAGTTTCGTGCTTACGGTTTTCAGTTTTGGTTTCAGGTACTCGTTTTCAAAGGAAGGAGTCGGCTTGATCGCAGCACATCACACTATGTTTTCCGCACAAGAGATCTTTGGGATTACACTCTGATATGGTTTGACGATAAAATGTTTTGATTATTGACACTTCGGTTTTGACATGAGATATGAATATGGATGTTTTATTACTGATGGTTTTATATTATAACTTAATCAAAACGAAATTTTTGGTCTTGAATTTTGGGATTTTACAAGTTGGTATCAGAGCCTTGGTTTGAGGGATTCGGCTATATTCTCGGGTGTGTCTGAACTCAAACTAAGGGCTTGGTATGATAGTTTTCAAAAGTAAAACCATTTTGTAAAAGGAGTTTGAAAAGAATCTAGAAAGAGAAAAGAACTTTGAGAAGAACAAAGTGTGTGATGCGTGCAATCAGCCGAGCTCAAGTAAGTTTTCCCCAAGATACCCATACATGTTATGATATGATATGATATGATTATGAGAACTACATGCTAGATTAGGGCTAAGGATCTATGAGGATGCCTTATATGCCTATTATATATGCTTGTAGACTTGCATGCTAATACAGATCAGTCAGTGATAGGATAGCCTGTTTAGGTTATGCCTGATTGTATGAGCCTTTGAATTGCATGTACAGATTCCTGATTAGAGGATAGAATGATTTGATTGGAATATGATGGTTAGAGTTTCCACTGTCTGAATGTTGCTTGCTTTGTGCTTTGTGGGACTTTTAGTAATGTGAGCTAACTATTAAGTGAATATGCTAAGCCACATGTGGCACAGGCTGGATAATATCAGAGTGATAGATTTGACCCTATTGCGCAGCTCTTGTCTGAGTCCAACCGTTATAGGGATGAGTCTGTTACTTGACGGATTATCTGATCTCTGTTGCATGTGGCTATATTCATGAAGTAGCTAGTTGACATTACTGGGAATCTTTCGGCAGCTGAGGACTGGGTGAGTTCGGGAACCTAAGGAAGCCTAGGATATATTTCAGTGAGTTAGTAGTGAGGCTCAGTTAGACTTGGGTGTACTAGTTGAGGAAGTGACTTGGAGGATCCGGGAGGATTGCTGAGGAAAGTATGGATAGGTGTGGAAGGTAGTATTGGGCCCGTACTACTGAAAGCACAGGATCCATACTCGAATCAGTGAGAGTCTTGGAGAATCTAAGAAGCTTCAGGGAATAGTTGTGACCCAGTTTGGGGACAGAGGATGTTCCGGTTGTTGCAGCTTAGCCATTGGCAAGCGAGCTAGTGAGTGTGACAGGGTGTCAGACCCTGTAGGGTACGATTCCCAAGAGTTACAAATGCGGGATCGATTTGGGAGCACCCTGGAAAGAGAGATACGTGCCAGGTGCGTATAGTAGAGGGTCCCGGGAAGAGACCCATGACTTCTGATCATCGGCTGAAAGGCCAGTGGGGCTTGAGTCAGTACAGCATATACGAGAAAGTACACGAGGGAGTTTGTCACTCCAAGGGTTCAGGCTGCTACAGGGTAGCAGGATTGGCAATGTTAGCAGAAGGGGATCAGTATTCCTCCAGATGTTGCGGGTATGTCATATTATTAGATGGATATTGGGAATACGTATCGCTTTGGGATTGCGAGTGAGTTTGGATAAGTCGGATCTCGAGTCAGTTTTCTGCTAGTGTTCGGTTATCAAGGACCATATATGCCATCTTGCATGCCGGAAGGTCCTTGATGAACCTAAAGAGAGACGTATCTTGCAGAGTGGGTTCCACGCGCACCATTATCATTTCGGATCCTTGTCGAGGTCTATGCAGGAGTATTATTTAGAGAATACTCGATCAGGATTGGAGTGATAGTTTTCCAGTGAAGTCAGCGTTTAGTGATCCTATCATTGTTCAGGTATGGTCGGAAATTGTTTATGGATGAACTTTGGAGTTCAAGGCACTACCGTTGCTAGGACGGAACTGGTGACAGGAAGAGGGTAGTGTCAGTCGCGGATGTTAGATGCATAAGTGGTTGGTCACTGGATGATCAAGAGAATTGTATTTTCGCATGAGCTGTGTTCGGTTAGAGTTCAGTCGTACTGCAAGATTGGAAATGATAATGAGGATTCATCAGCCAGAGTGAAGATTAAGGTCTTCAGTGGTCAACCTGGGAGATGAATTGAGGTGTCAGAACGGAACAGATTTCAAGAGTACTCCTCAAGATTTCAGAGGATGGACGATCTTAAGGTTTAATCGGTGATTAAGCGCTAGCATTGGTAAGCACATTTTGTCATCAGTGGGATATTAGAAAGCGAGACGGATTGGGAATCCTTCAATTCTCGCATGCCGTGAAGACTTAGTCGAATCCAAGTGGGTGAGAGACTTTTTACAAGGTTCACCAAATATGAGTTCTGGTTGCGCGGGGTGCAATCTCTTGGCCACCTTGTCAACCAAAAGGGTATTCTAGTTGATCCGTCCAAGATAGAGGCCGTGATGCAGTGGGAGGTTCCGAGGTCTCCATCTGAGATTCGGAGTCTGTTGGGTCTAGCGAGTTATTATCGGAGATTTATATGGGATTTCTACGAGATTGCGGTTCCTTTGACCCGACTGACCAAGAAGTCGGAGACTTTTCGTTGGGGGCCTGAGCAGCAAGCAGCCTTCAATACTCTCAGACAGCAGTTGTGCGAGGCACTGATTCTCACCCTGCAAGAGGGTGTAGATGATTTCATGGTTTACTGTGACGCTTTGATCATGGGTATGGGTACGGTACTGATTCAGTGAGGTCACATGATAGCAGGTTTCGGGAACCAGATTTGAGTTCTGGTTAGGACTCAAGTTCAGTTGTGTGTTAAGTCGAATGCGTGTTCGACCCAGTTTGGGAAGTGTTGTAAGACTACGGGGGTAGCCATAGCATTCACTAGCAGTCAGATAGTTTGGGAAGTGTTGTAAGACTACGGGGGTAGCCGTAGCATTCACTAGTGTTCAGTTAGTATGGAAAGTGTTGTAAGACTACGGGGGTAGCCGTAGCATTCACTAGTAGTCAGATGGTATGGAAAGTGTTGTAAGACTGTGGGGGTAGCCGTAGCATTCACTAGCGGTCAGATAATGATAGAGTGTGGTAAGACTGCAGGTGTAGCCGCAGCATTTACTAGGTTAGTAGATAGTGTGAGCGCGTTGTTAGGACGCAGAAGGAACAGTAGTACCCACCAGTTTGGGTGTAGCAGTAAGGATAAGGAAATCCACGGATTGGATTTCGGAATTACCCAGATGGATTAGATCTGGTTGAGCCAGTGATAGGACTGTAGGAGCGCCACTACAATTTTGAGATCAGAGAAGCAACGGACTGCTTCAGGACGTGTGAGATAAGGCTACCATTGGTTAGGTAGCGATCACTTTTATCGTTGGATTTGATGATGACAGGATTCGACGTATGGATTTGATCGGTTAGATCATAAAGTAGTAGAGTCACAGTGGCAACTAGTTCTAAAGAAGGATTTCGTTCAGTAGTCGTGTGAGGCGACTAAGTAGGGGGTCCTATGGCTCCGCAGTCGGATGGGAACCCAGTGTTTCAGAGGATTGGCAAGCGAATTGAGACCCAGGAGGTCTCGGTAGCTTTTGGTAAGCAGTTATGTAACAGTGTATACTGCTTCAGGCAGTTCAGTGTTCGGGAAGTTTCAAAGTTTGGTCAGTGATAGTATGTGTGTTTTAGTTGCATATGCGGACGAAATAGTTGGATGGTTTGGGGAGTGACAAGTCACTCCCAGCGGGATTAGCTGAGCCTTGACCAAGAATAAGTGTTATTGAAGGATAATTGGGTCTACGACCCTGTTTTATAGTGGGAACCGCAAGTGATCAGAAGTTGAGTAGTCAGTTGTGAGATAAACGAATTGGATTCAACGACAATGATTTTGTATGAGTGGTCTATCAGGGAATCAGACTATCTCAAGGCAGCAGATTTCAGATGGGGTAAATGAGAGCTTATTGCGAGGGACCCGTTCACATATAGATTTTAGGGCTTTACGAGGATTGGTCATGGGTACCCTGGGAAGGCTGGGGCGTGCCCAGATTGGTGACTATGCTGCTAGAGTGGTTGGGCGAGTAAGGAATGGTAAGGAATGATTTCGAGGACGAAATCTAATTTAAGTGGGGGAGAGTTGTAATACCTTGTTTATTTATTAGAAAAATAAATAAATTAATGAACAAATGGTAGCCCTAAAATAAATAATTATATATCAAAGGACGGTCTCAAAGAGCTAATTGTCACAAGTTTAGAAGATGGAGGTTAAAAGTGTAAAATCTGGATTTAATTTATAAGTATTATGAAAGGTAGGGACTAAATGGTAATTTATGGGACTTAATTTGAAGAGATTTTGGGAGCTGGGGGCTGAACGGTAAAGATTTTTATCAAAGTTGAAAAGATTTGTGGGGTCAGGGGCCAGACTTGTAATAATGCTTTGAAGTTTCAAATGGAACACGGGATAACACCCCTGCCATCCCCTCGCACATCTTAAACCCTTAACCCTAGGATGCAATACTCCAGCCGCCGCCATGAGAGCTCCTAGGCCGCCACATCCTGTCGATTTGAGCTCCATCGTCCGCATGCTGCCTCGCCGGTGTGAGCCACGACGACCCCTGCTACCGGAGATGGGTTTAGTAGGAAACTTAACCCTAATCATCATTTTATGAGAAACCCTAATTTCACTTGGGTTTATTGTTGTGCCTCGATGTTTGGGATATTAAATGGACTATCCGAGATCAAGCAAATGGTCTAAAGTAATTTAATGGGCCTAGGGTAAGGCCCATGTAAGGGACTTGGGCCCAATTTGGAAAATTGGGCCATAAATGGGCAATAGTTTGGGCCTTAATGATTATATGATGTTGGGCCTTAGAATGAGACCATGTATAGGCCTAGGCCCAATTTGGAAAATTGGGCCATGTGTTGGGCTTTGATTCCTAGTTGACTTTGGGCCTACGGATTGGGTCTTGGGCTTGAATAACCCAAGCTTGGGGTAATGTAATTACCCAAAGTAAGTGTTTATGGTTATGTAGTGGGACCCAATTATTAATTGGGTGTTATTTTGGTTTGACAGTTCGGGAATCTGTCAGCCAGCAGCTGGGGTCGAGTCTGCGGGACTTCAGCAAGTGTGGGATTGTGTATTCGGGACTTCAGCAATGCGAGGTGAGTTACCTTCCAGTAGCAGTGGGTCTACGACCATAATGTCGGCCCACCAGTAGGAGTTGTATGTTAGATGATTGTCTTTGTGATATCATCTAGGTTTGCTACTACCTGATATGTTTATATGCTGGCATGATATGTTATATGTGATACTGGTAGTAGGAGGGGAATAGTCCCCATGTTCGGTTGTTAGGACCGAAGGGTAGTTCGGATACCCCAGGTATGTCTGATAGTATGTTTGTGTTATGATATATGTGATAGTAGCTGAGTGTGGGCGATGCCCGTATCTCAGAGATAGTGGAGTGTGGGCGAGGCCCGTATCTCCCAGCTAGCAAAGTGTGGGTGAGGCCCGTATCTCCATGAGTGTGGGCGAGGCCCGTATCTCCATGAGTGTGGGCGAGGCCCGTATTCCAGAGATAGTGGAGTGTGGGCGAGGTCCGTACCTCCATGAGTGTGGGCGAGGCCCGTATCTCCTAGTTGTTTAGTATATGATTGTATATACTTGTATGCTATGGTTTAGTGGCTGAGTGTGGGCGAGGCCCGTATCTCAGAGATAGTGGAGTGTGGGCAAGGCCCGTATCTCCCAGCTAGCGGAGCGTGGGTGAGGCCCGTACCTCCATGAGCGTGGGCGAGGCCCATATCTCCTAGTTATTCATTATATGATTGTATGGTATGTGGTATGATGGGGGAACTCACTAAGCTTCGTGCTTACGGTTTTCAGTTTTGGTTTCAGGTACTCATTTTCAAAGGAAGGAGTCGGCTTGATCGCAGCGCATCACACTATGTTTTCCGCACAAGAGATCTTTGGGATTACACTCTGATATGGTTTGACGATAAAATGTTTTGATTATTGACACTTTGGTTTTGACATGAGATATGAATATGGATGTTTTATTACTGATGGTTTTATATTATAACTTAATCAAAACGAAATTTTTGGCCTTGAATTTTGGGATGTTACACCTATCCATGTGAATTTGTCAAAACCAAAGTTTACGACAAATTCAAACTCATATTGAACTTTCTTAATCTCGATTTCTTGCCTTATGGTAGCACAGCTGCCTACCATGTCTTCCAAGTAGTTAAGCAGCTCACCATTTCCTATCAATGTACCTTTCATTGATTAAAGTGCCTTGCCTTTTATGCGTTCAAATGAGAACTCATAGGACTCACATGCATAATTAACTCAATTGGAATGGCACAGAAACAAAATAGTGTTAACACGATAGGTTGTAAACCTCAACTCGTGTGCTAGTGATGAGCGATAAGGTCTATTTTGATTTGTTCTTGAAACCTTTCAAGATCATTAAGACTCCCACTGACTCCTTGACATATAAGATTCTCTTGTCAATAAACATTTCATGACAACCAAATATGCAAGAGTTAGTGTAGTTTTTATCAAAACACTTCATAAATTGGTCTTAGTTGGTCTTTGTCTTATCCAAGACATCACAACTTTCCACATTTGATGAGTGTTATAAACCTTCTTAATACTTTTCACTCAATGTCACAATCTTAACTCTGAGACTTGTTTTGGAACGAAGTATGATTGACTTCTTGATTTAACCATTTCTTCAATTCTTGAATCCTCTTCTTAGACATGCAATTGTACTAAGACTCACTTAGAGGATCAATTGAGATATGGTTCTTAATCATTAAGTCTTATCATAAAGCATAAAAGCTACTCTCCCTTCTTCTTAGAATGGAGAAACTTTTATCTTTCTGCCTACTTGATTCTTCTTATTCGTTTTGCTATTGATTTAAACCTTCTTTTTTTAATCAATTCAGAATTACACTTAATCTTATAAGTATAATCATATTTACTAAACCTTTAGTAAATCATGACGAATATCTTTGATACTCTTATGGTGGACTTGATCAACACGCAACTTTGTGTATTCGATCTCCTAGTCCTTCACTTGACACTTTGTCAATGAATTAGTCTAATTTCCAAATATAAAATTTCTCATTCATCGTGCAACCAAGTTGCATGATTCCAAGTTTCTGTCTAATTGAAACTTGGGCGATGAGAAACTCTCCCTATTTGGTAAATTCTCGACATTTCCATAAACAACATAATTAAGAATCAAATCCATTATTGCTAATATTAGAAACCTTCAAACATCAATTTTCATGCATGCCATTGCAAGGATAAATAATTAATATAAAATCAAAATTTATTTTATTGCGGAAAAAATTTGTCCTTGCAATGCAATTCATTGAAAAACTATGCTAATACATCTTTCTTAGCAATCTAATTCTAACTCTAAGTAGTAGTTCAAGAATCTAATCTTCGAGAAATGCGATCGAAATCCATTCCTTCACGGTTAGATTCTGCTCACTTCTTCCCTTAAGCTTCCTTTCTTTTCTTCGATCCTACAAAACATCAATTGTGATCTTATCACATTATGTATTAAGAATCTAGAAAGAAGCTTAAAAAAATTAGTTAATGCATTTTACCTATATTAGAGCCATATGTTTCGACTCTCCCATCTCTTAGATCTCTTAGGTAAATGTGGCAGCTTCGTCTCCAATGCCCCTTCTCTTGGCAATAAAAGCAAATTGACTCTTTTGGAACAGGACATGGAACTACTTCAGACATCGCCTTTCTCTTATGATCAAACTTTTCGATCATAGCATGTCTTTCGTTGCCATTGTCTATATCCATAGAGGTCTTGAAGGCAGATTCACCAATCAACTTTGCTTTTCTATTGCGCCAAACCATTGTTGATTCAGCAGCAATAAGCATATAGGTGAGATCTATAAGGGTCACGTCGCGGTTCATCATATAGTACTCTCTTACGAACTCTCTATATGAGTTAGGAAGTGACTAAAGAACCCAATCAACAGCCATTTCCTCACAGACAATGGATCCCAACATTCTTAACCTATCAATGTGTGACTTCATTGCTAGGACGTGTGCACACACCGGCTTTCCTTCTTTTGTTTACTTGCCAAAAGGGCTTGAGTGATCTTGAACTTTTCAAGCCTTTGAACTTGTGGGTTAGGGAGAATAATTGGAGGAGGTGGAGGAAGTGAAGTATGATTTCTTGTTCCTCGATTGAATCGTGGAATATCATCTTCATGTGGAAAGCTTGTTCCACGGGATTTGGGAAGACCATAGTTGTCGAACTTTGACATCTAAAAAACGGGAGAAAAAACGAATTCAAGTTAGTTGATTGATTGAGTCCTTAGTAAATCACCCAAATGAGATACTAAGGCTAGGACCCAACACAATATTCTACAACTCGGGAGAGGGATGCCGTAACCCAAATTGCAGAACATTTGAAGGTAAGTGAATGACGATTCACTAATTTTCACCATGAAAAACGAAAGAGAAATTTAAGTTTTAAATCTATGAAAACTCCTAGATCCTATGAGATTCATTGAACATTTCAATGGCATGTTTAAATCTCGATATGCCCCTCTTGTTTGTGATTGGGATGCCGAGGATCACAAAGCGGGTGTGAATAACCATGCAAACTACATGGTGCCCTCACATGCTACAGTCACCTATTCGATGTGCCGGCAAACCACACACGCTCCACCGAACTATGAAAAACATTGAGTCACCCTTTGCTACCTTTTCTTAGAACCATTTAGTGTGCCGGTAAACCACACATGCTCCACTAACGTCTTCGCAAGGGCACAAAGTGTAATTTCATGGAATTGCATCAATTCACTTTTGCCTAAGTAACTAAGATTGGGAATTTGTAAAACATTTAGTAACTTTTGTACTTCATTATACTTATAATGGAAGGTTTCATCATATCCTACCCGTTCGGCTAACGACCCTCCACTAGTCAAGAGTGCGGTGGGTAAGAGTGGATACCCATTCAATCGCCATTTTATAGGCAATTTCCTTAAACACCCCTTATAGACTAGCTTCGTGAATGAGGCCTACTAACGGTAAGACTGACTTTTACTCATATATATATATATATATATATATATATATATATATATATATATATATATATATAATGTTAGACTTTTAATGTTATATATAGTATAGGGTGTATTTTACAACTTTTAAAATACTAGGTGGTCAAATTTAACAATTATAATTTTAATTCAATTAAATTGTAAACTAAAACTTTTATGGATTTATTAAATCTCTTTTAATTATACACCTTAATTAATTAATAAAACCATAAGGGTGTGATTTGAACTTTTTCAAAACAATACTAGGGTTTTAGAATTTAACATTCCTAATTAAACTCTTAATCAACTTTTAAATTCCAAAACTTGAGGGCAAGTTTTGAAACATTTCAAAACATTAGGGTTTATAATTTAAATATACATCAAAATTAAACAATTAATCAAAATTTAAATTCCAAAACTTGATGGCAAGTTTTGAAACCTTTTTCAAAACATTAGGGTTTCAACTATTTAAATTTCAAAACAACAAAACTTTTGAGGTCAAATTTAAACTATAAAACCTAAAGGGGAAAATATGAAACATTTCATAACACAAGGATCAAATAACAAATAATCTAAATTAACATTTAATCACATAATTATCCATATTTGATTTATTTAATGATTTCTTGCAAAACAATTTACCAATTTAATCAAAATGATTAATCAATTATCACATAAGGAAACAAATATTTTATTAATTGATAAATATCTTCAATTAGATCAAGAATATAGTCATATATATCAAAAAATCAGATTTATATTGATCTAATATGATAAGGCAAGTATCCTCAAGCAAAAACAACAAGAAATCCCGGTTTTCCCTCATTCTGACCAGCTGAATCGTCGAGTCAGGCATGGACTCGTCGAGTTAGCATGAACTCGACGAGTTCATCTAGAAACTCGGCGAGTTCAGCAAGCAGAACCACAAAAAACAAATTTTTTCAACACACTAAGCATCAATACAATAGAAACCAATCTAGGCTCTGATACCACTGATGGGTTTTGGTCCTAAGAACATCCTATGTGCTCATACAAACCCTAATGCTTGGATCTAGGTTTCTCTATTGTACATGCAAGTTATCCAAGACTATAAACCCTAGATCTATAATATGATAATCAATATAACATATAATTAGGGTTTAGATCATACCTTGATTGTTATACAGCAATAACAATCCCAATTCCTCCTTGTATTGACTTTAGAAAGCTTAGAGTCACAAATGTCACTCCTCTAATGGATCACAAACACCAAGAGCAAGAGGATGAAGAGGAGAGAGGAAGGAGGTTGCCCTAAAATGTGTGAAACCCTAGAAGGATTCTTAGCCATGTTTTTGGGTCATAAGGGATCTATATATATAGGAGGCAATTAGGGTTATCTAATAAGGAAACCCTAATTTTGATGCTTAAGCCTAAGCAACCCATAGATTCCTTTCCTTAAGGCCTTGGACGATTTCTTCTTGGGTTTCCCCATAGAATTCGTCCACTCCTTAATATAAGGCAATCCATGGCCCAAATTGCAATTATCTTATAATTACAATTCCAGTACCTTAAATTTAATTAATCTCTTTTAGTCACAAAACTAATTACCAATTAATTCTTGAGTAATATTAATTAAACAATATGATTTCTCCTTTAATATATTATTCTCATAATATATTAATAAATCATATTTAATCCTTTCTCTCCATAATTCATCCTATCAAGTTGCTTTGGTGAAAACAACCCAAAAGGACCATGCACCATCGGGTCAAATACATACCAAAATAGTTATGGACTTAGACACTAATCCAACAATTTGGAAATCTCACTTTAAACACCTCACTAAATCACAGCCTAGACATCATTCCCATAAGTAGATCAATCAGTATAACAACTTTGCATCACTGATAAATCTTATTTCTAGGTTCATGAAAAAGATATTGTATTTAAATATAAGCTGTATTTAAAGTGTAGTAGGCTTATTTCACTTACAACGGGTTTTATTAAAAACCGGGCTCCGCTGGAGCAGAGCTTCTAAGCCGAAAAGCTCTTTTTCTTGGAGCCTTCGTGCGCTCCGAGGTTTCTTCTAGTGCTAGGTAAGTTTCCTAGGCTTTAGGGGGGTTTAGGGAGCCTAGAGAGAAGTTAGAGAGAGAAAATATGAAGAGTTCATCTCTTATTTATAGGGGTTTTATCGTAGGGTATGCCCTAAGTTTCATCCGTATCTTCTACGTACGAGCTCCATTTTCTACGTTCTTTATATCCACATTGGTATTTATGAGTACTACAACTTTCATTTAGATCCAATCAACTAATTCTCATTCTATCTCAGATTTACAAAACTGTATTCGAATTCGCCGCGCTTGAAGAGTAGAGACTAAGTTTCGTCCATATTATCTTTAACATATGAGCTATATTCTCGAAGTTATTTATATCCACGCGTTGGTATCTATGAGTACTACAACTTTCGTTTAGACCCCGTCAGCTAATTCTCATTCTATCTCAGATTTACAAAACTGTATCGAATTCGCCGCGCCCGAAGAGTAGGGACTAAGCTTCGTCCATATCTTTCGCATACGAGCTCCATTTTCGACTGCCTTTTTGTTGTTTAACTCCTATTAACGATATCTTCATTTCTCGTTTAGATTATTTTGGCTAAAAATCGACCAATCTAAAATTCGAATTTCCGGGCTGTACATTGTTATGCTAAATCTTAGAAAAATCGTAACTTCCTCATATGAAGTCAGATTTGGACGTTCTTTTTATGCACACTCTCGAATTAATATATACTATGACTTTTGTTTAGATCACTAAGTCTAGAAAGTATTTTATCGTAAATTCACTTTTTACAATTCTCGGTGTCGTGTCGGTTTTGCCGTAAAACTTCGACGGGTCATAACTTCTTCGTTATAACTCGGATTTCGGTGTTCTTTATTTCTACGGAACCCTTGAGACATATTCTACAACTTGTTTAATATTATTTATTCTAGATAATATTTTGTCGAAAAGTGATTTTCGACACTAATTGCCTCTAAATTGACTAGCCTGGATCTGTGGACGTTACATATTTGGAATTTAAGAACTTAGCACCTCAAATGTGATGCCTCAAATGGTTCACAACACACCCTTGAACAATTGGATGACTTGAGAGAGATTACTAGGCATATAAATCATTTATGAACTCCAAGAACACTTGTTGTAACCGATTTTAGCCATGGGGTTATGTATAAATGTAGGAATCCAAGAGTCATTGGTAAACCCTGATCCATATATTTTAGGTTATGATCCGTATTTCATGTGGACTAACCCTTCATGGAAACTTACATAAACTTAACCCATCATGGATCAATAGCTCAAACCATATATATATATATATATATATATATATATATATATATATATACCATTAATTTAATAATCAGTCCCCGTTAATTTAATTAGTCTCTTTTGATCACTAAATTAATTCCAAATTAATTCTTGATCAATACTGATTAAATAATATGATTTCATATTAATATATTAGATCTTATAATATATTAATAAATCATAAATAATCTCTTACTCAAATATCCATCCTCAAATTGTCCTGGTGATATGCAACCCGAAATGGACCATGCTACTCTCGGGTCAAGTACATACCAATTATAGCTATGGGCTTAGACACCTAATCCAACAAATTAGCCAAATTTAAGGAACAAGCAAGGGTCGACGTCTCACTAGCTCATAATTTCGTAGTAAGAAACTCCCAAGACAACCTAAGAATTATAAGGCCAACTACACCACACGCAACCTTAACTTTGGTGACAATAGTGTTCGCCTTAAGGTTTAGAGACACTAATTTTGGAGTGTCGGGTACACAATCCTCATTAGCCACAACCATCCACTCACCTCACCATATAGGATGCAAATGTAGACCACCCCTTGTGTTGGGCTGAGATGACCAACACAACACGGCTAGCCAAAGGGCAAGTACCCTACGACACTGTCACCGGCCCCAAAATCAGCAGAGAGACAATCAAAGAGAGCACCTAAATTCGAGCATGACTAGAGGTATCTAGAAACTGAAAAAAGAGCTATGTAAGTAAGTGACAGAAGCCCTTGGGATTCCAAGTCGGTGATCACATACTGCTAAAGGTCTCTCCTTGGAAAGGGATGATACACTTAAGAAGGCGTGGGAAATTGAACCCGAGATATATCGGACCCTGGAAATCCTTGATGGGATTGGTATGGTGGCTTATCGACTCCAGCTACCACCTGAACTTAGCAATGTACACCCTATCATTCATGCGTCCAATCTAAAGAAATGCTTATTTGATGAAACTCTCAATGAGATTAAAGTAGATGAATACCAACATTTCGTCGAGGAACCCGTTAAAATAATGGACAAGGAAGTGAAGCGAACAAAGCAGAGCCACATTCCCATCATAACGGTCCGATGGAGTGCCAAACGAGGGCCAAAGTTCACCTAGGAACGTGAAGACCAAATAATGAAAAAGTACCCCCATCTTTTCCCTAGTTCTTGAAAGCTACTTTAGAACGAATTTCGGGACGAAATTCCCTCTAACGGGGGGATGATGTCACAACTAGCAAATTTAGGGTTAAAATGGTGTTTCATGTATAAAATTTAGTCTATGTAACTTTATAACATCAAAATTAGTGACATTCAAACTACAATGTTATTGGAATACATACGAGCATACATTGTGAACCAAGTTGAAATAGCCTCTTGCAAGCCCAAAAACTTGATCCCGTAGCTAAGCCCAATCAATTTTGGGCCTTGGTCCTAGAATTCTCGGCCCAACACCCTATTAAGCCGAAAACTCTTCCTTGGGCCTTATTGAGCCTAAATCTTCTATCTTTGGGATTTAATGGACCGAAAACCTCTTAATGGGCCAAGCCAAAACCGAATACCCATTTAAGAAGCCCATATAGTCCAAAAACCCTATAGGGTTCGACAAGGAGCTTAAGGTCATCAATGAGTCTTCTGCTACTCCTGAGGAGATTGCTGAGTACACTACCCATGAGAAGGGTGCCACTAAGGTGTCCTGCATCATATTGGCCACAATGACATCAGAACTCCAAAAGTCCTATGAGGACTTCTACCCTTTTGAAATGCACCAAGACCTAATGGAAAGATACCATCAGAGTGAACGAAAAGAGAGGTATGAAATCACCACCTCTATGATAACAACTAAAATGAAGGATGGAGAGTCCAGCATGGCCCACTTGCAGAAAATGCAAAGATTTGTGGACCGTTTTCTTAAGTTGAATGTGAACTTTGATGAGGAGCTTTCCATAGATATTATTCTACACTCCTTACCTCCATGTTATGATTAGTTCCACATGACCTACCATATGAACAAGAAGGAGGTCACACTTAGCAAACTTTAGGGACTTTTGAGGACTGCTGAAAGTAGTCTCAAAGGTAAGAATGTTGTTACCAGTCCTACTACTGCTCCAGTCTTGGCAATTGGGCAAGGTAAGGGAAAGAAGAGGAAGACCCCTTCCAAGGGTCATAATGGAAATTCTCTTGATGGATCCTCTTCTAGAAAGACTAAAGTCGGTCCTAATACTCCCTCCTCCAACCCAAAAGAAGCAAAGTGCTTCTATTGTCATGACAAGGGGAACTGGAAGCGAAGCTTCCCGAAGTAATTGCAGGATGTTAAGGATGGGAAAGTAAAACCCACCAATGCAAGTATTTACACTATATTGTCTAATAAATCACCGCATACTAATTCTTGGGTCCTTGATACAGGTTGTGGTATTCATATTTGTTCTGATTTGCAAGGACTAAAAAGAAGTGAGGAAGTGGAGCACGAGAAGATAAACTTAATCATGGGGAATAGGAAAGCTTCACCTGTCACCAAGATTGGAGTTTATTCTTTATTGCTTTGTAATGGGTTAAAGTTAGATTTGAATAATTCATGTTACTCGTCAGAATGGCGAGAAATATCATTTCTTTTCATGGTCTGTACAAACAAGGTTTCACATTTTAATTTGATAATGAAATTGGTGCAATAAATGCTTATTATAATGATGTTTTTTTTAGAGCATTACCTTGTAAAGGTGTATATGAAACTATGATGATTATAGAAAACTTAGGAAATAATGTATTGCATATTGATTCTTCGACTAGTTTGGACAAAGCATCCTTATGGCATTGTCATATTGGACATGTCAATAAGAAGTGCATGGGCCAACTCCAAAAGGTTGGAGTATTGGAATCATTTGACTTAAAGTCAGATGATAGTTGTGAATCTTGTTTACTTGGAAAAATGACTAAATCACCCTTCACTGGTATTTGTGAGAGGGGTTAAGGTTTGTTGGACCTCATACACACAGATGTGTGTGGACCCTTCAGAACCGCTACAAGGGATGCTAACCGCTTTTATGTGACTTATACTGATTATTATAGTAGATATGGCTATGTCTACTTAATCAAGCATAATTTAGAAACCTTTGAAAGATTCAAGAGTTTAAGCAAGAAGTAGAGAATCAGGTGGGCAGGAAGATAAAGATGTTATGATCCGATCGAGATGGAGAATATCTTAGTATCGAGTTCATATACTATCTTAAGGAATGTGGAATTGTTTCACATTTGTCACCTCCTAGGACACCACAGCTTAATGGTGTGGTTGAGAGGCGCAATCCGAACTTTGTTAGACATGGTTCGTTCCATGATGAGTCGATCTTCATTGCCAATCTCATTTTGGGGGTATGCCTTAGAGACTGTCACCCATATCCTTAATCTAGTCCCTACCAAGAAGGTTACCAATACACCTCACGAGATGAGAACATGGAAGATTCCCTCATTAGCACACATTAAGGTTTGGGGTTGCGAGGCTTTTGTAAGGCGTGAGACTCATGAAAAGCTCGAACCTCGGAATGAGCAGTGTATTTTCATTGGCTACCCACATAAATCCTTTGGTTATCTCTTCTACAGACTGAGTGACAATGTTGTCTTTGTTGCGAGGAGAGGAGTCTTTCGTGAGAGAGAATTCATAAGCCAAGGAAGCAGTGGGAGGAAAATTGACCTTTAAGAGCTTCAAGAGTCAAGTGGTGAGGGAACCTCAAACACTAGCGATCAACATGAGGAGGAAACTCATGTTGAGCCGATTGACGAGTCTGTACCTCTGAGACGTTCCACAAGAGTTAGGAACTCACCTGAGTTTTATGGTTTCCATATTACTACAGAAGGTGATACATTTATTAGTGATAACACACTGGTAAATTTGGATGAACCTAACACTTACAAGGAAGCCATGGTGGGCCCCGAGTCTGCAAAAGTGGAAAGAGACTATGGACAACGAGATTCAGTCCATGTACGACAATCAAGTTGGGAACTTGTTTGACAATGTACTGAGTCGTAAGACAGTAGGGTGCAAATGGATCTTCAAGAAGAATACCGACATGGATGGGAAAGTACACACTTATAAAGCACGAATGGTTGCAAAAGGATTTACTAAAACTCTGGAAGTTGACTATGATGAGACCTTCTCACAAGTAGCAAAAATTAAGTCTATTAGGATTATTCTAGCCATAGTTGCATTTCATGATTATTAAATATGGAAAATGGATGTCAAAACCGCTTTCCTTAATGGGTAGTTGGCTGAGGATGTTTACATAAGTCAGCTAGAGGGTTTTGTCAATGCTAAGTACCCTAATAGAGTGTGTAAGCTTGTGTGACAACCCAAAATTTTCTATCCTGTACAGTCAAACACTTCATTGAAATGCAAACTCATTTCTACTATCATTTAGCATAAATTGGAGTTTGTTTGAGCATTATGAGCCTTGTACACTTAAGGGATAAGTGTTGGGGTTTATCTGTTGAAGCTAAAGTACAAAGATCAGGCCTAAAACACCATGACCATGAGTTCACGGCCACCACACTAGAGTTTACGGCCGTAAACTCACCCTATATGATCAAGTTTTGGCTATTTGTTTCATTCCTTTCCTTCCTTGGCTGGTTTTCCTTCAAATCCTCTCAAGTATCATCAAGACTTCCTTCCAAAATCTTCAAAAGATGTAAGTATTCTACCTATAATTGTTGATACATATCTTAATCTAGTATCCTTACATGAATTCATCCATACAAATCATGTTTTCATAGATCATCAAGTTTCACCAAGAACACCAAGAACACACACTAGTGTTCTTGGCCAAAACCGACCAGTTCAAGCTCCTATATCGAAAGCACTCTTGTTCTAACTTGTTATACACTAGATTAAACATGTTTAGACATTAGAATCATCATGAATTAAGGGTTGGATGAGAGTTTACGGCCAAGGATCTCCCAAGGCCGTAAACTCCCTTTAAGGGTGCATTGAAGCCCTAAATTCCTTCCTTATGCTTAGAACTTGGATTAGAACCTTCCACCAGTGAACTAGGGACACCAAACATTGATTTGGTACTCAATACCATGAGTTTACGGCCGTAAACTCATAGAGGAATGGTCCTTTGGCCGTAAACTCATGTTAAGGTCAATTCTTGGACCTTAAACTAATATAGACCCTTGTTTAACCTTGGAACACTTACACACTTGAGACTCCATACCTTTAAGCCTATAAATATGACCCTTTAGAGAGTTTACGGCCAGGAGTAAACTCCCCTGGTCTGTAAACTCCATTAAGTGTGGTCCTTGGGCCATGAACTCAATAGCAATGCCTTACACTCCTTTGTTGCAACTCAATAGTAAACTCCATCTCGTACCTCTCTTGCCTAGCAATTTGATGGTACCTTTACATCAAATCTTGGTGCATCTCGTATGGATAGTAGTCCTTGTAGGACTTTTGGAGTTCAACAGTCATTATAGCAAGCATGATGCAATGCACCTTCATTGCATCCTTCTTGTGAGCATTGTATTCAGCGATTTGCTCGGGAGTAGCAATGTTGTGGTCAATCTCTTTCAGCTCCTTGTCGAGAACATACTCTTTATCCTCATAATGGGTGACCATACGAATGTTTCGAATCCAATCATTAAAATTGGATCCATCAAAGATCACCCTCCCACACAAGTTCATGAGTGAGAATGAGTCAGAAGGGTTCGAGCCAGAAGCGTTGTTGTTTGAGTAGACATCTGAAAAAGAAAAGAGACAAAGTTTAGATTAGATAATAATCCCCAATTTAACACCCAAATGAAAATTTAGGGCTAGGACCCAACACAATTATTTACAATTCAGAAAAAGGATGTCGTAATCTAATTGCAAATAAATTGAAGGTAGGTAAATGACGATCACCAATTTCCACCATGAAAAACGAAAAGGAATATTAAGTTTCAAATTAATTGATAGATTCTTTTGAGTTTCATTGAACTTTTCAATCGCATGTTTAAATCTCGATTATGCCCTTCAAGTTTGTGACTGGGATACCAAGGATCACAAACAATGTGTGAATAACCATACAAATGTGCTTGGTACTCTCGATGTCATTTATCACCTAATTAATGTGTTGGTTAACCACAGATGCTCCATTGATCTATGATAAACATCGAGCTACCCTTTGCCACTCTTGCTAGTCCCAAATTAGTTGCCGGTTAGCCACACACGCTCCACTAACGACTTGGCAAGGTTCAAAGTGCAATTTCATGGAATAACATCATTTTCACATTTTTCCTAAAGTAACTAAGATTGGGAATTTATGAAAACATTTAGTTACTTTATTATTCATTATACTTATTAATGAGGAATTAGTTTTGTCTTATCCTACCCGTTCAGCTAACAACCCTCCACCAATCAAGGAAGCGGTGGGTGAGAGTGGACACCCATTCAACCGCCATTTTATAGGTAGTTTTCTTATACCCCTCTTATAGATCAGCTTCGTCAATGAGGACTACTAACGATAAGTTTGACTCGTCTTATACATATATAATTATTAATCTTTTAATGTTATAATAGTATAAGGGTAGAATTTTAAACTTTTAAAACTCTAGGGTTTCGAATTTAAATATTTCAAAATTAAAACTTTTTAATCGAAATTTTAAATTCCAAAACTTGAGGGCAAGTTTTGAAACTTTTTCAAAAACTTTTACATCAAATTTAAAATAATTTAATTAATCAAATAATTTGTCATTATCTAAATTTGACCTAATTCAATTTATGGAAAGATAATTCATATAAAAAAATACAAATAATTAACTTTATCATATAAACTAGTAATCATGTTATAATATTGATCATTATCTTTCAATTAGATTAAGATACACATTACCATAACAGATAAAAATGAATTTTAATTAAAAAACAAATTGTGGTGGTTATCCAAATCCAATTTTAGCACAAAGTTCGAAATTTTTTTGGCAGAACCGACTTCATGTCGTGACAAGCTATTGTCACGTCGTGAACTTGGTGCAGAACCAAAATCAAAAATTCTTTTTTCCAACTTTGAAAACTTAACTTTTGCATCAAATACAACAGAAAAACGACATAGGCTCTGATACCATTGTTGGGTTTTGAGCAAAACAACAATCCTATTGTGCACATGTAAACCTTAAAGCTTTGGATATAGTTTTTCTAATTGTACATGCAATAATCATCCAAAGCTTGTAAACCTTATGTCTAGCATGCAAAAATCAAAAATCATAACTAAAACAAAGTTATGATATTATCTTTAAATTGTAGTTTGATCTTTAAACTTTGAGAGCTTTAGTATCACAGGTGTGATACCTCTAATCGATCACAAACACCAAGAATCAAGTTGGAGAATATGAGAGAGAGAGAGAGGAGGAGGAGGAGGAGGCTCAAAATCGGCTCTAAGTTCCTTTTAGGGTTTCTTGTCACCAGTTTGAGGTGCCCAATGGGTTCCTTATATAGCTGAAGAATTATGGTTTCAGTCAAATACCTCATCTGGTTGCTTAAGCCCTAAGTAGCCCATAGAATCCTTCTAAAACCTTATTCTTGGACGAAATCCTTATGGCCTATCCATAAGATTTTGTCCATCTCTTATCTTAGAGATCCTCAACCCATTTTGCAACTATCTTATAATTACAATATCAGTCCCCTAAATTTAATTAATCTATTTTGACCACAAAATTAATTCTAAATTAATTCTTGACCAATATCAATTAAATAATATGATTTCTCTTTTAATATATTATTCCTATAATATATTAATAAATCATAATTAACCTATTTCTCCATAGTTTATCCAGTCAAGTTGCTTTGGTGAAGACAACCCAAAAGGACCATGTTACTATCGGGTCAAGTACATACCAATTATAGTTATGGGCTTAGACACCTAATCTAACATCTAAGTGGGGGAAAATTGATCCAATATTTAAGAGCAAAAATATGTGTGAAACTAGGATGAGTTTCGCATCACCGTCAGGGGAAAGGCGGTCGAGTGACCGTCTAGATTGAGGATCGGTGAGTTGGGAGTTTAGAAAACGTTCCAACATTTGGTTTACGCTTTTCCTTGGCATCGGATAACAGGTTTAGGGAACCAAGTTAGAGGTCCAATTAGAATTCAAGTTCAGTTGAGTGTTAGATCGTGTGCATGTGCTCAACGTAGGATGTGTTCAGAGTGGTAATCAGCGATTGAGATAATGTGGAAAGTGTTGTAAGTCTGCGGGTGTAGCTGTAGCATTTACCAGGTTGGTAGATAGTGTGAGAAGTGTTGTAAGTCTACGAGTGTATCCGTAACATTCACAAGGTTAGCAGATAGTGCTAGAGTGTTGTAAGTCTGCGGGTGTAGCCGTAACATTCACTAGGTTGGTAAATAGCATGAGCACTTTGTTAGGACGCAGGAGGAATAGTAGTACCTACCAGCTCGGGTGTGGCTGTGAGGGCGTAGCAAATCCATGGATTGGTTTATGGATTTCCCCATAGGGATTAGAACTGGTTGAGCCATTGATAAGACTGTAGGAACGTCACTATAGTTATGAGATCAAGGAAGGAATGGGCTGCTTAAGGTCGTTTGTAATATAAGGCTACCATTGGTCATGTTACAATCACTTTTAGCCTTAGATATGGTGACGTCAAGACTCGATGTATGAACCCGCACGGTTAGATCATAAGGTCGTTAGAGCCACAGTGACATGGTAACTAGTGGCAACTAGTTACAGAGAAGGATATCGTTCGGAAGTCGTGTGAGGCGACTATGTGGGAGTCCTTTGGGCTCCGCAACCGGGCAGGAACCCGATATTTCAGATGACTGGTGAGCAAATTGAGATCAGGGAGGTCTCATTGGATTTTGGAGAGCAGCTAGAAGGCAACATACTATTTCAGGCAGTTCAATGTTTCGGGCAGTTTCGATGTCTCGGGCAGTATTAGTGTTTTAGGTTGCAAGTACGGACACAATAACTGATTGGTTGGGAAGTGATAAGTCACTCACTGTAGGATTATCTGAACCTTGGCCAAGTATAGGTGATCTGCAAGGATAATTAGGTCTGTGACTCTGTTTTCTAGTGGGAACCTTGAGTTATCAGAAGTTGAGTAGTCAGTTGAGAGACAAGTGGTCTGGGTTCAACGATAATGATTCAGTATGGACAGTCTGTCAGGGAGTCATACCATCTCGAGACTACAGTTCTCAGACGGAGTAAACGTGATCATAATTCAAGGAATTCGTTTATCTTCAGGTTTTAGAACCCTACGAGGGTTGGTTATGGTTACCCTCGGAAGGCTAGGGTGTGCCCGGGGTGGTGGCCATGTTACTTGATTGGTGTGGCGTGTAAGGAGGGTAAAAATTATTTCGAGGAAGAAATCTAATTTAAGTGGGGGAGAGTTGTAACACCCCGTTTATTAAATAAATAAATAGACAAATTAATGGATGAATAGTAGCCCTAAAATCAATAATTATATAGCGATGTGTTGGTTTTGAGGAGTTAATTGTCATAATTTAGAGGTTGATGGTTAAAAGTGTAAGTTCCGGATTGGTTTTGTAAATATTTGTGAAGGTAGGGACTACTTGGTAAATTATTGGGACTTAATTTGAAGAGGTTTTGGAGGCTAAGGGGTTGAATGGTAACATATGGGCTTCATTTGAGAATAATTTGTATAGGAGGGGCTCTTTGGTAACTGTTGGACTTAATATGAAAAGAATTATGGGAACAGGGGGTGAAGAGTAAATTATGGGATAAGATTGAAAGAAAAAGGGAAGGGGGGGACTAATCTCATCGTTATGGAATTAAGTTTATGGGGGATCGGGGTATATAACCCGTCACCCCCGATCCGAAACCCTAACTGTAAAGAGGCGTTAACCGCTAACCTCCCTTCCTCACTTTCAGACGCCGCCACTATGTTCGGAGTTGGGAACCACCAGTCGAGTATTACCCCCGCTATCTACGGCCGATGACGCCACTACTGTTGTGTGACATCCTCATTTTTATGGCCAGAAAAGACCGATTTTGTTTATGCTTTATAAAAATCAGAGTACCTCTTTTAATAAACAAAATGTTGTGGAATTTGTTCCCAGTAAAACATGATAAATACATTATCAAAATATTTCTAAAGAAAAGTATTTTTTTTATTCATTTTAAAAAATTTGGGATGTCATTGTCAATATAGAAACATAAGCATAAACAAAACTTACATTCATTATCACTAGTGATTTATATCTCCTTAATCTCTCGGTGTAAAGTGACTTCATATCAACACTTGTGATATAAATAAACTGAGTGGGTCAAGTTGGGAAACCTGGTGTGTATATAGGGTTTTCAACCCACAATAATATAGTTAATTTGTTTCTTCATATAATACATGTCAAACAATTAACTTGATTGCCCATCCCCATTTTCTTCATGTAATATTCCCTAAAGAATTATCATCTCCTATATCGTATTTACCTCTCATCTCTTTACATCACATTTCCTTATATGTTCATTCCTAAGGACTTTTCCTAAGGATCATTGCCTACATCACATAGACAGTAATGATTCGGGGATTACCCCCTCGATACACGCCTAGTAAGGGTTGGAGTATCATTGCATGAATACGTAGTTACAACATCGACTGAACTCGTAATTCATAGTAAGGGTTAGAGTATCATCACATGAATACGTAGTTACAACATCTCTTGAACTCGTAATTCATCACCTACAGGTTATGAGCCTACTGGTGTTTCCACGGGGTTGTCTAGAATAGTCCATGGTCACCATCTATACTCTGGTAGATGACCGCATCTCCACATTTCCGAATAAGGTTATGGTATCTTTCATCCTACATCACCGATTCATCATCACCTATCTATCCTCACCTAATTATCATCACCTTCCTATCATCACATATCTCTCATCATTTTATTTCATCACACACCAACTATTTCATCTACCCATGTTTTATCCCAACATATTTGTAGATATAAAATAAATATACAATTTGAATCATTTAAAACATGTATAAAATCATTCATCCAACATAGACATCAAGTATTCAGATAATATGCACACATAACATGTAATTTATATAAAATACTTCATATATATGTGTAAGATGAAAGGGACTATGCACTCACCTGGTTAGGTGGTGACTCTATGCTCGGACAACGCTTCATTATCTCAAAACAATTTCCTTCGGACAAAACCTAGTATCATTACCACTAGAGTTTAGTCTATTATTCACCGAGACTAATTAATAGTATAGCTATTATTACTATTATATAAGCATTAAACAATACTTATATAACCCATAATAATAGCCCAAGTACTTATTATAAGGTCCTAATAACATTACTATATTAAATCATAAGTTATACTAAAGATAGGTTAGGCATAGCTCACTTACAATGATTTTTTCTCAAAACCGGGTGCCACTGGAGCAACGTTCTTGAGCCGAAACGCTATTCTTCTCAGAGCTGTCGGGCACTCCTGGGCTTCCGCCTCGTGCTAGGGAGGTTCCGTAGGCTTTTCGAGAGGGGGGGGGGGGGGGGGGGTTCGGGGCTAGAGAGAAGTTCTAAAGAGAAGGAGAAGTTATGGGAGGTGTGAGGAATGAAGAGGGATTCACCTATTATTTATAGGGGATGGAGGTTCACTCACGTCATGAGTTTCTTGATGCTCACGTCGTGATCCAACTGGAGACAACTAGGCACAGCCTGGTGCTGACATGTGGCATCACACATAGGGTGGAAATCAGTCGATTTTCAAAATTCATAACTTTTTCATACGAGCTCCGTTTTTGACGTTCTTTTTTTCCACGCGTAGGTAAAAACAAGATCTACAACTTTCATTTAGACTCCATTGGCTAAATCTCGACCGATCTTAAATTTAACAGTAGGAGGAGATTAGACTGTTAAATGTCTGCATAAAATTCATAACTTCTACATACGGACTCCGTTTTCGTCTGTCTTTTTATCGTTGAGTTCCTATTAATGATATATTCAATTCTTATTTAGGCCACGTAGGCCAAAAACCACTCGAACTAAAATTCGAGTTTCGGGTCGTGCACTGCTATGTCAAATCTTAGAAAATTCATAACTTTCTCATACGTAGTCAGATTTGGGCGTTCTTTTTTATGGACACTCTCGGTTTAATGTATACTACAAATTTTGTTTAGATAACTAAGGATAAAAAGTCCTTTATCAAAAATTCACTATTTACGTCTCCTGGTGTCGTGCCGATTTTGCCGTAAAAAATTCGACGGTCCATAACTTCTTCGTTATAACTCGGATTTCGGCGTTCTTTATATGTATGGAACCCTTGATACATATTCTACAACTTGGTTAAGATTATTTATTCTAAATAATCTTTTGTCGAAAAGTCGTTTTCGACCCCTATTATCTCTAAATTGACTAGCTCGGATCTACGGGCGTTACATGCTGCCATTCCTAGCCGACGACTATACCACCACCCACCAGACTTCCGCCATTCTTTTTGTAACAGCTCAAATTTTCAAATAAAATTTTCATTTAAAATAAAACAATTTCACTCAACAATAGTATTTATTCCAAATTTCATTTCAAAATACAATTTAAAGGATCCCCAAGATCTCCAACAATGGCAGTGTGTACGCGTCACGCCGGCGCCTTCCCACGGTCCTCGCTAGTACCTGAAACACATACATACAACTTGTAAGCATAAATGCTTAGTGAGTTCCCCAGTATACGACTTATACACATACGCCTTTCCAGGCCCTGACCTTCCGGTCCACAATACATTGCCTTCCGGCCCGTAACATAATTGCCTTCCGGCCCATGACATATCGCCTTCCGGCCCGTATCATATTGCCTTCCGGCCCATAACATTTACAACACATAATACATTTAACTTAACACACATAGCACGTAGCACATACATCATACCTGACCTTTCTGCCACATAATATATATCGCCTTCCGGCCCACATAAACATACATATCATGCATAGCATCTATCTTTCTATTTATAACATAAATAACACATATCATATACGATCTTCCGGTCTCACAGTCAAACCCTTCCGGGTGGAGTATAGTGAGAAAACTCACCTCGTAGTATGTAGGCTAGAACTCTTGAAACTACTCGCACTCAATCCGCCAAACTGCAGACTCCCTATAATACCACGTACCCTTATTAATAATCTTATCAAACAAGACAACTGACCCTACGAAATTACATGCAGGTCAACTCTGGTCAACGGTCACTTGACCGGACTCGTCGAGTGCAAAGGCGACTCGGCGAGTCTAGACGTCCTCCCCAACTTCCCTGTTGTTCCCCTTTCTACCCGTCGAGTATCCCTCCTGACTCGACGAGATCCTCGTGGAAGAATCGCGGGGCCACCCCGACTCCACTCGCCGAGTCTAAAGAACAACTCGGCGAGTCCCAGTGAACCTTCAAGATACTCGCCGAGTCTGAAGAACAACTCGGCGAGTCCCAGTGAGTCTTCAAGCTACTCGCCGAATCTGACGACTGGACTCGGCGAGTCCATGCCATGCAGTCGATCAACTGCCTCCTGTAATCCGCATGGTTCCGATATATATATATATATACATGGGACTTCCTGGACCTCTAACATACTATTACTGGGATTTAAACGCTTAGTAACAACATTATAATCTATCTAATCACTAAATGGGTTTCATAAACCCTAGATTCGTGCTCACCATCAAAACAACAGAAATGGGCCGAGTATTACCTGAAGAACGTGATCCCTGTGTCCCCAACCTTCAGAACTCAATCCTCTTGATCTTCCTTTGACCAAAACCTTGCCTCTTCTTGCCTAACAATCTCCTCAAGGTCCCCAATAGCCTTCCCTTCACCTCTAATCGTCCACAGATGCTAGGTGCTTCACAATCGGCCAAAAAAAACGTACAGTGACGGCCTAAGAGGCATTATATACGCTCCAAACTAAACGGCTAGGGTTTCTGCTGAACAGCGTCGACTCGCCGAGTCCATATCTGGACTCGTCGAGTCCAGTCGCGCATCCGCGACCAAGCCTGTGGTCCTACTCGGCGAGTCAGGCACCAACTCGCCGAGTCCCTTCCTAAAATGTCCCCAAAAATAGTTTTAAAACAATACCTGAAATACCGGGCTGTTACAACTCTCCCCCACTAGAACTAGACTTCGCCCTCGAAGTCTCACTCTGCGAATAACTCCGGATGTTGCTCCCGCATTTCACGCTCCGGATCCCAAGTCATCTCCGATCCCCTCCGATGTTGCCACTGAACCAACACCAGAGGTATCTCCTTGTTCCGCAGAACCTTGATCTTCCGATCCCTGATAGCTACTGGTCTCTCGGCGTAATTCAGGCTCGCGTCCACCTGAATATCCTCTAACGGAACCACTGCCGATTCATCGGCTATACACTTCCTCAACTGTGATACGTGGAAGGTATTGTGAATCTGTCCCAACTCTGCTGGCAACTCCAACCGATAAGCTACCCGACCTACCCTTGCAATTACACGAAATGGACCTATGAACCGGGGCCCCAACTTGCCCCTCTTTCTGAACCGGATCACTCCTTTCCAAGGAGAAACCTTTAGGAGGACGAAGTCGCCAACCTGGAATTCGAGCTCGGACCGGCGTCTGTCCGCATAACTCTTCTGTCGGCTCTGGGCGGTCAATAACCTCTGCCTAACCTGCTGAATCTGCTCGGTCGTCTGAAGTACGATCTCTGTACTACCCATCACTCTCTGTCCCACCTCTCCCCAGCAAATGGGAGTCCGACACCTCCTACCATACAACAACTCAAAAGGTGGCATACCAATGCTCGAATGATGGCTGTTGTTGTAGGAAAACTCAGCCAAAGGCAAATGCGCATCCCAGCTACCCCCGAAGTCTAACACACACGCTCTAAGCATGTCTTCCAATGTCTGAATCGTCCGCTCGCTCTGACCGTCTGTCTGGGGATGGTATGCGGTACTAAAATGCAGTTTAGTACCCAGCTCCTCATGGAATTTCTTCCAGAACCTGGAAGTGAAACGTACATCGCGGTCCGAAACAATCGAGATCGGCACTCCATGCCGAGATACTATCTCTCTCACGTATAACTCCGCCAACTTCTCTGCTGATGAACTTTCGCTAATGGCAAGGAAGTGTGCACTCTTTGTCAACCTATCCACAATCACCCAAATTGCATCGACTCCTCTGGCAGTTCTCGGCAATTTGGTGATGAAATCCATCGTAATCTGTTCCCACTTCCACTCAGGAATCTCCAAGGGCTGCAACTTACCATGCGGTCTCTGGTGCTCGACTTTAACCCTACGGCAGGTCAAACACCTCTCAACGAACCAAGCGACGTCTCTCTTCATGCAAGGCCACCAATATTCCTTTCTCAGATCCAAATACATCTTCGTAGCACCGGGATGGATCGAGAATTTCGATCTATGAGCCTCCTCCATCAAAGTAGCACGCGTACCGCCCACGAATGGTACCCAAATCCGACCCTGAAACGTCAGAAGTCCTCGTCCATCTTTAACGAACTCTGAAATTAACCCGACGACCCGCTCCTTCTTCTGCATCTCGGATCTCACAACCTCGGCCTGTGCCCCACGAATAGCATCTAATACCGGAGTCATCACCGTTAACCTCAGACATATCACATACGTCCCGCAATGGAGTGCTCTCCGCCCTACGACTCAATGCATCGGCTACCACATTAGCCTTGCCTGGGTGGTATAGGATCTCACAGTCATAATCCTTAACCACGTCCAACCATCTCCTCTGTCGCATATTTAGGTTGGGTTGATCCATCAAATACTTCAAACTCTTATGGTCCGTGTATATAGTACAACGAACCCCGTACAGGTAGTGACGCCAAATTTTGAGAGCGAACACTACTGCCCCCAACTCTAAGTCATGCGTGGGATACCTCGCCTCGTGAGGCTTCAGCTGCCTCGATTAATAAGCTATCACATGGCCCCTCTGCATCAACACTGCACCCAGTCCCGAAATCGATGCGTCGCAATATACGACAAAGTCCTCCATCCCTTCCGGGAGAGCTAATATCGGGGCTTCGCACAGTCTCTGACGAAGTGTCTCGAAGGAAGTCTGCTGCTCGGGTCCCCATGAGAATGTAACACCCTTCCGGGTCAATCTAGTGAGCGGTACCGCGATCTTGGAGAAGTCTCTAATAAAACTCCGATAGTACCCCGCCAACCCAAGGAAACTCCTGATCTCGGAAGGTGACTTCGGTGCCTCCCAACTCATCACTGCTTCCACCTTGGCCGGATCAACCAATATCCCTGCCTGATTAACAACATGCCCCAGAAATTGGACCTCCCGCAACCAGAAGTCACATTTGGAGAATTTCGCATATAGCTTCTCCGACCTCAGTACCTTAAGGACCTCCCTCAAATGCCCCTCATGCTGCTCTCTAGACCGCGAATACACCAGGATGTCGTCGATAAATACAATCACTGACCGATCCAGCATCGGCCTGCATACCCTGTTCATGAGGTCCATGAACACTGCCGGGGCATTGGTGAGCCCAAAAGGCATCACCACGAACTCGTAATGCCCATACCGCGTCCTAAATGCTGTCTTCTGGACGTCCTCATCCCGCACTCTTACCTGATGGTACCCTGATCTCAAATCGATCTTGGAAAACCAAGATGCCCCTTGCAACTGATCGAATAGATCATCGATTCTCGGTAACGGATAGCGGTTCTTGACCGTCACCTTGTTCAACTCCCGGTAATCGATACACATCCGGTGTGAACCATCCTTCTTCCTGACGAACAGAATCGGTGCTCCCCACGGCGAGCTACTCGGCCGAATAAATCCCTTTCCCAGCAACTCCTGGAGTTGCGAGGACAACTCTTGCATCTCTGGAGGTGCAAGACGATAAGGCACCTTCGCAATAGGCGCAGCCCCCGGAACCAGATCGATACCAAACTCTACCTGTCTCGCAGGAGGTACTCCCGGCAAATCCTCGGGAAAAACATCTGGAAACTCGCGCACCACTGGAACCTCCTCCACTGTCTTCGGTCTCTCGGAAGTCTCCCGCGTATCCATCACATACGCCACAAAACCTTTACATCCCTGCTGTAGGCATTGCCTCGCCCTAGCAGCCGAACAAAAAGCCGATCCCGAACGGGTACCCTCGCCGTATACCGTAAGAACTCCCCCACTAGGGTCTCGTATAGTCACCAGCTGACGCTCGCAGTCAATGACGACGCTGAATCGGCTCAACCAGTCCATGCCTACGATGACACAGACATCCCCCATCGCAATAGGAATTAGGTCAATCGGAAACGCAACTCCGAAAATCTCTAGCACGCATCGCCGAAGAACCTCCGTAGCACAAACCACCCTCTCGGCCGCAATAGAAACGCCCAAAGGCTGACTTAACGGCTCACGACCAATGCCGATATGCTGACTAAAAGCTAACGATACAAAAGATCTACTCGCACCCGAATCAAATAACACTAGAGCAGGCATAGAGTTCACAAGAAAAGTACCTACACATTCATTAATATAAGCATAACATTTCGACTATAAAGTAAATACATGAATGATAGCATACCTGCCACAACATCGGGCGCAGCGCGGACCTCCTCCGCAGTCAGCTGAAAGGCTCTCCCGCGAGCCCTCGGGGCCTCGACCTTCGCCGGTCGGGTCTCAGTAGTCCTGGTAGTAGGTGTAGCTCCCTGACGAAGCTGCGGGCACTCGGCCTTCCGATGGCCTGTCTGGTTGCAGTGAAAGCAAACCATAAACCCCTTAGGGCAATCCCTGGCAATGTGTCCCTCCTTGCCACACTTGTAGCAACCACCAGCTCGACACGCCCCCTCATGACCCTTGCCGCACTTCGCGCAAGTGCGGCCCTTCGGACCTCCCATCCTCGAATCAGCGGACTTGATCCGCTTGGCTGCCGGCTGAGACTGAGCCGGCCGCCGATCCACCTGCCGAGACTCGGCCTCCTCCCTCACCTGAGTCTCCAACTCGATCTCGCGCTTCCTGGCGTTCGCCTGAAGCTCAGTGAAAGTACGATAGGTGGAGTTTGACACAAACTCCCGGATATCCCTCCTCAGCACGCCCAAATACCGGCTCATCCGTGACTGCTCTGTAGATACCAGCTCGGGGCAGAACATCGCCCTCTCATGAAAATTCCGTGTGACCACTGCAACGGAATCAGTACCCTGTTTAAGGGTCAAGAACTCCTGAATCAATCGTTCCCTCTCCACCGGGGGAACGTACTCGTCCCTGAACATCTCGGTAAACCTCTCCCACGTCACCGCTGTAATCTCCGCCAGAGTGAAGTTCGCCGTCACGAACTTCCACCAATCCTTCGCTCCCAGTCGGAGCTGGTTCAGGGCGAACCGTACCCTCAGGTGCTCCGGGCATGAGCAAGTATAGAAGCACCCCTCAACGTCGGCGATCCACCTCATCGCCGCAATCGGATCCTGTGTCCCATCGAACTCAGGGGGTTTCGTGTTGCTGAATTCTCGGAACAGCAACGAATCGCCCCTTTGCGGCCTGGCAGCGGCCACGGCTGCGGTAGCGGCAGCAGCTGCAGCCTCAGTCAGTGCGGCGTACCGCTCCTCGAATGTCTCCATCAGTGTGGTCTTAATAGACCCAAACATCTCCGGGATCTCGGCCCGGATCGCTGCAGCCACCTCCTCCTGGATCATCTGACGAAGATCCTCGTCACTCACAGTGCTCGAACTCGCCCCATTGCGTGTGATAACCATGATGTCTCTGAAATACAACATAAAATTATCAGAGACTCCACCAAGTACAATTGTACTCGATAACGCACCCTACTCAGTCTCCGATATCCAGGGATTCTTACTTGGGTCTTCCACCGACCCGGTGTCTTCGGTAGTACGGGCCCAATACTACCGACCACACCGTATCAGTATTCGTCCCAAATCTTCCTCCCCAAACCCCGAATAATGAGTACTCTACCTCCAGTATGCACTATCTACTTGCACGCTACCAAATATCTCATATAAGCAATCTCCCTAGACTAAGGCATCACAAAACAGGCCATTCTAGTCCTATCATGTATACCTAGTCTTCTAGCATGCATAACAATTCATAATTCAGTGCATAACATAACATTGTAAGGTATTCTGGGGATCTTTACCGTTCGGGCGCTGGCTGATCGTACACACTGCTCCGTTCTTGTTTACCGCTTTACCATTTATAAAATTGTATGTCTTTATTATTTTTAAAAGATTTTTCCTCAAATCCTCGGTTTGAGTTCAGTTACACCCGAAGGTACACCCGAATCCCTCAAACCAAGGCTCTGATACCAATTGTAACAGCTCAAATTTTCAAATAAAATTTTCATTTAAAATAAAACAATTTCACTCAACAATAGTATTTATTCCAAATTTCATTTCAAAATACAATTTAAAGGATCCCCAAGATCTCCAACAATGGCAGTGTGTACGCGTCACGCCGACGCCTTCCCACGGTCCTCGCTAGTACCTGAAACACATACATACAACTTGTAAGCATAAATGCTTAGTGAGTTCCCCAGTATACGACTTATACACATACGCCTTTCCAGGCCCTGACCTTCCGGTCCACAATACATTGCCTTCCGGCCCGTAACATAATTGCCTTCCGGCCCATGACATATCGCCTTCCGGCCCGTATCATATTGCCTTCCGGCCCACAGTATATTGCCTTCCGGCCCATAACATTTACAACACATAATACATTTAACTTAACACACATAGCACGTAGCACATACATCATACCTGACCTTTCTGCCACATAATATATATCGCCTTCCGGCCCACATAAACATACATATCATGCATAGCATCTATCTTTCTATTTATAACATAAATAACACATATCATATACGATCTTCCGGTCTCACAGTCAAACCCTTCCGGGTGGAGTATAGTGAGAAAACTCACCTCGTAGTATGTAGGCTAGAACTCTTGAAACTACTCGCACTCAATCCGCCAAACTGCAGACTCCCTATAATACCACGTACCCTTATTAATAATCTTATCAAACAAGACAACTGACCCTACGAAATTACATGCAGGTCAACTCTGGTCAACGGTCACTTGACCGGACTCGTCGAGTGCAAAGGCGACTCGGCGAGTCTAGACGTCCTCCCCAACTTCCCTGTTGTTCCCCTTTCTACCCGTCGAGTATCCCTCCTGACTCGACGAGATCCTCGTGGAAGAATCGCGGGGCCACCCCGACTCCACTCGCCGAGTCTAAAGAACAACTCGGCGAGTCCCAGTGAACCTTTAAGATACTCGCCGAGTCTAAAGAACAACTCGGCGAGTCCCAGTGAGTCTTCAAGCTACTCGCCGAATCTGACGACTGGACTCGGCGAGTCCATGCCATGCAGTCGATCAACTGCCTCCTGTAATCCGCATGGTTCCGATATATATATATATACATGGGACTTCCTGGACCTCTAACATACTATTACTGGGATTTAAACGCTTGGTAACAACATTATAATCTATCTAATCACTAAATGGGTTTCATAAACCCTAGATTCGTGCTCACCATCAAAACAACAGAAATGGGCCGAGTATTACCTGAAGAACGTGATCCCTGTGTCCCCAACCTTCAGAACTCAATCCTCTTGATCTTCCTTTGACCAAAACCTTGCCTCTTCTTGCCTAACAATCTCCTCAAGGTCCCCAATAGCCTTCCCTTCACCTCTAATCGTCCACAGATGCTAGGTGCTTCACAATCGGCCAAAAAAACGTACAATGACGGCCTAAGAGGCATTATATACGCTCCAAACTAAACGGCTAGGGTTTCTGCTGAACAGCGTCGACTCGCCGAGTCCATATCTGGACTCGTCGAGTCCAGTCGCGCATCCGCGACCAAGCCTGTGGTCCTACTCGGCGATTCAGGCACCAACTCGCCGAGTCCCTTCCTAAAATGTCCCCAAAAATAGTTTTAAAACAATACCTAAAATACCGGGCTGTTACACTTTTCCTTCTCCTTATACAGTTGCTGCCATGTGAGGCCCTATCCACCACCCACTACTTCGCCATCGGAGCGCCACCATCACTACCGAAGCACCATTATAGTCACTACTATTGAGGCTGGGGATGAAGGCCAACGATGGGTCTCCGGGAATAATGAAGAAGCAAGCCACCAGTCGTCGTTAACGTTGGATGTAGCGCTGCTGCTCTGCCGCTGACCATACCCGTTGAAGACAGAGCGGTCGCCGGACGCTAGCCTATTGTTGCCACTGTGAAACACCGTAAGCACTGCTGTTTTCGTCATTTTGTGCTATTGTCGCCGCCGTGCGCCACCAGGTGGGTGGCTAGGTCCTTTGTGCAAACAAAATATGTGTGTATTTCTGTTACAAGCATGTGTTGTGTGTGGGGATGTTTGGCCGGAATTTGTGAGAAAAGCCACTGCCACCATCGTGAGGTGGTGGCTGCCACCCTCTACCACCATCGTCCACCATAATGGTGGTTGTGTGGGTGTGTTTACCTTATTATGTGTGAGTTATTTTGAGTTATTGCATTATGTAATTATAGTTAGTGACTAGTATAATCAAAGAAAACTCATAACTATCACCGTGAGGTGGTGGCTACCGCCGCCACCAGTCGCCTTGTTGGGTAGCTATGAGCTTTTGCTTGTGTTTAGTTGCTTTTGTGATGCTTGGACATATTTGGACTAGAACCATAACCACCACCGTGAGCCGCCGTTGACCACCACTACCCGAGGTGGTAGTGGGTGGTGCTCGACTTCTGAAACCCTAGTGGGCCTAATGAAACCGTAATTGATCTAAAGACTTAGCTTTTGGGCCTAATTGGGTTGTGATTGGGTTGGAAACTCTAATTAGGGTTTAGAAAACCCTAATCTTGGAGATTTTATTTTGGACTTGTCGGGACCCGCATTTTGGATAACCGGATTGGGATTATGTATTAAGCTCGACCATATTATATGATTGACCTAGTAGATTGATGGACTTAATGGATTAAGTCCTTAATGGGTTAAAGAAGAAACACTTAACCCTAATCGTCATTTTATGTGAAACCCTAATTTTACTTGGGCTTTGAGTTGGGACTTTCTATGGGGCTTTGGTGATTGGTTATTGATGGGCCATCCAAGAACAAGTATATGGACTAGAATATTGAATTGGGATTTAGGATAAGTCCCATTGGAAAGGCTTGGGCCCAATTTGGAAATTTGGGCCATAGATGGGCCATATTGGGGCCTTGAATGATTATGAGATATTGGACCATCAAAATGCCAAGTGTTGGACCAAGAATAAATGGTTGGGCCTTAAGGTAAGACCATGTGAGGAGTTTGAGCCCAATTTGGAAAATTAGGCCATATGTTGGGCCTTGGTTGGTTATTTGACTTTTGGGCCTTCAGAGTATGAGTTTGGGCCTTAATATTGGACCAAGCTAGGTTAAGGGTAAAATGGTCCTTTTACCCCAATAGGGGATTTTAGGGTTATGCATTGGAAACCCAAGTAGTTAATTGGGTGTTATTTTGATTTTGACAGTTCGGGAATCTGTCATCCAACAACTAGAGTTTTATCTACGAGACTTCAGCAGTGCAAGGTGAGTCTCCCCACTGTTTGTATGGGTCGAAGGAACCAATGCCAACCCATTTGGTTTATATATGGTAGGAAGACCCGGGGGTTAGCCCTAGGCAATATGTATGAAAGACCAGGAGGTGGCTCCTGGCATACAGTATGCTATTATGTATGGTAGGAAGACCCGGGGGTTAGCCCTAGACATTATGTATGAAAGACCAGGAGGTGGCTCCTAACACACTGTATGCTAATTAGATAAGTAGAGTAGTATGTATGCTAGTTGTCGTTGTGATGTTTGCATGGAAGACTAGGAGATGGCTCCTGGCACTTGTTTGTAAGACCGAGGGGGTGGCCCCAGGCATGGTGATCGCAGCGCATCATACTATGTTTTCCGCACATGAGATCTTTGGGATTACACTCTGATATTGTTTTATGATAACATGTTTTGATTATTGATAGTTTGGTTTTGACATGGGATGTTATTATGGATGTTTTCTTATATTGTTGGTTTTATAATAACTTAATTAAAAATGAAATTTTTTGCCTTGAATTTTGGGATGTTGCACCAATGGGTCCAAGGTACCAAGGCTGGCCCATTTCATAATATATGGATAGAGAGTTGAGTAGGCTATATGTTGCTATGAAGCTTGTATGGAAGTCCCCGGGAGGTTCCCGTGGCAATATATTAAGACCATGAGGAGGTTCCTATGGCATTTGGTATAAGTCCTTGGAGGGTTTCCACAACTTCCTAGTATGTTTACATTTTTAGTTCGTATAATATTTCTATGATTAGGGTAGACCGTGTGGAGGTTCCCAAGGCAATGAGCCAAGACCACGTGGGGGTTCCAGTGGTGGCTAGCAAAGACCACGTGGGGGTTTCCAGTGGCACTTGGTGTAGGACCTTGGATGGTTTCCATGGCATCCATATATGTTTATATGCATGCTTATGTGATTATGTAGCTTTATAGCTAGTATGGATTATGTGATTATGTGGATTGTGTGGGGTATGCTCTGGGGAACTCACTAAGCATTAGCTTACAATTTGGTGATTTATTTCACGTACTTCTGAGCCTAAGGGCAATGACAAGGCTTGATGGCGCGGCATGCACTCTCTCAGGCATTTTTATGGGACACTCTGATATTTGCAATAAAATAGTGTATGTTATGAATTTGAAAACAGTTGTTCTTGAGACTTTGTGGTTTATTAGAAATGTTTTGATTATTTAAAAATGAAAATATTTATTTGAAAATTGGATCGTTACAGGTTTACTGGTTAAGCCAAATACAATTTCACATGTAAATATAAATATTAAACTAAAAGAAAAAACTTACTAAAATTTTACCAAATAAAAAAAATACATTAATACATTACATATTATATTCAATCTTTCACGATATGTTATGTAGTCATACAAGTTGTAGATGCGAGTTAAAATTTGGTTAATTAGTTGTATTTTTTAATACAATATATAAATAATAATAAATTTATAATGGTTAGTAATTAAATAATGAGTTATCAATTTTTTTTAGTAACTAATTCATCAATTTAATATAAAACATTAATTTATAGATATAAACTATAAAAATGTATGTATTAATTAAATAGCTTATTTGTTTTTGTTCTTCAGTTTAACCAAAATAATAAAAATTTAACCAAAACCAAATGAAATAAGATAGAACAAATTACTGAAATCGTCCCTATGGTTTGCTTAAAATTACGTGTTTGGTCCCTAACCTTTTTTTGCACTCGGATCGTCCCTGCTGTTTGTTTGTGTTTCCTTTTCCGTCCCTACCAAACTTGAAAAGACTATAATACCCTTATTTATTTTTTTTTCAATTTATTTATTATTGATCTATTAAAAATTATTTAATAAAACATATGGGTCCCACCATCCCATACCCTTCTCTTTCCCATTGACACAACCACCTTCACTGTTAAAGATCAAGCACCAGTTCGTCACAACCAACCACCATTACCAACGACCACCACCGCCGACAACCGCTGCTACCATCGTCCATCCTCACGTTCATGTCATGCTATTTATAAACTAAACATATGAATGCAAACTAGCAATCATACTCATAAAACCAACCCCATAAATTATGCAATCGATGCTTAAACAAACCCATAAATCATGCAATCTATGCTTAAACAAACCCAAAAAACATGCCTAGAACAAACCTCGAAATTGCATCCAGAAATGGTGGATGGAATAAAAATCCTGGAAATCATAGATGAATCAAAAAACGAAAATTATGGATGAAATCAAAACCCTATAAATCATGGATAAAATCAAAATTAAACCATTTAAGAACCAAACTTGAACCTGATTAATCCAAAAATTGAATCTAGAAATGGTGTTGTACTCGTTACAAAAATCGAATCCATAAACATCATGATTGAATTTAGATCAATTGTTTTGAATCCTAAAACCTTACTCCGATTAACTTGAATCTCCGAACCAAAATCCAAAAATTGAAGTCCTTAATCATATATGATTACCGAAATCAAAATTAAACCCCTGTTGGAGGCGATGGTGGCTTGCTTGTTAAAGACATTGTCGACAAATATGGTGGCGATGGCTGATGTAGGGTTCGAGCGAAAACATAGCAAGTAAGAGAGGACATGTAGCTGTCCATTGGAGGAATGTTGGTCATGTGTTCTTGTTCTCGAGCATCTTCTGCTGATGATTTCTCCTGTAGGAGGTGATTGGCGTGGAAGAAAGAAGCGTAGAAAAGAGAGGGCGAGAGAAAGAGGAAGGAGATGAAGGTCACATCGTGGTCACATGATTAGGTGTTTTATTAGGGTGTAGGTGTGTGGTTGTACATTGGGTTTAAAAGGTTTGTAATTTTGTTTATATGAAAACAATAAAAGAAATAAATAAATACTAATAATATTTTTTTTTTTATAAATAAGGGTATTATAGTATTTTCAAGTTTGATAAGGACGAAAAACGAAACAAAAACAAACAATATGGATGAAAAATGAAACAAAAACAAATAGTAAGGACAATCCTAGTACAAAAAAAAAGTTAGGGACCAAACAAGTAATTTTAAGCAAACCATATGGACGATTTCAGTAATTTGTTCAATAAGTAATCATTATTTGGTTAACCAAACCGAATTAGCCAAATAATCAAATAACCTAAAGCAAATAAACAAAACATCATTTGCTTCGTTTTGGTTATTCGGTTTCAGTTTTTTGTTACACCCCTATTTTCTTGCCATTCATTTTTATTTTATTCTCAAATAATTCGGTTGAATCTATGCATTTTTTATTGATCCGTTAAGTCCCATTGAACCAATTTGTGCGGCCAATCTGCTTCGTAAAACGTAAAGAGACAATTTTACGTATTTTTTATTGAGCATATTCGTCCATATGTCAAATCGGATATGTAATTATTGGAATAATTGTTGAACCAAGAATGAATTTTCCTTGATACCTAACATAATGCATGAAAGGAAAGCAATTCACGTAAGCGTTGACCTCTTGCCAATTGATTCTGAGTAGCTTTATCGAGATCATAAGCAAATTGTGCAAAAGCTCTGGTTATGATTTTGTTAGATTCACAATTTTCTATTACAATTAGAAAACTTCGATTCGTTCTTATAGTTTATGGTATGCTGTTTGCTAGGTCTGATAGAAAAGTGTTTACTGTTTAGTGATTTTATCGCTATTTTACTAAATTATATTATATACACATCGATAATCATATCAATTTTAAACTAGTTTGGTAATCGACTAATTTTGGTTTAGATCTAACTTGGTCTCTAACCGGACCACAAACTACTATAATCTATGAACTATATAGTTATGAAAAATATAAATACAAAGTCGTTACAAGCTTTAAAAATAGTTCTAAGACTGGAAGGAGTGGGAGGGAAGCTTCCCTCATTTTTTGTGGGTCATACCTCATTTCCCTCACTTTTCTTTCCTCACCTAAAACCCAAAGAATGGGTGAGAAGCCCTTCCCTCACTTTTTTTTATTAAATAAAATTATTTTTTTTGTTATGAATTATAATTTTTAAATTAATACTAAACATAAAATTTAATTAAAAATAAAAAGCATTTCATTAATTAAAATAAAACTTACATTAAACATAAATTTTAAAAAAGTAGAAAATTAAAAAAAACACACACACACAAACTAAAAATCAAACAAACCAACAACGACCTACGAAAAATATTTTTTTAGAATTTTTTTTCCCTCTTCTTCATCACGAGCTCGAGAGCCGGTCCCGAGAGATGATCGACGTTTTCCATCAAAAACTTCATGCCTTCCATTTATTATCTCTCCGACCGCTCCTTTTTCCTTGTTTCTTCTTTTTCTTTGTCGAAAGCCAAACGTTCAGAGAAATTTAGATTATATTGATCAAACGACGATGTTATCTTCCGCATTTTGTCAATATCCACGCTGAAATCAGATGCACTCGAAGAAGTCCCTTTTCCCTTTCTCTTCGCCTTGCCCATACCCATTGGGCGGACAATTTCTTCTAGCTCGAGTTCGTCGTCATGATTTAAATCTAGACCGACTCGAGCATCGGAGGAGGTTGTGTAACCACTAGAGCCCGTTTTAGTTCGCTTTGATTGTTGGACTCCAAAAATAAAATCTTGTTTGTATTTTTTCCACCTAGGACTTCGGACCAATAATTTCCAACAATCGTGCCACTTGAATGGTTTTCCGACTTCCTCAAGGTAAAACTGCAACGCTTCTTGAAGTATTTATTTGTCGTCTTGGCCGCTTTTTCATTGGGTTTTTAGGTTGTTGTACAACCCGTTAATTTTTGAAACCCCCTTTGCTATTTCTCGAAACTTCGAATTAACTTGATGTTTCGTACGGCAGTCGTCACATTTTCCTAGCTCCTCTCGAAATCGTTCTAAAATGTGAAACCAAAAATGTTCTCCCGGGTGTGCGTTGCTCTTAATCGAATCTTCAGAAATATCAACCCAAACTTTGACCAACACTAGCTCTTTGTGTGGAACCCATGCTGTCGGCTTTTGTCTTCCCGGTTGTGTGACACCGTCGCGCGCTTGTTTTTTTTCGCTTTACGTCTTTGTGGTGGTGGTGTTGGTTGAGTTTCGGGAACCATATCTTCTTCTTCCGCGTCATCCGATTCATCGACAAGTTGGTGTTGTTGTTGGGTTTGGGTTTGAGTTTCAGTTTGAGTTTGAGGTTGAGGCTGATTTGGCGATTGTTGATTCGGAAACACAACAAAGTTTGAAAACATTTGCGACGGAACATTTGAAACTTGCATCGGGTAATATTGGCCAACATTTTGGTATTGAAATTGTAGTGGTGATTGAATGTGAGCATCGAGTTGGGGGCGGTAAACTCCTTGCGGGGATGAATCGATAGCAAAAATGTTGCGAGGAGGGATGTTTATACTTGAACCATGACTTTTTTTTCCTTCGATCGGAAGTTGGGATTTGATTGTCGGGATTCAACTTTTTTTTTTTTTTGATATAAAGCAGAAAGAATAGAGGGTAGTGTGATGTTTGACAATATATGTATGTATTTATAGGAGTGGAAAAAGGATAAAAAAAAAACTAAAAAAAACCACAAAGAGCCGTTACAGCAAAAAAAAAAAAAATTTTTTTACCGTTGATTAACGGTTGCTTTTCAAAAAAAAAAAAATCGCCAGCCAATCGCAACAAAAGAGAGAGCGGGAGAGACTCCCCTCTCCATTTCCCGCACTATGCTTTCCCGCCCCAACGGTACGATGTTCCGCCAGACGGAAAGCGTCCCGCTGCTTTTTCCCGCGCCCACTCCTTTCGGCTTAAGGAAAACTCTATTTGGTTTTGGTTCCCAAACCAAATCAAGAACCAAGAGCCACAAGTTCACAAATACATGAACAGGTAATCGCTTTTAATTAGGTCTTATCCAATTCTTGCCAGTCAGCATATCTACGTATATTTTTGTCGATTTGGATACACTCAGCATCTACGTATATTGCTTAACAACAAACCATAGTCGTCCTCAGGGTTTAAGGGAATTAAAACACTACTTAGCGATTGTGTGGAATCCAGACAGGACAGCAAGCCAACTATGGTGGCCACACCGGATATTCTACTACAACTCCTTCTGACTATTAGGGTTTTAGAATCATCTCTCCTTATCCCCAAAAGGAATGGCAGTTTCCTCTCTGTACACATCAAATTCTCTCCTTCACAGTCATTCTTTTTCGTATTTCGAAAGCTTGAAGCTTTACTTACACAATGGGTTAAATTCAAGAAGACGAAAAAGCAGTGGCAGGTTTGCTGTATCGTCATCGCATTCAAATCCCAAAATTCTCAAGTCCAATCGTCGCTCTAGGTTCGGTCAGAGACTATCTCCTTACGATAGCGACAACGAAAATGAAGCTATTGATGACGATGACGATGATTGGCTCTCAGATGTGAGCTATCTCTTGCCTTCATTTTATCTTATATCGCATTTTAGGGTTTATCGATTTATGCATTTTTAGGGTTCTTCAGTGGTTAATCTATAGCGTTTATTTCTGTTCGACCTCTTCGCTCAATACTATGCCCTTTGACTCTATGGTATATTGGTATTTCTACAGGGCCCAGGACCAGGTTATAGTGATGATAAAGCGAAAAGCAAGTTGCAAGCTGCAAGTAATGTCAATGGAGGTAGCATGTATTCAAGAATGGGTAGGAAGCTAAAAGTTATCAAAGGAAACGGAAAGGTCAATTTAAACAGAAACAATTACACAGAGAAAGATAAGGAGACAGGGAAGTCTTCAAAGAACAAATATCGGCGTTTAGCAGAGGAAATAGAAGTAGACGAAAAATGGTTTCCACTACTTGACTACCTCACAACTTTTGGCCTTAAAGATTCTCACTTTATCCAAATGTACGGAAGACACATGCCTTCACTTCAAATAAACGTCACTGCAGCACGAGAAAGATTAGAGTTCTTGATGAGTGTTGGTGTAAAAAGTAAAGATATAAAGAAAATCCTCATGAGACAACCACAGATTTTGCAGTATACAGTTGAAAGCAATCTCAAATCCCACGTGGCGTTTTTGGTAAATTTGGGAATTCAGGATTCAAGAATCGGACAGATCATTACTGCTACACCATCGATCTTCTCTTACAGTGTGGAAAATTCATTAAAGCCTACTGTGAGGTATTTGATTGAAGAAGTTGGTATTAAAGAGAGTGATTTGAGTAAAGTTGTGCAATTAAGCCCTCAAATTTTGGTTCAACGGATTGATAATTCATGGAATGCGAGGTATAGATTCCTTACAAAAGAACTTGGTGCACCCAGGGACAATATAGTAAAAATGGTCACGAAACATCCTCAGCTCCTTCATTACAGCATTGAAGATGGCATGTTACCAAGAATTAACTTCTTGAGGAGTATCGGCATGCACAACTCAGACATATTGAAAGTCTCTACTAGCCTCACACAGGTAGTTTTTGCTTATACTTTACTCTTGCTACCATTATGGGTATATTGGGAAATGTTACAATAACTGATAATGTGTTTATGGGGATATGTAGGTGTTCTCATTGTCTCTTGAGGACAATTTGAAGCCTAAATACTTGTATTTGGTGAATGAACTACAAAACGAGGTCAAATCTTTGACCAAGTATCCAACGTATCTAAGCCTATCCTTAGACCAGAGGATCCGGCCCCGCCATCGGTTTTTGGTTGCCCTAAAAAAAGCTCCAGTGGGACCCTTTCCTTTAAGTTCATTTGTTCCAAATGATGAAAGCTTTTGTCAGCAATGGGCGGGAACTAGTGTAGATAAGTACTTGGCATTTCGTCAAAGGTTACTGCTCAAAGATTTAGCAAAAAAATATGAAAGGTCATGATCAAAGGACAACAAATTTTGGTTTCTAAATGTAACTCGAATTCTGTCACAAGTTTTGTGCTTCTTTTTATTTGGTAAGTCTGATGTTTATATTTTATGTGATTATTCTTCAGGGTTGTTTATGTAATAATGTTGTTTTGGTGGTAATGCAGGTAGTGATCCAGGTTCTTTTAACTAATTTTGAGACAAGTGAGAAATCGAAATTGGCTTCAAAATGATGCTTAATTTATTTCAAGGTTAGTATCCTTTGTATCTTTTTATATTTGAAAGTTTACAGAGTAATTAGGAAATAGGAATGGTACAAAAGAATAATGATCATTAAAACTTTGATTCTGTGTTTTGTTCTTGCCATTGTTTGACCTAACATGTAGTTTGAAAAAATGTTTATTTGTCAAATTTCTAAAATACCTATCAATAAAGATTAGATGAGGAGATTTTTTCGACCCAAACCACTAGCATTGATTTTACTTCTAATGGTTAATTGGTTTTGGTAGACAATAAGGCCTTGTTTCTCTATTCCCCCATTATAAGTGTTATATGGATCAATGATGTTTAAACTTTAAAAGAGACTTGAGAACGTGACCAAAATTGAAGCTGAATATAAATTGGGCCAAATTTGTAAATATCAGGATTTGTGGGGAAAGTGTTTTTGAAATTCTTTTTCTAATATACTGATTGAAAAACCTTATCAATAAAAAAGAATCGTGATTATACTCTGTTCCTAATTCATACAGGTTCAGTTTGTTAAATGTGGGTTTGCAAGAAGACACCCGGGATCTTTTGATTGAGAAATGTCCACTACTGGTTCGATTTTTTTTTTTTTTTTTTTTTTTTTGTATATGTACGAACATGTGTAAGGTGTTTTTCTTTTTTTATTTTTATTAAAATTCAGGAAACTAAATATATGTAGAAAGGTATAGATAAGAGATTGTTCATGTCCATTCATATAGTTTTCAGGTTCTGATACATGGGTACAAGTCTGAATTTGGTCGAGACTAAGCTTATATATAATAATAATATGTATAAAAAACAGTTTTTCATTTGTATTTTTGTATTTGATTTTGATTGGGGTGTATTCCTTTTGTGAAAAATGGCCCTTGAAAATGTGAAGAGGCAGAGTTTGGTTGAAACTTTGAAAGCAATGTTGTGTTGATCTTGATCCTACCTCGTGCATCTTTATTGCACTCTGCGCCTTTCTTTATGCAATTTTAAAATTTGTTTGGCGACAACTGCTGAATGGGTCCCAGTTTATAGATAAAGAGTAATTCAATCATTAATATGCATCAGCATAATACACTAACAATCATTAACTAACAGGGTGTTTATATTTCCTTTTCTTTTTAACAACTTTATGTTGTAATAATTAATTTTTGGTGTTCCAATATAACAGGGAGTATCATTTACAGCATGATTAATTACTTAAGGAATTTAATTCGGAACTTTTGGAATATCCATTTAACCTCTCTTTTACCGCGACTCTCGTTAACCAAGACGGTCAAACCTCATTTCTCTATTCCATGCACCAACGACATCGTTTTAATTCTCCAACAATTACTAAACAATTATATTTATTAATTTATTTGTTATTCAATTCAAGCAATTGAGTAAAATCTAAATGCTAATTTCTGCAACATACATATTATTAATTATTGTACGAGCCTTCCAATTTACCAATAATTACAATATAATAACAACTATAAAGTTAAGAGAACGGATAAAGTGTATTGACCAATCAATGCAACCCATTTCACTTCATTAAAATAACCTTTTTTTTTGACTAATTTACCACCTCTAGTTATCCTGTAACCGATTATAGTTACTAAAATATAGAATATTCATTTAGCTACTATACTTCATCTACCAATTCCCAAACATCTTTTACCCAAAACCCGAAATTTCTTAACACGTTTATCTATCATTAATAAGAAAACATATTTCCATTGCTATTTTGCTTCATGGAATGAACTAAAACTATACTTGTCGCATTGCTTTCTATTCAATCTTTCTCCTTCTTTCCATGTTCCATTTGCTATTATTTACCTCTCACTTCACTCTAAATGTTGTTCTTTTATTGCTACTTCCACTACATTTGCTTGCTAGATGCCTTGTTGCACGCAAACGGGCTATCTGGGAGATTCAACCCTTGACTGTTTTCGCTACATAAACAAAGAACCACAACTTACTTAACAAAGGTCACTAAAACAAAAAAAAAAGCAAGAAACTTCAACATGCATCCAAACAGTGCTAAGATAGCCTTAGCACTGTTTGGGCAGTGACTGCTGATGGTAAACATCAATTTCACTAAACAATAACCACATCGGCAGTCACTGCACAAAAGTTCAACATGCACCCAAATAGTGTGTGGGTGGCTGTTGAATGATTATTTATTTATTATTATTATTATTTTATTTTATTTTTTTTGCGGTGATTGCTGAGTACTGAAGGTAAGATAAAAGGTTATACTTGTCATGATCGGTGTAGTTGGCTCCTGCATGATCTAACAGATGTGTGATGAGCTTTGGAGATTGGAACTTGGAATTATCAGCTTGATCTATAAAAGAGAAAACAAAAAATTGAGAAAATAACGAATAAAAAGCTAAATCAAGAAACTGAAGAAATGTAAAAAGCGAGGGATTACAATACCTTCAAACGGTTTTTGTTCATTGAAGGTGTTTTCAAGATAGGAAGATCCATGTGCCAACTGAAGTTGTGATAGGCGCATCATCTCTAGTTGTACTGCTACTTCGGGCTCATCCACTAGTTGCCTACCGAATAATCTAGTCGAGTCTAACCCTGTTTAATATTTTTTTATAAAAAATTAGAAAAAAAAATTAATTTGTTTTGAACAAAAGATTAATAAAAAAATATATATCTTACTAGCTTGAAGATCAGGGTCCATGTCTATATGGTGTGAATGGTAACACATCGGACCCTCAAGTTTCTCAAAGTACTTTCTGCATTATAAACGGAATGCAATTAGTTTATCTATACATTTAAAGTTAAAGTAAGAGAAGTATTATAAAACAAACAAAAGAAGTAATGAATACCGATCAAACAACTTCAATTTTTCTCTATAAGGTTTCACAAGAACACGGGCACCACAAACATAATGTGGGTTCCCTTTCGCCAAAACCATTTGCACTGTTTCCGAATTATGAAAAGTCACAAACCCAAACATCCGTTTTTGCTGACAAGGAATTCTCACATCTTGAACTGGACCATACGTACTATAAAACAAACAAAAGTTACCATCTCAATATGTTAGGATTTATTTACCAATAACAGTTATAATTTTTTTTTTTTTTTTTTTTACCTGAAGTAGTTAGCAGCGTCATCTTCGGTGAAAGTGCTATCGGCTGGAAAAGTCAAATATATTTGCTTTGACCCACTAACAATAGGGCCCGGACTCAAACTGCTCCTATCATACCGGTTTTCCATGTACATCGATGCATCATCAGCCAAAACTAGGAAATGTTGTCCATGAGGTCTGCAACTTAATTAGATCATAATTGTAACTCAAGATAGAAGTAAAACTCGGTAAAAAAGAACAAGATGGATAAATAAAAAATATAAGAAAACCTGTCAATGAGGCGAATGCTGTTTTTTAATCGTGCAAGAAGTTTAGTCAAACTATAACCGGCTTTCCCGTGCCTTTGGCTTTCAGTTAGGTACCCTTCTGCTTGAAGGGTCCTTCCGTATCTTTCATAGTAGATCATAGGCAATGAGGCAATTGAAATTGGATTACCCCTTCTTGATTTCAAGATTTCCGTGATCTCAAACTCGAGTTTTTCAAGTGAACCCGGTGAAAATGAAGCTTGATCATCACCCATAAGTTCATTGTTAAAGTCGTGTAGAGATTGGGAGTGTAAGAACTTACATTTATTGCCGTGTTTACAATGGCCTTTACTGAAATAATGGCAGATTTTTGTGGGTATTACGTCTCTTCTACCTCTGACACTAAAATTCCCATCTGGGGAATAACAACTTTCAGTAAAACTTGTGATTTCTCGATTAAAAGGTTCGAATTGCTCTCCTAAACCTATAAAATTATCATGATTTTGATTTTGATACCTACAATCATCGAGAACCATGTTTGGATAGTGGAACGGTGAATCCCAATTAGGGGTTGGGGATGGGATTTGTAGATTTGGTGGAGCCGAAAAGGGTCTATGTGAATGCAATATTGGGCTGAATTGAAGTGAAGGTGATATGGGAGGTGAAGGAGGTGGTTTTGCGAGTAAATTCAGTTCGATTTTGGCTTTTTGAATTAGGTTTTGGATGAGATTGTCAGGACAATATGCTAAGCGAATCATTTCTCTGTCAGCATGATCAAGTAAGTATATGTAACCGATTATTTTACGAGTAATGGTCTCTGATTCTGTTTCTAGTATTCTATTGTACACAATTTTTGCAGCTTCGAAAGCTTCCATTTTCACATCTGAGAAGAAAAACCAAAATGAGAGAGAGTTTATGAATGCAGTCAAAATTCATTGAATTAAATTGGGGAAGTGAATTTGAGAACAATACGTAATTTCATCATGTAAACAACTGATTTTATAAAAGGTGCATAAACATAAAAAGCCCTAAATTCGCTTCTATATCTGGAAAAATAAATTACATGAGAATTGAACATTAGTTAATGATTTGCATACCAAAACAAGAAAAGATAAAAATAATAATAAAGATAGAAAAGGGTTTCGATTATTTAAACAATTAAAAAAAATCTTGATGAAATAAACCCAATATTTTGAACTTCAAGAAACCCTTGTTCCATGGTGATTTATTTTCAAGAGTTTTCAAATAATCTTGGAAAAAAAAATAGAACAAAATTGCAATCTTGAACAAAACCCATATCTTGAAATCGTGAGAATTATACAGATATATATAAATAAAAAAATCAACTCACCCAACAAAAAATTCTTGAAAACAGAGTGGGTTTTCAGAATCAGCTGCACATGAACACGATGATTATCATCAACACCCTTCTTTCAAACCCTTCTCGTTGCAAAGTTTCTCAATCATCTGCAATAAGAAGCGACAACACCAGAAACAAAACTGGAAAACAAAATGACAAAATGGTGTGCTCTGTGTCCAGAGAGGAGAGTGTGTGTATATTGAGTTTGAATGAGTACGTGAAAAAACACACACACACTTACAAAAACAAGTGGGACACTTTATCCATCATCTCTTCTTTTTAGTAAAAGAAATTCACTCAAAAACACACAGTGAATGTGTGTGAGTATGTGTATAGAGAGATGGTGGTGGTAGTGTTTTGAAATGCCCCCACAATTTGTTTTTGCTACACAGCCCACTACAGCTTGGAGACGTGCATGCTCTATTTACCCTTTTGCCCTTTTCTTTTTCCCTTTTTTAAATAATTATATTTAAAAAAAATAATTCAAAAAACCAACTGACACAAATCTCTTTCTCTCTCTGTATACATGTAACTATTTTATAAGACAGACAGCAAAGTTCATAATTGGACCATTCATTGCAATTGTTGATGGTTGGATTACGGCTTGCATTTTGTATTAGCTTCCATAACTATTTTACTTGATTTCTAACAATTTTTAAAAAACTTTGAACACAGCTACAAAATTTGGTATATATTTTAATTTAATTATAATAATTTAATAAGTTAGTGACACAGTTTGTTATTTATTTGCATGCTACTTCAATGTAAAAATTCTAAGTTGGTATTTATTTACTTGAAATAAAATCTATATATTTTTTTCACTAGGTAGTCTTTCAATCACATCTAATTTTCTATATTCACAAAAAATTTCTAAAACTGAATTTAAATACAATAATTATGAATTGATAACATATACCATCAAATGCAATATTAATCTCGTGTACCTAAAGAAAATAATAGGTATTTATACTATAACTTTTGTATAATATACATTTATTCAATGTAACATTTTCTCAAAATTTTGGACAATTACTATAAAAAAGTAATAATCGTAATCAATTAATATTTACATTGTTATTTTAGATCATTTTTCATTTTTATTAAAATCAATTATACTAGTAGTTGTTTCTTTAAAGTTGTTAAGATTAGAATTTTATCTATAATCATGTTATATTTTGTAACGTCATGATCAAATTTATTGGCAGTGTCTTGTTTATACATTATTCATTATACCTTATTAAGACATTGATGATGAAACTGATTTTAATTAATTAAGCATAAGCTATAATTCTTATTGCTACAAACAACAAAAAATAGGAAGAAAAAAAAACATCAAAAATAGAAAAGGAAACAAGATAAGCGTGATCATATATAACTAAAAACACAGGATCAGAATCTCCCAAATTTTAGATGAATGCATGAAAGAGTGATACACGACGAGACTTTTCGCCTCTTGGGACAGGTTATGTTAAATTTCAATTTGTATGAGCAGGGTTTTGGGGCTCGACTATATATACACTAAAGAGGTAGGATCATATCAGGTTAAGATTTTAAGATCCTAGTCGGGATTTTAAGACCCTAATTAAAGATAAATCATAGTATGATCGAAGTCGTTTTTCGTTTGTAGGATTTTAAAATCATAACAACCATTATTTTTATCTATAATTTTTTTTCAAGAAAAACAAAAATTTCAAAAATAATTAGCTATAAAGTTACCTTAAAATTAGGGGTGACAAATCGTACAATTGTATCGTGTCTTTTAGTTAACACGACATGATACAAAAACGACTCAATTAAGACACGATAAAAACAACAAATACGAAAAAAAAATGAAAAGATAAAATAAAATAAACATTTAAGTTATTTAATTCACAACTAATCTTACAGAATACGACAAATACGATAAACATTAAGACGACAAAAACATGGTAAGCCAAATCTTGAACACGAACACAAAGTCAATCGTGTCGTATCGTGTATTGTCACCGCTGTCTAAAGCAAAAGAATAATACGATTCAATTGAAAATAATTTCGAGATAAAAGTTAACTTATGACATAAAACCTCAAAACTGTATTGGAATTAGTTAAACTTTATATATAACCCTATTTATAAACTTGTATTTTTATATTTAAGTGACAAATCCACTTGTTTTGAGCAGGGTCCACATTTGTAATTAAAAATAATTATATACATAAAAAAAAAGTATAATGAAAAAAGAGATGGATAAGGGGTAGTTTAGGAATAAAAGAGAAAGGTTCAAATGACGAGCGGTTCTACCGGCATGATCAAAGGGGGAGTCGATCTCTTCGCTAGAAAAGATGGGTTACAGTTAAACCCAACCCCCCATTTTTCCCGCCAAAGCTACTTTGACCCTTTGACCAACCAAACTTTACAACACTAAACTGCACAAAGTACAAGTCGTTGCATAGATTTTAGTCATAATAGACAACAAACACTCGAATTATACACAAATCAAATTATTTAAAAAAAATAAAAAGATATAGCCCAAGTTTTATTTTGATGTTATTTACAACATCTAAAAAATTAAGAAGTTACCTTTATATAAAAATATAGATAGATGGTTGTAAAAAGTCAAAACATAACCACCAAAAACTTAAATATATAAAAAAATGAATTGAAAAAAAAAACAAACAGCAAAGAGAGTTTCGTCACCATGGGTAATTGGGTATGATAGTCATTATACACCGAATTTGGTATAATCAAATTAAAACACAATTGGCCTAATGGTTTTGTAATCTGGTATTTTGAGACATTTTACATAATCTCGTTCTTTTAAAGTTTCCGATAGTTAGATATATCTAATTATGATTTAAAATGTTGATTAACGAACTTATAAACTGTGTCTTCTTTTAAGAAATTTGAAAAGGTGAACTGCAAACATAACAGTTATTTATAGCCAAATATTATAATAATAATAAGGTATTTCAATTATTTGAGTTAGTTTTTAAACTTGGTAAAATACGTGTTCTATTTTGCACTTCTTACAAATACATTTACCATGTTGGTCCAAACTACCATGTACTTATCAGATTCAGATGCAATAGATTTGGGCGGAAACTCATTTGATAAAAGGCGAACAAGTTAACCGGCTATTCGATGCGATTGTTCAGGCCCAAATCCAATACCTGGGCCTCTTACCTAAATCTTGTTTCTACTTCGATTTTTTTATCCGGATTTTTGGTCTTGTATGATCCAAACCAAATTTCGAAATGTTCATCCAAACCTCAAAAGTGTTCATTTCTAAAAACCCAATCAGGCCACAACGTTTGAATCCAACCCGAAGTAATAAATGTGAAAGGTAAATCAAGTACTCCACAACCGATTAAAATAAAATCATTTTAATAAAAATCTATCAAAACGCAAAAACAACAAAAAATCGACTACGTCTTACAAACCAAATCAAAATTATTTTTTGCATAATAAGCAATTTGATTAAAAAAAATTGTTTAAAACTACCTGCTAGACTATATAACAAATGTAAAATAAGATATAAGAATATACATAGCAGAAAATTAGCATACAAAATATACTTAAAAACTTCTGAAAAAAGCACATAAACCTATCAATAAACTATTTCAAGTAAACCTATCAATAAACTATTTCAAATAAAGTTTTTAAAAAAATGCTAACTTATAAATAACTTTGGTATAACAAATTACAATAAGTTCATTTCTATACTGTTGTGATGATGTGGAGAGCAAAAATTACGCGGAATAATTAGGACAAAACTATAGCTTGGGAGCTTTAGGGTTTTTAACCAAGCTCTTTTGTACAACGAAAGGTGGTGTTTTCTAACTTCGCCTGATACAAAATGGGTTCAGGTCTTAAAGGCCATTAATTAAAATGGGGGCGGTTTGGATGTAGCGGGAGGGTGAAATTTTCGAGAACTTGGTATAAAATTGGTGGATCTATAAACTTGTTGCATGATCGTAACATATTTCAAAATTCATGTATTTCAAGGTGTAATGTCTGTTTCGCGAAAAGTCAAATATTATTTTTAAGGAAAGTAAGAAAGTGGGTTTTGGAAAAACGCTAGTTCCGGATGCGCTTAACGGATAAACACGGCGTGTGCCATGTCATCAAGTCGTGACGCGACCAAATAAGGGTCGCGACAGGTGGTTGCAAACCCTATTTTGGGCGTGTTTGGGATTGCTTCTTAAACTCCTTATTGACTTTTTTTTTTGGAAAAGCCATGACCTTTGTTGAAAAAGCCAGAAATTCCTACATTTTTTTAAAAATTGTTTTTTTGACTGAACAATTAGTGTTTACCAAACACCTTTTTAACTTATTAGTTTTTTTAAAAGCTAATAAGTCAATAAGTCATTTTAAAAAAAACAATCTCAAATACCCCCTAAGCTTCGAAAACCTAACATCTCTCCTTCCATTCTTGTGTCTTGGAGGTGTTTTGGTGATTCTTGGTGAAGAATCAAGTGGCATTTATGCAAAAGAAGCTAGATCCAAAGTAGATTCAACTTCCTTACCTCCTTTTGGACCTTTGTAACTCATCAAGTTCTTTCCATTATGTGTTTCGCTTCATAGATCGAGCATTCTAGGTGTATTTGGTCCTTTTCGTTATGTTTCTTTGGAGTTTGGAAAACTTCACATCCCAAAAATTGAAGATATTTCGAGCATTCTAGGTGTATTTGGCCCTTTTTGTTATGTTTCTTTGGAGTTTGGAAAACTTCATGTCCCAAAAATTAGAAAATTAGTTATAAGAATATACATAGCAGAAAATTAAGTGAAAATAGTGCATGTTTACCTTTCCTTTTAAGCCATGCAATCAACAATTGTCTATTTTTGGCCTTTTAAGCTATATGGTTTTATGAAAAGCTTATTTAAGACATGCATGTAGATAAATTTGGAAACTTTGTCCATTAAGGACCTTATTTAGTGAGTTCTGGAAAGTTATTGCTTTTGTCTTAAGAGATTAAGTGCTTAATAAGAAATTAGATTTTGCCCCGAAAAGTGTGACATGCCCAAGGAAGGGTCACGACGCAAAAAAAATGGTTTTGACACTATTTTGTCACCTAGTGGTCACGACACGACCACGAGCTAGGTCGTGACGCTTTGACCGTTGGCTTTAACTTTGACTGTTGACTTTTTAACCGGTTTGACTTTGGGTAAAACTTTGATTGATTAAGGATTTTGGTCAAAGGGTTGACTTTCAATTAGTATTAGTCACTAGTCTGCACCTAATGATGATTTAGGTGGTTCATATAGCTAGTTCTTTCACGGACTTGAGTGCATTCTTTATGAGCTCGAGCGGAGCTCTGTACAATAAAGCTCAAATCGAGCCGAACCCGAGCTTGAGCCCCTCATAAGTTAAATGATCCCGAGCCGAGTTTGTTCAAGCTCGAGCTCGGCTTCGCTTGTTTACACCCCTAGTCCATCATGCTGGACTCTTTGTTAATATATTATTTCCGTTTTGATATTGGACAGGATTGGGCACCACCTCACCAACAAGATATCTCTCTCTCTCTCTATTGATTTATCATTTTGTATTTGGGTTTGAATGCTAACATACAATTTTGTAGTAAGTCACCCCTTACATAAACGTATATCAGGAGGGGACGGAAGGGCATAACATGAAATTAACAAGAAAATTATCAAAAAGGCTACAAGACATTTTGGAAATTAATCGTTCTAAGAACTACATATTTTTGTCAATATATACTAATGAAACATAAATTGTCATGAATTGTCTTAATTTTTGAAGTTCTAGAACCTAAGGTATTGTTCTATTTCTCTTATTTAGTAGTATAAATTTTCTTTACTCGATCTGTTATACTTTCCATAATTTTAGTTCATTTAATTTTGTCAATGAGAGCTTGCCGATTGGTATCGGACCATAGATCCCTATACAGTTGCTATGATACCAAATGTTAAGGATATGACACCAAATGATAAGCTCTCACTAACAAAACCAAATGAACTAATAATATGCGGGAAAAAAAAAAGACAAAAGAGTAAAAAAAATCAAATTAAACAAGATAAAAAAAACAAGACAAATCTTAAAAAATAGTCCATGTGATTTTAAAAAAAAATGAGTCTGATCTTTACTTTTTTTTTTCTTAAAAGATAATCCATGTAGTTTGAAATTTTTTATGGGTTATCCTTATCTCAAAGTCCGTCGTTTTTCTCATCTTAGGTCAAATATATGCGAGGTATCAGGTGTGAGGTCAAAATTGGTATTTGCTTTCATGAGTTTGCATTTGTCCAATTCACAAAATAACTTCTACTCAAAAAACCATGCAGTCTTTTTTGGTTTTTTCTTTTTAATTAACTGTTTTTCTGTATTTAAGGGGTCAATTATACATTTTATCAGATCAATATAATTTCAAATAAGCCCAAAGCAAGCCCATTATGGACCATGTTCAAGAAAAAAAAGCCAATCCGTCAATACCAGGAATATAACATCTAATTAATCCTCCTAATACTCAAAAGTGCTAGCCAATGTATTTTCTCATCCCGAATAAGTAAGGGAAAATGTTCAAAAAAACAATTAAAGTATTAAATTAAATGTTCAAAAAACATCATTAAACTAAGACATATGTTTAAAAAACACCAATACAATATAAAAATACAATGTTTTGTTTAAAAAACACCATCTTTGGGGTAACTTACATATCATTTAACATTATTTTTATTGTTTATTGATAATTTATATTATTATTTATTATAAATATATCAATTATATAAATAATTAATAAGTAATAAAAATAAATGTTAAATGAAACCAGTAATGGTATATTAGTGTTTTAATACGATCATGGTCAAAGAAAAAATAAATATAAACAACCGGGAGTATCCGAGAAAAAAAGTTAAGAGCTAAACATGTATATGTATGTTACCCCAAACCATAATGTTTTTATATTTTAGTTTTAGTTTGATTGTGTTTTTTTAACAATACTCGGTGTGTTTTAAATAAATTTGAAACTTCAAGTAAACCTAAAACTAAAACAAACAGTTAGGAAAAGTTACTAGAAATAATTTTAACGATATTAAATTAACTGAAATAGTTAGAATGTATTATTTACTGAAGGGTATCTCTCAGACAAATGCCTCGATTCGTCTTCATGATGAATGGAATGGATATATCAGACTCGTCATCTATGAAATCATCATCAAGAAAACCCTTTTTTATTTTAATAAAATAAAAAACCTCAGACATCCAAGGAAGGAGTAAACAGCATTAGCTCTCAAGCCTGGCGAAGGCGAAAGCTCTTAGGCGGCCACTGCGAATGTCTCTGAGAAACAAGCCTTTGGATTATCATCACAGGTATCGACAATCAAGCCAGTCAAATTCAACGAGAAACCATTAACGATTAAACCGAATTAATGAACAGGAAATAGAGATCAAATAATAATGGAGTTTAGGATCAGACTGACGTGCAAATAAGATTTCGTTCAGCAGAGCACAAAACTGCGCCTATGATAACAAAATTCGATATCGTTTAGCATCATCTCCCAAACCCAATTAAAATCTAATCTCTGTTTTTCGGATTTTTGCAAAAGTAAACCAAAATCGAAAAAAAAATTAATCAAAAAATCGGTAGCTCATAGTAACTACGAACTTGATTACGAACAAATGGCAACGTACCGTTCGAACGAAAAAAAAAAAAAAAAAAAAAAGAGAGAGAGAGTTAGATTTGGCAATGGAACCCTAATTCACCATATTATAAAAAAAGCGGCGTTCAATGAGAACAGATCAAAGAATGAAGAGCGTGTGTAAAACCCTAACTCTTTGTTGAATTTATAGACATGTCGACGGGCTACAATACTAGGTTATTTATTGCAATTTACAAAACCACCCCTTCCCGATGGTTAAAGTGTTCTAACTTCTATCGGTACTTCTCTTATATTTACTTAACAACTTTGTCTTTTTATTTTGTAGAGTTTTTCTTAATTAAAAGATAGAGTTATTAAACAATATAACAATTATTTTTTTATTAAAAAATATAACAATTATTATAAGGAAAATACTTAAAATGATAATATTGTTTTCATTTTAGACATGTTTACTCACTATTATTTATTTATTTATTTGCAAAACATTAGTTAACTTGTTGGTTTTTCCACATTACGTCCTTATGACTTGTTCTTGTAGGTTTCAACCAAAATATCAACGAAAATGTGCAAAAGCTCTATTTGCCTCTGTCATTCTATGAGCCTCTTCCCTTTTGTATATGACATCGCCACTCCATTTGACAACGTCCGGTAATTCGAAAGCTCTTGTGATTCGTGTACAACGAACCCCATAGAGGTAATGTCGCCAAATCTTGAAGACGAAAACCACGGCCCCAACTCCAAATCATGCGTCGGATAATTCGTCTCATGAGCCTTCAGCTGCCTCGAAGTGTAAGCGATCACGCGACCCTTCTGCATCAGCACTACCTCCAAACATGTGATTGAAGCATCACAATAAACCACAAAATCATCAACATCATTTGATGGATCAGCTGAATCTGAACATGAGGCAGCGTCGATGGTTAGATGTGGTGAAAGATTATGACTGTGAGATCCTTATCACCCGTGAAATGCCAATGTAGTGGCTGATGCTCTCAGCCGCAAGGTGGTCGCAACTCCGATCAGAGACATATGTTTGATGATGACCGTGATGAATCTATTGTTGGAGAGGATTCGTGAGGCTCAGGCCGAGGCTATGAACAAAAAGCACCAGGCAGCTTTCAAGACTCTGAGACATCGGTTGTGTGAGGCGCCGATTCTAACCTTGTCATATGGATTTTTCGGTGACTTTGGCATCTCTGCTCATCTTTTCGATGAAATATGATATTTTTTCAACGATTTTTGTTTTTCCAACAATGTTTGATCATTTCGTGTCCTCTCACAGCTAATCTAAATGTAAACTTGCTAGAAGTTTGACCAGCTTAATTGACCTAAATACAAGCGTCGCATAAACATGATCACAATAAGGTTCATTATTAACTAAAGAAAGAATGTATTAAAGCTTTAATGGTGAACAAAGAATATCGATTAGGCATTGTGCTGATTGACAATGTTTTTGGTTCCCTTTTGAAAGTTCCACATGATACGAATATAATTTTTGGCCATTGCATTTGATTAAATCCTAACATTTATCACAATATTCATCAAATTCATTAAATATGTACATTTTTAGTCTTAACCTAACCAGGATAAAAAGTACAAAAGGGCGCCTCAATGTAACGTCCCATTTTCACCTTTTTAGATAATAAAGTATAAACTTTTGTTTATAAAATTTAAAAGTTAAATATATTACTACTTACCTGGAGTAATCTAAATAGAAGTTTTAGTAGACACGAATACAAACACTAGATATAAAGATCGCCAAATCCAAGCTTGTATGAAAACATTACTATTATTCGAAGTTGGGACGAAAATATCATTTAATGTCAACTCCAAACCACTATCTTCACATATTTCATGACTTTCTTTTAAACACGCTAAAATGTTCTACATCAAAATAAATCAGAACAATCTCATGAAAATTAATATAAACAATATGAATCATAGTACCATAAACTAAATATATTTAGAGAAAAAGTTGTCTTTTGATCCTATGAACTGCAGCAAGGGCTCGTATTCATAATCAAATTATATTCTTCATGTTACAATCTTCTTAATTCATTTCATTTATTGCACATTATTGCAAATGTCATTACCTTACCCTTATTAAAATAATCAAGGATTAGAAGTAATATTTCAATGGCATTGTTGTTAGGTTTTCTATGTATCAAATATAATCTAAAACAAGTAGCGGAGAAATCGAAACTCGATATACCTAAGTGTACATGCAACCTATGGATCTATGGTTTCATACTAATTAAATCTACCCTAGATAATAAAGATACAATGGAAAATCACATACCTCTTTTGATGTAACATCCATAAAATTTCAATAAATTTAAACTTTTCAAAACAACCCTCTTTCTATAGAAATATTTACAAAAAAACATTGTTCCCAAAACATAATTTAAAAATCAGAATCTCTTTGAGCATAGTTTCCAAAAAGTTCGCATTATCAGAGTTTCACAGAAAATCATAAGTCCAAAACATGAGGATGTGTATAGTCACGCCTTCACCTTGTCACGATCCATTGAAGTACCTGAAACCATAAACCAAAATTATAAGCACGAAGCTTAGTAAGTTCCTTCAAAGTACCAACACCTAAACAGATAACATATACAAATAACAACATACTATGGGTCCAATCAGCCATTGGGTTGGAATATCCTAGGCCCTCAACCATCGGGTTGGAATGCCAATATACTATGGGTCCAGTCAACCATCAGGTTAGAATACCCCAAGCCCTTAACCATCGGGTTGGAATGCCAACATATTATGGGTCCAACCAACCATCGGGTTGGAATACCCTAGGCCCTCAACCATCGGGTTGGAATGCCAACATACCATGGGTCCAATCAACAATCCGGTTGGAATACCCTAGGCCCTCAACCATTGGGTTGGAATGCCAACATACAATGGGTCCAATCAACCATCGGGTTGGAATACCCCAGGCCCTTAACCATCGGGTTGGAATGCCAACATACTATGGGTCCAATCAACCATCGGGTTGGAATACCCAGGCCCTCAACCATTAGGTTAGAATGCCCTAGCCTGTTGGCTTACACAAAAAGCAGTGAAGTCTCAGCCATCGACCAAACATGAGCGCATATAACAGATAATCATATAACAATCTACGTCCACTCACACAGATCTACGGATCACTAGGCGTAGCTACATCCTTTCTACCAGGATACCAATCTAATAGATCATAACAACATAGCAACATCCTATCTACCAGGATACCGATCTAACAGATCATAACAACATAGCAACATCCTATCTACCAAGATACTAATCTAACATATCATAACAACATAACAACATCCTATCTACCAGGATACCGATCTAATAGATCATAACAGTACTTAATCATGAGATAAACCAGGATAACAATCCAAATGACCAACATTGGTGCCTTCGACCCGTAAGTACAGTGAGGAAAACTCACCTCGAATGCAGAAGCTCCCCGAAAGAAAGTCCTTAGTTGCTGCCCTGTCGGCTTCCAAGCTATCAAAACGAATAACACTCCCAATTAGCAATTGGGTCCCACACTAGAATCCATAATCCATACTTGGGTAAAATGACCATTTTACCCCTAATCCAACATACACCAAACTAAGGCCCAAAACCAAAAGATCCACAAAAGCCCACTAATGGCCCAATTTTCCGAATTAGGCCCGACCCCATATCGGTCTTATCCTAAGCCAATATTTTCATAAAATCCAAACTAGGTTACCACAAACACCCCTTGGGACAAACTTGGTCAAAGATATAAGTCAAAAGTCAAAGTCAACGGTCCAAGTTGACCCAACTCATCGGGTGTACTCACAGACTCGTCGAGTTCCCACAGAACTCAAAAGATCGGGAAAAACCCTAGCTAACTTGCCGAGTTTTCCCTAGTCTTAACACATTCAACCCCCTTTTCATCAAATCTTATGCTTCAAGATACATATCTGGTCCTCTAAGGCTGGAATACCATGTAAATTTTCCAACTTTAAGTTTATGCATGCCAAACGAAGCTCTAGAACTCATACAAGGCTTAATAGAGAACTTAATGCATGGATGAGGCCTTGAACCCAAATTTTTTTTCAACTTTAAGCCAAAAGGGATCATCAAACGTCCAGACCTAAAGTGATAGCCCGATGGAATGCTCAACCCCATGAACCATCTAAAAAATGAGTCAAATATGATAATAAAATTCCAATGAAGAGATTTAAGCAATAGATGAACAAGATTTTGATTTTTTTTTTACCTCAAATAAGTAGCAAAACACAAGGAGATTCTGGATCTAAAGCTTTCCCTTCAATCTAGGCACCACCAACTTCAAGCTCATTCAAAATGGGACCAAAAGAAGCAACTTTTAAGCTCTCACACTCAACTTGGGATAAGATGCACGGATCTAGGGTTATTCTGGACAAGGGTGGATGGTAAGGAGGCCAATTATGGGGTTAAAGTTCTTTAAATAGGGGAAAAGACCCTAAACATTAGGGTTTCCTAAATAGCATCCAACTCGTCAAGTTGGCTCCACAACTCGTCGAGTTTTCTCAATATACCCCGCGACCAAAACAACTTATACTCGCCGAGTTGAGGCTCCTTAACTCGTTGAGTAGACCCCTTAATCCTCATGATTCTTCACTTTCAACACGTCGTGTTGGCTCCTCCAACTCGCCGATTTCAACTCCAACTTGCTCTAAATTCAACAATTAACCTCCTAGATTCTGGGTGTTACAACTCCCCCCCACTTAAATCAGATTTCGTCCTCAACATTGCGCCTTTTTAATACTCATAACCCAAACAAACACTTGAGGAACGTTCCCGAAAACTTAACCCATAAACAACTTTCCCAAAACAATCAATCCCAAATAGAAACTGCCAACCTGAAGAAGAGTAACCCATGATCTCTTGCAAAGACCCAACCTTATATATATATATATATATATATATATATATATATATATATATATATATATATATATATATCCAGACTTGGGTATCGAATTTGTCAGACTCCCGGGCCAACATACATATAACAACTAGCTCATAAGCACGGACACTCATACATTGCCCAATCAGCCTCGAGCTGGAATACCAGGCATGTCTATGATGGGTCCAATCATCCTCAGGATGGAATACCGTCGTATCAATCACATGTTTGGCCCAATCAACCCTCGGGTTGGAATACCAAACATGTTAGGTCCAATCAATCATAGGGTCCGGTCATCCTCGAGATAGAATACCCAAGATTGTGATACCATTATATACATAACTCAGGTCTAAAATGTAAGAACAAGGATGATCTGGTGCTTAGGGACAAGGGTTGAAAACTCAAACCTTGAATGAATGCTTAAGATCAATGTCTGCTTGCTGATAAGTGTTCTAGTCAAGTCTGTGAAGACCAGTCAAGTCTGAATAAATACTCTTAACAATGTATTCAATATATAAATAAAGAGAGAAGATAATGATCATGGTAAAGATATTAAATGAAGAACAAGAGAGGGAATTGAAGTAACTTAGTAAATGCCAAAATAAGTGAAAGACCCATCGTTTGACTTTGCATTGAAAGCTCCTTTAAATAGGAGTGAAGGTTACATTGAATAAACTAAGAGACTAACATAGAATAAGAAAATAGAGATGTTCCTGACATTCTGATTGTCTAACTTTACAAAAAGACTAAGTCCTATGAAGTGTCAGATCAATACAAAGACAAATTTCATTAATTGCATAAAGACAAAATATTAATTTTGGATCAGCACACATTTCGGACATGATGACCATTCCGGAATGCCTTCACTTCTAAACATCTCATCTTCTATTCTCCAGGTCCGGATAAATTCTAGACCACTCTCCACTTCGGAACATATGCACACTTCAGAATTGGCACTTAGGATTTAAGAGTTATAGAGGCTCACTTTCAGGTTCCAACAATCTCCCTCTAAGTGAACTTAGCAATCCAGTCAGTTTATATAGATTCTTCTTTGATGAAAGTGAAGGCTCTGAATAGCCATTCTTTGACTTCAATATACCAGGTCAGTTGACTCATAAACTTTGCTTTGACCTGTTCCATAGCTTCGGATTTGGATGCACGAGAGATGAACTTCTGAAGGGCTTTGTTAGGAAATAGGTGTTTGTCAAGGACTCGAAAAAAGTCCTTGTTTGTCTTTCTAGTTGTTTAGACAAACCCTAGAATCGGTTCATCGATTGGACTGTAACAACCCAAAATACGACCCAATTTTTTTTGTTTAAATAATACTAAGGTTATCAACGATCTATAGTATATAATAAAAATCGTACGTCATAAATCCCAAAAAGTTATAATAGAGGTGTCATAACAAAAGAACTGTAACAACATATCATAGTATATGAAATAAACTCCCAGGACAAAAGCTGAAGTTGTGGTGTGTGCAATGCCATCATCCCGAGCCCTTCCCTTTGCTTGCGGAAGAACCTAAAACCAAAACTGAAACTGTAAGCACAAATCTTAGTGAGCTCCCCCAGACTACCACATACCATACAATCATATAAAAACATATTGGGCCTTGCCCACTGCATCGGACCGAAGTCCGGAACTAACCAGGGCCTTGCCCTCTACATCAGACCGAAGTCCGGAACTGACTGGGACCTTGTCCCCTGCATCGGACCGAAGTCCGGAACTAACTGTCACGGATCGAAATCCAGAACTGACTGGGACCTTGTTCCCTGCATTGGACCGAAATCCGGAAACTGACTGAGCATAACATAGCATAGCATAAACATATCAACTAGCATAAAACACATATACTGCATATTGCATCAGACCGAAGTCCGGGAAACATAACACAAAGACATGCTTGAATCACAAAGACATCAAGCACATTGAACTACTGCATCGGACCAATGTCCGGAACTACTGCTAACTAGACGGGCCAACATTGTGGTCGTAGACCCGTTCCTACTGGAAGGAAAACTCACCGCGTAACACTGTCTGCTGAGATGCTTACTCTAACGCAGGCTGGCTACTGCTCCGGAACTGTCTGGCTACAAATCCCAAAAAACACTAGGTTAGGTACTGATGACTGAACTGAGGGTATAAAAACCATTTTACCCTTGATTAAAGTCAAAGTCCCTAGTGAAGGTCAATAGTCCATGTTGACCTTAGCTCGCCGAGTACCCTGAAACTTCTTCCCACTCGCCGAGTTCTTACGATTTACGATCGAACCCTTAAGATTACTCGTCGGGTTACCTTCTAACAACACAACGCATACACATGCATTCATAACTTGGGGAAAACTCATTCGACTCGCCGAGTTGTTCTTCAACTCGTCGAGTTTATGGCAATCTTCGTCGGACTCGCCGAGTTGATCATCCAACTCGTCGAGTCTACGGCTATCTTCATAGGACTCGCCGAGTCAACCTTGCGACTCACCGAGTTCATGCTGTCCTCATTTTCAACATACTTGATTTGAGCCATGCAACGACTCCAAATCACAAATCCAAGCTTCTAGGGCATGCTTATCACGTAAAGTTGCAAACTTTACGTGCATGCATGGCTATAAAGGCTCTAAATGCTTATTTTAAGTTCTTCACGGAGCTTCATGCTCAAAAGGGACCTCAATCATGACCAAGACTGCAACTTTATGCTTCTAGAATCCAAGGAGAGTCCAGATATGAAGTTACAACTTCAGATCTAGCCCATAGCTCGAGTCATTAACTTAACATTCCATAAAAGAAACCCTAGAACTCAACCAATAGAAGCGATCTACAAGGAAATGGCGATTTGGGTACCTCTAGAAGATGATAACTGAGATAAGTGTTGATTCACACACTCCACTTGCTCCAATCCCTTTCTCCTCCAAGCCTTCTCCTTCCAAAGATCCTTTTTTCAAGCTTCAACACACAAAAAGGGCACACACACACGGATTAGGGTATAACAAGAGCTCTCTCGAACTGTAAAGAGGCCTAAAGGGGGTTGAGGCTCCTTTAAATAGGGTGTAAAACCTCGAGAATTAGGGTTTCATCTGCCAGCACCTACTCGCCGAGTCCCAATATGGACTCGTCGAGTAGGTCACTTATCACGTGATCCCACCCCTGCTGCTACTCGACGAGTAGGGCGACAAACTCGTCGAGTAGGCCTTAACCCAAGAAATATTATTTAAACCATACCTGAGAATCGGGGCGTTACAACTCTCCCCCACTTATTTTAGACTTTGTCCTCGAAGTCTGCTGCAGATTAAACTGAAAACAATTATGGATAGTGCTCTCTCATCTCTTCTTCAGTCTCCCACGTCCACTCGGAACCCTTCCGGTGCTGCCACTGCACCTTCACCAACTGAACCACCTTGTTCCTCAAGGTCTTCGTCTTCCGATCCAAGATCGCAACTGGACTCTCAATATAATTCAGGCTGATATCAACCTGAATATCCTCTAAGGGTACAACTGCTGACTCATCCACCAAACACTTCCTCAGATGAGAAACATGGAAAGTGTTGTGGATCTGCTAACCTCTGTCGGAAGATCCAACCGATAAGCCAACCGACCCACTCAGGCCATAACCCTAAAAGGACCAATGAACATGCGGACCAGGTTGCCCCTTTTCTGAAAACTAATAACACCCTTCCAGGGTGATACCTTCAGGAGGACCATATCGCCCACCTGAAACTCTAGGTCCGAACGCCTCCTGTCGGCGTAACTCTTCTGCCTACTCTGCGTAGTCTGTAGTCTGCTACGAACCTGCTGAATCCGTACTATGGTCTTAAGCACCACCTCGGTGCTCCCAATGACTCGCTGACCGACCTCTCACTAACAAATCGGGGTCCTACACTTCCTTCCGTATAACATCTCGAAAGGAGGACGATCAATGCTAGAGTGGTAACTGTTGTTATACGAAAATTCCGCTAGTGGAAGATACGTATCCCAACTACCACTGAAGTCTAAAACACATGCCCGAAGCATGTCCTCGAGAGTCTGAATCATCCTCTCGCTCTGCCCGTCCGTCTGAGGGTGGAAGGCGGTGCTAAAATGAAGACGAGTCCCCATCTCGTCGTGAAACTGCTTCCAAAATCTGGAAGTAAAACGGACGTCTCGGTCTGACACTATCGAAACAGGCACTTCATGCTGTGCTACTACCTCACGCACATAAATGTCGGCTAGCTTCTCAGCCGATATGCTCTCCTGGATCGGTATAAAGTGCGCGCTCTTGGTCAGCCGATCCACTATGACCCAAATTGAATCCACTCCCCTCGCGGTCCTGGGAAACTTAGTGATAAAATCCATGGTAATGTCCTCCCATTTCCATACGGGAATGTTTAATGGCTACATCTTGCCGTGGGGTCTTTGGTGCTCTGTCTTGACCTTCCTGCAGGTCAGGCATCTCTCCACATACCAGGCGACATCCCGCTTCATGCAAGGCCACCAATAGTCGGGTCGAAGATCCCTGTACATCTTTGTCACCCCTGGGTGGATGGAAAATCGAGACTTATGGGCCTCGTCCATCAACACCTGCCGTACTCCGCCCCAGTACGGTACCCAAACTCTCCCATGAAGGGTCAACAATCCCCGACTGTCATAATCAAAAGAAGCTACTCGGCCCACGATCCTCTTACACTTCTGTCTCTCCTCCTTGAGGCCCTCAACCTGTGTCTCCCTGATCCGCTCCAACATCGGAGTAATCACTGTCATCCTTAGACATATATCCTTGATCGGGGTCACTACCGTCTTGCGGCTCAAGGCGTCGGCCACTATGTTGGCCTTCCCCGGGTGATAAAGGATCTCACAATCGTAATCCTTCACCACATCTAACCACCGACGCTGCCTCATGTTAAGGTTCGGCTGGTCCATGAGGTATCTCAGACTCTTGTGATCCGTGTAGATTGTACAACGGACCCCATAGAGGTAGTGTGTCCAAATCTTGAGGGCGAACACCACTGCCCCCAACTCCAAGTCGTGCGTCGGATAGTTAGCCTCTTGAGGCTTCAACTGTCTAGAAGCGTAAGCTATCACATGCCCCCGCTGCATCAAAACTGCTCCCAAACCTGTGATTGAGGCATCACAGTAGACTATAAAATCATCCACTCCCTCTGGCAGGGTAAGAATCGGTGCCTCGCACAATCGCTGTCTGAGGGTCTCAAATGCCGCGTGCTGCTCAGGCCCCTAACGAAACACCACCGACTTCTTGGTCAGTCGAGTGAGTGGTACTGCTATCTTGGAGAAATCCTGGATGAATCTCTTGTAGTACCCTGCCAAACCTAGGAAGCTCCGAATCTCAGATGGAGACCTCGGGACCTCCCACTGCATCATGACCTCGGTTTTGGCCGGATCTACTAAAATACCCTTCTGGTTGACGAGGTGACCAAGGAATATCACCTCGTGCAACCAGAACTCACACTTGGAGAACTTCGCAAAAAGTCTCTCCCTCCTCAGTGTCTCTAGCACCTCTCTCAGATGCTCCTCGTGTTGCTCCTGAGTCTTGGAGTAAACCAAGATGTCGTCAATGAATACTATCACAGAACGATCCAACATCGGTCTGTATACGCGGTTCATGAGATCCATGAACGCGGCTGGAGCGTTGGTAAGCCTAAAAGGCATCACCACAAACTCATAATGACCATAACAGGTCCTAAAAGCTGTCTTCTGAACATCCTCATCCCTGACCCGCATCTGGTGATAACCGGAGTGCAGATCAATCTTGGAGAACTAAGATGCTCCCTGAAGCTGATCGAAAGAGTCATCTATCCTCAGGAGTGGGTAACGGTTCTTAACCGTTACCTTGTTCAACTCCCGGTAATCGATGCACATACGGTGCGACCCATCCTTCTTCTTCACAAATAGGATCGGGGCTCCGCAGGGTGAACTACTCAGTCTAATGAAACCCTTGTCTAGCAGCTCCTGCAGCTGCGTAGACAACTCTTGCATCTCTGGAGGAGCTAACCGATACGGTGCCTTGGCTATCAGAGCCGCACCAGGGACTAGGTCAATCCTGAACTCAACCTATCTCTCCGGTGGTATCCCAGGCAAATCCTCCAGGAATACGTCCGAGTAGTCTCGCATTACCGGTACATCGTCGACTGACACCTTGCCCTTCTCTCGGGTGTCTAGAATGAAGGCGACGAACCCTGTGCAACCCTGCTGAAAGTAGCACCTCGCCCTCGTTGCTGAGCAAAGGATCGGTCCGCGCTGTGGCCTCTCGCCCTGAATCACTAACTCTCCCCCACTTGGGGTGTGGGCCCTCACTAGCTGTAACTCACAGTCAATCACCGCCCCATTGGGGCTCAGCCAATCCATACCCACTATTACCTTATTCCCTCGCAGAGGAATAGGAACCAGATATATTGAAAACTGCTCATCGAATAACTGAAGCGAACACCCCTTATGCACTCTCGCGACCCTGACGGTCCTATCATCGACTATCTCAACCTCAAGGGTCAATCCAGCTCCACCGGAGCTTTGCTAAACCTCTTGCTAAGCGCAAGCGAAACAAACGATCGGGTAGCCCCCGAATCAAAACAAGACTGTAGCTGATATGCCTTTCACTAAGAACGACCCTATATATAGAAACACATAACTATAAGAACAATCAACAATCAACAATAATAAAGAGATGAAGGAAAATACATACCCGTCACCACATCAGGAGTCACTCGCGCCTCCTCTGCTGTCATCTGAAAAGCTCTACTCTTCGCCACTGGTGCCTCACTTCAGCCCTGACGGCCGTCTGTAATCCTCAATGTTGCAGGGGCAGGTCCTACCACCTTCCTTGCTGTTGCTGTCAAACTCAGACACTGGGACTTTTTATGTCCCCTCTGATTGCAATGGAAGCAAATCAGATTAGATGTTCCGGTAACGGTGGGAGTAGCTGTACAATCTATGCTCATATGCCCAGTTCGGCCGCACTTGTAGCAACCGGGACTCCCTGCCTTGCACGCCCCATCGTGCAATCTCCCACACTTGCCACACCGACTGTGGCTCTGCTGTCCTCTAGATCTGTGATCTGATACCTTGGGCTTCTTGCCCGAACTCCCTGTACCCGAAGCCACCTCCGACTTCCTCTTTCTCTCCATCTCAAGGTCAATCTCTCTCTCACGAGCCCTAGCAATCATGTCATCCAGCGTTTTACAGCTAGACCGACTCACAAACTGGCAGATATCACTCTGCAACATCTCATGATATCAGGCCTTCTTCATTTCCTCATTAGTTGCATACTGAGGAACGAGAAGAGCCCTCTCCCTGAACTTGGAGGTAATCTCCGCCACCGTCTCCGTAGTCTGAGTAAGATCCTGAAACTCCCTGGCTAACTGTTGCACCTCAATGACCGGTGCAAACTCGGCTCCAAATCTGGTAGTAAAATCAGCCCAAGTCATAGCATCAAGTGTTGCGTCATCCCCGATGACATGCCCAATCTCCTCCCACCAATATCGTGCCCTGTCCTTCAGAAGGCAGGATGCTAATCTGACCTTGTCCCCCTCAGGAAATCTGCTGGTGCGGAACGCGTTGGCAACATCTGCCAACCACCTAGTACTCACAATGGGGTCCCGCGCCCCATGGTAGTCTGGAGCTCCACAAGCCCGGAGCTCCCTGAAGGTAAGTGTGCACGACCCCATCATGGCCGCCATCTCAACACGGAACGTGCTCAACTTCTCATCCATCAACTCTAAAATACCCTCCTTGATCGAGCCAAAGATCACAGGAGTTTACTCAAGTATGATGCGGGTAACCTCTAAAGTGAGAAACTCCCTAGTCTGCTCATCCAACTGCTCAGCCCCCGAGCCTGATCCTGATCCCTCCTCGGCACCTGAACTGCCGCCTGCTGGTCTAGGGCGAAAACCACCATTCTGAAAACACATTACGATAAACATCAGAAACACAGATATATCTCGAGGGATCATTACTACTACAGGGTTTACGGTCTCATCTCAGCCTTCCTTGATTCAAGTACGGATCCTCTGCTTCTAGTAGTATGGGCCCCTACTACCTTCCACATCTATCCGTACCTTCCTCAAGAACTGCCTCGACTCCACCAAGCCACTACTACTGCTACTGATCTCTGCTACTCTCATCCTAGGCTTGCCCTAGGGAAATCTCCGACTCGACCAAAACCAGTCCTCAGCTGCTGAAGGCCCCCTAATAATGCCAATTAGTCATCATCTGAATACCGCCACATGTGACAAGGATCAGATAATCCTTCGAGTAGAAGACTCGTTCCTACAACGGTTGGACTCAAACAAGAGCTGTGCAGTAGGGACAAATCCAACACTCTGAGATTATCCAACCCTGATCAAATGTGATGTGACGTACTCACCTGATGGCTAACTCCCATCACTTGGAGTCCCACAAAGCACAAAGCAAGCAACATTCGGACGTAGGAACAAATCAAGCAACTCTATTCTCATAGCAAGAAATTCTACTAGCTTACATTGCTAGGCTCACAATATCAGGTATAACCAAATCAGGCTATCCTACTGCTGTCTACTCATACTAGCATGCAATTCTCATAAAGCTGAAACACATATAGCAGGCACATAAGGCATCTCCCTAGATCGTTTGTCCTATTCTAGCATGTTGTTCTACTAAAACTGAAATAGATAATCATAATGTAAACTTGTATAAGTAATCTGGGAATACTTACTTGAGCTCGGCTGATCGCATGCACCACACCCTTTTCTCATTTTCAAAATCCTTTTCTTTTTAAGTCAATTTTTTTCAAAAATTCTTTTGAAAACATTTTTATTTCAAAAATCTTTTACTATTTCCTTAGTTTGAGTTCAGTCACACCCATAAGTGTGCCTGAATCCCTCAAACCAAGGATCTGATACCAACTTGTAACGACCCAAAATACGACCCATTTTTTTTGTTTAAATAATACTAAGGTTATCAACGATCTATAGTATATCATAAATCGTACGTCATAAATCCCGAAAAGTTATAATAGAGGTGTCATAACAAAAGAACTGTAACAACATATCATAGTATATGAAATAAACTCCCAGGACAAAAGCTGAAGTTGTGGTGTGTGCAATGCCATCATCCCGAGCCCTTCCCTTTGCTTGCGGAAGTACCTGAAACCAAAACTGAAACTGTAAGAACAAAGCTTAATGAGCTCCCCCAGACTACCACATACCATACAATCATATAAAGACATATTGGGCCTTGCCCACTGCATCAGATCGAAGTCCGGAAACCGCATCAGACCGAAGTCCGGAACTAACCAGGGCCTAGGCCTCTGCATCGGACCGAAGTCCGGAAACTGCATCGGACCGAATTTCGGAACTGACTGGGACCTTGTCCCCTGCATCGGACCGAAGTCCGGAACTAAATGCATCAGATCGAAATCCGGAACTAATTGGGACCTTGTCCCCTGCATCGGACCGAAATCCGGAAACTGACTGAGCATAACATAGCATAGCATAAACATATCAACTAACATAAAACACATATACTTCATACTGCATCAGATCGAAGTCCGGGACACATAACACAAAGACATGTTTGAATCACAAAGACATCAAGCACACTGAACTACTGCATCGGACCAAAGTCCGGAACTACTGCTAACTAGACGGGCCGGCATTGTGGCCGTAGACCCATTCCTACTAGAAGGAAAACTCACCTCGTAATGCTGGCTGCTGAGATGCTTACTCTAACGCAGGCTGGCTGCTGCTCCGGAACTGTCCGACTACAAATCCCACAAAACACTAGGTCAGGTACTGATGACTGAACTGAGGGTATAAAAACCATTTTACCCCTGATTAAAGTCAAAGTCCCTAGTCAAGGTCAACAATCCATGTTGACCTTAACTCGCCAAGTACCCTGAAACTTCTTCCCACTCGCCGAGTCACCGGGGTGACTCACCGAGTTCTTACGATTTACGATCTAACCCTTAAGACTACTCGTCAGGTTACCTTCTAACAACACAACGCGTACACATGCATTCATAACTTGGGGAAAACTCATTCTACTCGTCAAGTTGTTCTTCAACTCGTCGAGTTTATGGCAATCTTCATCGGACTCGCCGAGTTGATCATCCTACTCGTCGAGTCTATGGCTATCTTCTTAGGACTCGCCGAGTTCATGCTGTCCTCATTTTCAACAGACTTGATTTGAGCCATGCAACGGCTCCAAATCACAGATCCAAGCTTCTAGGGCTTACTTATCACGTAAAGTTGCAAACTTTACGTGCATGCATGGCTATAAAGGCTCTAAATGCTTATTTTAAGTTCTTCACGGAGCTTCATGCTCAAAAGGGACCTCAATCATGACCAATACTGCAACTTTATGCTTCTAGAATCCAAGGAGAGTCCAGATCTGAAGTTACAACTTCAGCTCTAGCCCATAGCTCGAGTCATTAACTTAACATTCCATAAAAGAAACCCTAGAACTCAACCAATAGAAGCGATCTACAAGGAAATGGCGATTTGGGTACCTCTAGAAGATGATAACTGAGATAAGTGTTGATTCCCACACTCCACTTGCTCCAATACCTTTCTCCTCCAAGCTTTCTCCCTCCAAAGATCCTCTTTTCAAGCTTCAAAACACAAAAGGGCACACACACACGGATTAGGGTCTCATAAGAGCTCTCTAGAACTGTAAAGGGGCCTAAAGGGGGCTGAGGCTCCTTTAAATAGGGTGTAAAACCCCGAGAATTAGGGTTTCATCTGCCAGCACCTACTCGCTGAGTCCCAATATGGACTCGTCGAGTAGGTCACTTATCACGCGATCCCACCCTGCTGCTACTTGACGAGTAGGGCGACAACCTCGTTGAGTAGGCCCTAACCCAAGAAATCTTATTTAAACCATACCTGAGAATCGGGGCGTTACATGGACCATCTACAAGTAGTTTAGCTTCCGGAAGAGTGAAGTCGATTTTCGCAATGAAGTCTTTAGTTCTGTATAGGTGTGCCAACTCATAGTCGCATCTGCAAAACTCCGCGACATAGTCCTTAAGGAGGCTTAGAGCAGTATGGTAAGCACCCATACATATATCATCTTTTTGAATTCCTCGGAAGTAAGCGGATTTTGTGAGAATGTCATTAGGATTAATCGAAGGGAAATCAACATCAGTGATGGTCCGGGGTGTTGGTTTTTTCCGGAGAATGTGAAATCGAAATAATGGACAGTTGTTTTGGAACTTCACTAGAAGCTTTCTTCCAAACCCATCAACTTTGGTAATTCTCTTCCTCGTCCACACTTAATTAAGAGGTTGTGCATTCTTGGAATAGAATGTTTCAAGCCTTTCTCACTCAGTCCGGAGAGTCATTTCCTGATCGTCAGAGTGGTGAAGAGGAGCAAACTTTATGTAGTATTTGTTGTAAGGAGAGAGAGGAAGATCAAGTTGTTTGGAGTCATTTGTAAGAACATCATAATACATGAATGGAATGATTTCATAATCACGAAGAATGCCTTCACGACATAGAGGTGATATTCCATGCATCGGATCAGGATTATCCTTGAGAGCTTGGATCTGGATGTTGTCCTCTAGTGCCTTGTTAATTCCTCCTAAGACCATCCATATTTTTGATTTGGAGGAGGTCCGGAGTGGGCTACTTGTTGTTCGGCTGTTAAGGGCTTTTGCCTTTATCTCTCTTCAATGAAGACATGATGAACTTCATGTTCTCATCGATTACAAATTCTGGAATGGGGTTCGGAAGAGGTTCTTCCGGAATGTCAACAGGGATCTGGAGTAGGGAACCCTGGTCTAAAGGAGCGATTTTTGGGGTTGGAATGAGAGGAAGCATTGAGGGAGTGGCTGGGAAAGCTTAAGTTGTAAGTAGGGACTTCTCCTTGGCCATTTGGATTCCCATCTGAAGAGCATCAAGTAGAGAAGATGGCCAGGAGACAGCAGACCAAATTCTCTTTTCTTCATTTTTCATTACCTTCGGAAAAATCTTCTTCGGAGCCTCGAGACCAATAACTCCCTTTGTAACATACTTCTCTTCACCACTGTCTTCATCATCATTGCTTTTGGAAAGGGAGATGGAAAGGATCTTCAGTTCATCTTCATCAGAATCATTTTCATCTCGGAGAGAGAACTCAGAGGCAGGCTTCCATGTTTGACTAGGACCTTCTCCCCCTCTTGCATGGGTGAATGGACGAACTAGTGCAAGAATTAGTGACTCCTTCAAACCATCAAAATTTTCAAAATTTTTTTTGAAGTCCAGTGTTGAGTTGTCGTGTAAGAGCGTCATAAGCTTCAGAAGTAGGCGCTTGATCAGCAAGATGATCGAACAGGTGTCCAAGGAGCCAACATCTCATCAAACTTTCGATTTGGAACATCAATAATGTTCCAAGTGGATCGAAGCAGCTTGATGAGGACTTTTTGGATAATAAGATTCATCTCGTCCTTCTACTTGAGTTCCTTCTCCAATCGCCGAAATTGCTTCTTATGACAAATATGGGTATGCATAAGATCATTGGTAGCAGTCACCAAGTCATCATGGACCTTTAGCATAGTGGTGATTGTGTCGAGATAATGCTCAACTGAAGCATCATACTTAGCTTCAACTTCTACAATAGAATGCTTGAGCTGGATGGAGATCAGTTGATCTAATTGAGCTTCTCGTTCAGCAACAGAAGGTTCGGATTGATTGGAGAGAGACTGAATGATGGGATCAAGTTTGGAATCAAGTCCGAAAACCTTTTGATCTAATCTGGTGTTGAGCTCTGTTACGGAGGTTTTTATTGAGGAGACTTTCTTCATGGTGTCGAACATGTTTGTTTGAATTTCAAGGAGAGCAAATTGATCGATATAATCACCAACTGAGGATCCGGTGTCAGAATTGGAGTGTTGTGGCTTTGCTTGATGTGATGAGCGATTCGTAGATGGACCAGGCTGAATGGTGGCATCATCTTCATGTAGCTTGATGTTGGAGTTAGATTTACCATCAGAAGTGGTTGAGGAGGATGATCCGAAGTCAAAGGCAGACTTGGTGGATGATGGCTTAGAGTGAAATCAGACAGAAGACATGAAGTTGGGATCTGGAACCATTTTTCCTTCATCATTTAGCATAACTTCTTCAGAGAGTTATTCATCCGGATCAGTTTGGATGATGTTGTTGTGAGGGTTAAACTGGTCGTTGTTTTGAAGCAAGCTCTTTGTCAGCATCAGCATCAGTAGGAGGAACATATGGAAGATTGTTTTAAATAGCTATGTTATGCATTGAAATAAGTGTGGCCTCCACCTGAGCTGTTATAAGATACAGACGTCTGGATACAACCCTGTTCACATAATCTTCCCATTTGGGATCGTTAGCACCTGGTCGTCCTGTACACCTTCCGGGTATCAGACCAGTTGTGGCATCCGAAGTCGGAGGGACTGCTCCAGCTACGAAATGCTTAGGGTCCGAAACATGGGTTCCGGAGTGTGTGCGTGAGGAAGATACAATAAGAATTTGACAACTCGAAACTTCTACCTGGTACATCTAGTCAGTGAATCTAAGTTAAACTTGTTTATGTTAACTCCTAGCACTGATTACGGGTTCATTTAAGCGTTCTAAGTTTGAGTTCAACCAAGGTCGAGATTAGGAATAAGTCAGCAAATCGTATAGTGTCGAAATTAGGCCATACACCCCTTTTGGAGGAGTGTGCAGCCGCACACATGGGTGTACGGCCGTACACACCCCTCAAGGGCACACACCCACCCTTATATAAAGGGTAGACCGCTTTCCTTTCATTCCTTTAACACCTTGGCAGCACACAACACCATTTCTCTCAAGCTTCTTCAACCACAAACCATCCCAATGCTTAAAAAACGTGAGTAATCCATCCCTTAGCTTGTTGTGCTTGAATAACCACTTAATCTAAGCCTTGAATGATTGAGTATCGTCATGTTCTTCATCTCTTTGAAGGAGTGCGGTCGCACACCCACATAAGGTGGCCTCACACTCCTAAAAGACCCTCCAAAGTGAGAGTTGGACTTCCATATTCGAGTTGGACATGAACCTAGCTTTGCTACCCCCTAGAATTGGCATTTTAGACATCATCATGTAGGGTGTACGACCATACACACTCATGTACAGCCGTACACACCCTTGTACGGATGCACACACCCTTGTGTGCGGCAGCACACTCCCGTGTGCGACCACACACACACCCTAGGACCACAAACTCATTTCTAAGGCCCTAAACTTGTACTAAAACTTAGTATGGACCTAGAACACTTTATAGATGTAAGTATGCACCTTGAAAACACCTCAATGGCACCTTCCATCATGAGTGTACGACCGCACACCCCTTGGGCTGCACACCCGTGGCCGCACACACCTTTAAGGTGGCCATACACCTCCCTCATGAAATCCTGTAAGGTCCTAGCACTTAGTGTAAGTAGTACCAAGTTCTTAGAGTGGTTCTCCATCACATTTAGTAGGAAAATAGCTTCATCTGACTCCTTTAAGTGTCATTACATGTTAATTAGGATCAAATCGTGTTCAAGGCTTCACTTGAACATCCCGCATTCCATATCGATCCTTTATTCAAATCACCCGAGGTGAGTTCATACCCATACACTTTTTTTCGAGTTTTTCATATTTTCAGGGGGGAATACAAGCAAAAGTACAAGGAAACTTGAGCTCAAAGTATATTATTTTGTATAAGATAATTATATTTCCAGTATGCTTTTAACATGGAAAACAGTTTTTAACAAATGATTAAGAAATCAACTCGTAGAAACGGTTTTCAAAACTAGGGTAACGAACTTGTGAATCATGTAGTAAAATGTATTATTTTATAAAGGATTCATGCAAATCATAAACAGAATTTTCAGTATTATTACTTATAAATTTGTTAGTCTAAGTTGGAGACACGTCCTTGGTAACACTCCCACAGAATCAGAGTGTAGGACTAGCACTTGTAACTAGAATCTCTTGTAGGGAGAGCGTGACTATTGTGTATAGATCTATACGGGCTGACTATCCCGCACCTCGCTGCTAGCTACAGTGGGACCGGCAGGTCTACGGGTGACAAAGTCATAAAGGATACTGACCCCCGATACGTGCCATATCAAGTTAATGTATGGTTATAAAACTTGCAACGTAGATAGCAGAGATTTACTTTTGTAATAATGAATCAAGTGAACTAACCTCAAAGTAATAACCGATTTTATTATTAGAGGGTATTAATAATATCTTTAGGATTTAGTTCACTACATACTTATTAGTTTTATTTATGTAATAAGGCTAATATACTTCAAGTAACCAAGATTTTTAAAAGAAAACTACTTTTATCAATATAAGTATGGTAGATACTTGTACATCTCAGTTTAGAACGGATAACCAACCATCAACTTTTAGGGAAAATATAGGATTTTCCCAGGATAACTTGGCTTTTCATAAACTTATTTGTTTTTACATGTAACTAACAGATATTCATATTCATTCCATGACTCCTTGGATTGTACATACCTCGCATGAATCGGGAAGTCATGGAAGGAATGGGTTTTCAAACACGCTTTTCATAAGAAATATATAGGATTTTCTTGAGGAACACTTTTCAAAAGGATCAAAGAAACATTTTTCCACCAAAACTAAATGCTTATGAGCTCACCAGCTTTATGTTGATATTCTTTCAAAACTGCTTGTATTATGAGGGATTTAGTAGACAGGTACTTCCAGGACTTTTGGAGAAGTCGGCACGTTAGAGTCACGTCTTTCCATTTTACTTTGATAAGAAAAAAACTATGTATTAATACAATGTAAAACCTTTTTCATATATGTATTCAATGTTTGGTTGTGTTTACTATGCTTGTTATGATACAACTGTTGTGATACTACGCATGACGTCAACCACCCCCGAACATTTCCGCTGTTCTGGTTTGGGGGTGTGACAAGGAATATCGAAAGTGACACGTGGGTTTGTTCTAGGGGGTGAAAGGAACTATGTTCAACATCGGCAACACCTTTTTTGAGAAGGTGAGGGTGGATTATATGGAGACTCCCTGTGAGTGTGTGATTGTGATTTTGAATCACCAAGGGATACCTCGGATGAGTAGGCAGGATGGGTGTTCGGATGGCCAGAATCAACCAGAATGTCATGCGTTCCTTCTTTTTGAGAGGAGGAACTGACTTTGGATTTCTTTTTAGGCTTTGGTTTTGAGGGTGAAGTCTTCCGTTTGGCAGATTTTTTGATTTTTGGTCCGGATATGGAAGGATTGGCCTCTTCCGAAATGGGCTCAACAGAGACTGAGGCAGGTTGTGTTTGGTCAAACACAACTGAAGTCTCTAAATGATGTTTCAAATAAATAGAATCGGAAGGAATTAAGGCGAACATATGGTCCGGAAGTCGTCTAACTATACCAAAAGAAGATTGGTCCGGAATTCTATATGCCTTGACAACCTTGAAAGAAACACATACCTCTGGAGGAATCATAGAAACAGGAAGAGGTTCAGAAAGTTCCTTAAAGAGTTGCTAAATCGTCAGATCCCAGAACCTAGGGCTTGAAATCTCACTTTCCTTTCTCTTGACGGCAAACTTGCAGAAATCATGCCATAGTAGCTCCGGAAGATCAACGAAATTGTTGCGTTCGGAAAAGATGCTGTAAACCACATGTAGCTAGTCTTTGATGAGAGTATCCGTACCACCGTGCTTCCCGGATTCATCATAATCCAATGGATTTAAGGAAAATGGTTGTGTTGTATCCGTGAGAAACGGTTCAGGCGATGCTGGTGATGATGAACCCTTGGAAGGTTTCTTCTTTGCAATCGATTTCTTAGGAGTGGAGGCAGATTGTGTGTTTTTCGATGAAGAAGATGGGGATGCTATTGATGCAGAGGGTTGAAGACTTGAAGAACACGATGAAAACAGGGAGAGTTTGAAGTTTTAGAGGGTTTGAGCGCATAAAGAGGTAAAAAGGGGTTTTGATGGGTATATATAGGTAAGGGAAACGGCTCGGGTTAAGGAGGGTAATGATGAGGGTCCGAATTCGAATCAGGTGCATTATATGAGTAACTGCTTTTGGGGGTTGAGTTGACTTAGGAAGGGAAAGGTTGGGTTGTTTGTAACTTGAAATGGAAAGCCCTAAATGGCGATTAGATGGTTGCTTCTAGAGGTGGGTAATCGTGTCAAAAAATCAAGGAAGATAGGATAAGGATCCTCAAAAAGTAACCATTGTGACACTTTTTGACTTATAAACCTTTGGTATTATAGATGATCATTTCCGAACAGATTTAAAACTGAAGGATAAAGAGTTGAGTTTCGGAACAAGATCTTTTGAAAAAGGTCCAGAATAGGAATTAATCCAGAGTGAGTTTATAGATCAAAAAAAATTTTCGATTGAGATTCCTGAACTATGATTTGAAAAATCCTAAGTGAAATGTCATCTGAAGTTTTGAAAATTTTAGAGTGAAAGAGTTTGGTTTTAGATTCCGGAGTAAAAAAATGATTGTGATTCTGGAGCGAAATTCCGAAATGATGATTTTTTTGAGTTCCAGAGAAAATGATTTTGAAGAAGTTTCCGAAAGAGATTTGAGAGATATTCCAGAACAAGATTTGAAAAAAACTACCAGAGTCAATTTTTTTTTTTAAATTCGAAGTATAGAATGCAATACCTTTCTGGAGTGGAATTCCGGGATGACCTTATGGAGTGAATTCTGAGATGAAATAATTATCATTATGACTATGTGGACTTTGAACAATAGATAATCATGATGAACTGTACAACTTAAAACTCAGGTGATGGTTATAAATAAAGACAAGTAAAATGATCCTATGTATTCCGAGAGAAAGTAGTTTCGTGAGAATTTTATTTAAGATCGGAACCAATTTTCTTTCGAATACTTCCATCAGAGAGAACAAATCTCTTGAAAGAACCGAGGATCTAACATCATCATACCCATATTGTTTAGAAAATCATTGATTTTGGTTTCGTTTGATGCCTTAGTAAAGACATCAGCAATCTCATCGTCAGATGGAACAAAAATGAGTTCAATGTTACCATTTAAAACCTGGTCTTTTATGAAATGGTATCGTATGTCGATGTGCTTCGTCATGGAGTGCTAAATTGGATTGTGTGAAATTGCAATGGCATTTTGAGAATCACAATAGATGGGGATGTGTTGAAAGCAGTAACCATAATCCAAAAGTTGAGACTTCATCCATAGAACTTGAGAGGTACAGCTGGCAGCAACAATGTATTCAACTTCGACTGTAGAGAGTACAATGCAATTCTGTTTCTTGGATGACCAACTAACCAATCAACCACCTAAGAGTTGACATCCACCTGATGTGCTTTTCCTATCTATTTGTAGTCCACCATAGTTTGAATCCAAGTAAGCTTGTATAGGAAACTCTCATTTGTTGGGTACCAGATTCCGAGGTTCTTAGTACCTTTAAGGTACCTGAAAATTTGTTTGAGAGCCAAAAGATGAGACATCTTAGGGTTGACTTGAAATCTGGAACACAAACATGTAGAAAACATGATGTCCGAACGACTAGCTATGAGATAGAGCAGAGATCCAATCATTCCTTTGTACTTCTTTTCATTGACTGCAACACCTGAAGGGTCGACAAAGATCTTGTGTCTGAATCCCATAGGTACCTTGGCAGAGGCACAGGTGTCCATTGAGTACTTTTTGAGGAGTTCCGAAATGTACTTCTCTTAGTGAATGAAAATTCCTGTCAGTCTGTTTGACTTGGAGACCAAGAAAGAAACTTAACTCCCGATTCATGCTCATTTTGAATCGATTGATCATTAGCTTAACAAAGTCAGCAACCATTGATGAATCCGTAGATCCAAAAATGATGTCGTCCATGTAAATTTGAACCAGCATGAGATGTTTTCCATTCGACCTTTGAACTAGAGATCCATAACACCTCTTAGAAAACCAGAGCGCTTGAGAAAGTCAGTGAGGGTCTCGTACCATGTGCGAGGAGCTTGCTTGAGGCCATATATTGCCTTCCGGAGTTTGTAGCAGTGGTTCGGAAAGGAGAGATTGATGAATCCAGGAGGCTGTTGAAGATATAATTTAGTGTCAAGTTCACCATTTAGAAAAGCACTTTTGACGTCCATTTGGTAAACTTTGAATCCCTTATGAGGAGCATAAGCAAGGAAGATTCTGATAGCTTCAAGTAGTGCAACAAGAGTAAAGGTCTCATCGTAGTCGAGGCTTTCAATTTGAGCACATCCTTTAGCCACCAGTCTTACTTTATTTCAAATAATGACTCCTGCATCATCTAATTTGTTGTGAAATACCCATCTCGTACCGACTATGGGATGATTCTGAGGTGGAGGGACGAGAGACCAAACTTCATTTCTATCAAATTCTGCCAGTTTTTCTTGCATGGTTGTGATCCAATTAGCATGTTCAAGTGCTTCTTTAATGGAATTAGGTTCACTCATGGAGATAAACACCGAAAAATGACATTCATGTTAAAGGCTTGCATCAAATCTAGTTTGTACACCAACGTTTTTATTTCTTATTACTTGGTTCGAAGGATGGTCCTTGGTCCAAACATGTAACCTTGGAATTTCTTGAGCCGCAGATGAGCCAATATCAATGATGGGATTGAGTTGCTCCCCCTGAATGGTTTGAACTTGAGGATGATGCTCCTCCTGAACTTCTGAACCGGAGAGGATGACATCATCATCAGAAGGGAACTCAAAGAAATTTTCATTCTCATCAATGTTGATCGGATTTGAACCATCGAAGTCAGCGGTTGCATCTTGAAATCCATCCACATTTGATTCAAGGGAAGGTTGACCATTCTCCCCCTCAACCTGAGAATGTTGAAACAGTACGGAATCAAATGGAGGAAGACTTGGAATCGGGCCGAAGACATTTTGAGAAACAGAAACATCCAGAGTGGCATGTTGCTTTATATGAGATTCCGATTTAAGAGCTGTTTTGAAGGGTCCAAAGAGAGTTTCAAAATCTACTTCATGGATTACTTGAATGTTCAGACATTCCGGTGGAGGAGCATCAGACTTCATAATATGAGTGGTGACATGAGTGGGGCCAGAATTCCGAACGAACTTGTCATCAAAGGTAACATCAAAACTTTCTTCAATAACCCGAGTATGTCGATTGAGTACACGATAAGCCTTTGATTTTGAGGAGTATCCAAGGAAAATAGCCTCATCAGCTTTGGGTTGAAACTTGGTGAGCTGATCATGATTGATCTTAATGAAGCATCTGCATCTGAAAACATGAAGAAACGAGATCGGTGGCTTCCGACCATTCATGGCTTCATACGGTGTTTTGTTGAGGCGCCGATTGATGATACTTCTATTCTGAGTAAAGCATGCAATAGAAACGGCTTCAGCCCAAAGATAGAGAGGAAGATTTGCAAAATTGAGCATTGATCGAGCAACTTCAACTAGAGTTCTATTTCTTCATTTGACTACATCATTTTGTTGAGGAGTGTATGTAGAAGAAAAATTGTGGTCAATGCCCTTCTCGGTAAGGAAATTCTCAATGATGGAGTTTGTGAATTCCGAACCATTGTCACTTCAGATTCGCCTTACTGAGAGTTTGATAAGAACTTCTATTCCTTTGATGAAATTTATGAGCTCGGAGACTGTTTTTGAATTTAGCATGAGGAAGAAGATCCAAGTGAACCTAGTGAAATCATCCACAATCACAATAATGTACTTTTTGTGATGTAAACTTTCAACTATTGATGGTCCACATAAATCAATGTGTAGAAGTTCTAAGAGTTTGGAGATTGATTTTCAATGATGACTAGATGACCTTTCTTTGACTGCTTACAACACTCACATGCAACAAATAAATGATCATTCTTGAATTTGAGAAGTGGCAGACCTCTAACCATTTGGCATGAAACAAGATCATTCATGTATCTGAAGTTCAAGTGATCAAGCCTTCAGTGCCATAACCAACTGACATCAGGAATAACATTGGAGATTAAGCACAACTGGGGCTTGCCAATGATCATGTTGATATCAAGATGTTACATGTTCTTGTTGTGGTTGGACTTGATCAAACATTCTTTTTTGTCTTCGGTCATGATGTAGCTATGTTTTTTGCAGAATTGAACTTGATGATTTTCATCAGTGAGTTGAGCCACACTTATCAAATTGTGCTTTAGATCAGCTACATACGCCACGTTTGAAATAGAAAAATTACCATTTGTAAGGATGTCATAACCTCGGATTTGAGAAGTGGAATTGTTGCCATATGTTACATATCCAACATTTGGTGCAAGCTTCAGATCTCGCAGAAAGTCCTTCTGCCCCGTCATATGCATGGAGCAAGCACTATCAATATACCATATTGTCTCTTGCTTCAAAGCACAGAATGCCTGCAAAATTAGTGAATAGTGGAGTTTTTAGGCACCGAGTTAGATTTTGGGACAAGGGCACGAGTCTTGGGCTTCTAAAGCGACTTATGATCAAAAGAGGGTTTTGAAGGTTTGTTCCAAGGTTTTTTGGGAAACAAATAGAATGACATTGTTCTTTCATCTATCCAATAGTCATATTCAATGACACGAATTTCCGGAGTAGTTTGCTTCGAAACATGAACTTCTGGAGTGGTGTGAACGACTGTCATATTTGGAACTTTGATTTCATTAATGAGCGTTTTGACTTTCCATACAAGATTTTGCTTAGAAGATTTTGAAATTTTTTTCTCAACACTTTTTGATTTGATTGATGACACCTTTGTTTTTGAGACATTTTGTTTAAAAATCGTGCCATCTGATTTAGCAATGAAAATGGATGAAACAGTCCGAGGAGAAGTGTTTTGGACACATGTGGTATTCACACGAGACTTATGGTGAGTGGAATCGATTACATTCTTTTGTTCTATAGGATTGGAAGAATTTGAAGGTCTCTTGAGGATCTTAGTGGGAGTGAAGGAATTTTGACTAGGGGTTGGGGAGCGAGAATTCCGAGATACACTCTTTTTGGAGTTCTCAAGGATCCCGGTGTTTTGTCTAGACTTAACTTCCTTTTTGTGAGCATTTTGAGCTTCCACTTTGGGATCTACAATATCCTTCCTATTGAGCATTGGTTTTTCTTGGATTGAGACGAAGATTTTGAGGTTTGTCCTGCAGGCGGGTTACTAAATTCGGGATCAATAGGAACCAACTTGGTTTTTGAGGTAACTAGGGATTCTGATTCACAAGAATCAGAGGAGACACAGTTTGAGGTTTCAACTTTATCATCTAAGGATGCCCATGCGAATGTAGAGGTAACCGTTTCAGTTGTCTCCGGAATGATTTCTTCAATAACACAGTTGTTAGGAGAATTATGTCTTGGAACATAATCTACACAATTTGAGACACTGTGATGAAATTATGTGGTCCGATTTAGGTCCTATTTCAGAGGCAGAAAAGGCGTGGAATCGGGACATTTGACAACAATTGATTGAAACTCAGGAATTAAGGATGCAAAGTGGTTTACATTCTCCAGAATGGGTGACAAGGGAGAAACAGGGGTGTCCGAATGTTTGATGTTCGGAACGTCTCCCATATATGTCAAAATTTGCAACTCCTCCAAAGGACAGACAATTGGCTTCGAAAATTCGCTTCCGAGGTTAGGTGCTTTGGACCATGGATACAAAAGTTATGATTCATCTATATATTTGCTTCAAGCATGTCAATGGAATTATGCAAAGAATCTATCTTAGAATTGAGACGTTTATTATCATAGATCAAGACATTTCTTTCAGAATAAGTGATTTCACATTTGTCTTTTAAAATGATACATTCATCTTTTGACATTACAAGCTCATGTTCTAAAGACTCTATTTTTAAGTTCTTATCCTCGAAACGTAACCTAAGGTGATTTAATTCGATTTCCTTCTTCTCACTGGCTTCTATGGCTGAATCATAGGCTTTGTAAATGATGTTCATGTCCGATTAGATCTGAGTTAGATATGGTTCACAAATAGATAAATCAAAATTATTTTTTGTAATCTTAAATTTTACTTGCTGAATGATGCTTCTCCCTGGAGGATCGTTTATAGCCATGTAGCATTAGTTAGGACCAACATCTTTATCATCTCTTTCAGATACAGACGACCAATATCCTCCATCACACTCAATTTCTTGTCGAGCCATGAGACACATGTTTCTTCCAGTAGTTATATCATCAATATCTCTAGACGACCAGTACCCTTCCAATCCCTTGACACAGTAGTAACAAAATCCTTTTCACTTTCAGTCAATTCTTGAGCACGTCGAGCATAGTAAGCAGAGTCCTTGACCTTTTGTTTTTGTGGGGCTTTGACTAAGTAATCTTTGGCAAAGTGATTTGCATGTCCGCACTTGTGACACACATTTTTTGGTTTTTCAGATTTCGGAATCTTTGGATGTTCCGAAGTGTGATCATGATCTGGAAGATTTGGCTTGTAAGCAGGAGGATTTACGGAAGGTTTGTTGAAAGGTTGAGGATTGTCTTGGTGAGGAATTTGAAAGCGGTTATTTTGTTAAGAATTTTGGAAGCGGTTGTAGGTTTTGTTGAAAGGACGATTATACTTCAATGAGAGAAAAGCAAATTCTTGTTGGAATCGAAGTTCTAAGTCTGTCTCATAAAGATTCAAGATTTCCATAGGAGGATAGTTGGAATTGGTATGAACCGGAGCAGTATGGAGTGAGGGAAGTACGGAAGAAGTGAAAGGAACAACAGTAGTGAGAGGGTCCGATGTGCCTGGGTTGGAGGTTTGAGGAGGGTCATAGGACCTGACTAAGGCAAGGGGACCTCCGGAGAGTTCTCTTAAAGTTTGAGCAATGTTTGATTCATGAAGTTGAAGCTCATAAAAATGTTGATAGAGCTTGAGCTTTTTCAGAGATCCATTATTCTGAATACGAGACTTCACATTTCCCGATCACTTTATGAGGTTGTTGATGAACTTGAGGTTGTACTCAAGAGGAGTTCGGACTATTCCATGAGCTATCATGTTGTTGACAACAATTCGGTATTTGTTTGAAGCTGAGGCAACAAGCTCACCAGGAGTGGTAGTGAATGTGTCGAACTCATTTACAACCGAAGTCAACCGTTTGTCTTTCATATTCTCTGACCCTTCAAACAGATCTTGGAGTGTGTCCCAAATCTCTTTAGCAAACTTGCATAGTTTGATGTGCTCAAAAAGTGAAGGAGGAATAGCAAACACCATTTCAGAGAAGGCGACTTGATCAACATGCAACTTTTCAAGATCATCAGCTGTTAGAGGAGCTGGACGAGTTTGATCTTGACCCATAAGCTGAGTAGTAGCATCTCTTACAATTGTTCGAAATGGAATATGTGGGCCTTCTTTGACAGATCTCCAGATAGATTCACATTTTTCTTTTCCAAGTAAAAATCTCTCCACTCTTACTTTCCAATGATCATATTCTTCAACAACTAGCAATGGGGAACGAGTAGGGCAATCCATGCTATTTGCTATTTGCATTGAATACATTTGTTAAGGATTAGATACAGCCATTGAAGTTAAGATATCTTGAGCAAAAGTGGTATATAGAAGAACTTTTATTCTGAACATAGAAATGATTGAAATACCAAGGTAATTTCAAATCAATGATAATATGATCTTATGGACTCAAAGGACAACCACTCAAGCTCTGATACCAATTGTGATGAGGACGGGAATTTCCAAGAATGCACAACCTCTTAAGGAAGTATGGACGAGGAAGAGAATTACCAAAGTCGATGGGTTTGGAAGAAAGATTCTAGTAAAGTTCAAACTCAAATGTCCATTTTTTCGATTTCACATTCTACAGAAAAAAGCAACACCCCGGACCATCACTGATGCTGATTTCCCTTTGATGAATCCTAATGACATTCTCATATTGGCCGCTTACTTCCGAGGAATTAAAAAAGATGATATCAGTATGGGTGCTTACCATACTGCTCTGAGCTTCCTCAAGGACTATGTCGTGGAGTTTTAAAGATGCAACTATGAGCTGGCACACCTATACGGAACTGAAGACTTCATTGCAAAAATCAACTTCATTCTACCGGAAGCGGAACAACTTGCAGATGGTCCAATCGATGAACTGGTTCTATGGTTTTTCTACACAACCAGAAATGAAAATTGAAGATCTCATTAATAAGAGCTCAATGATAAAAAGACAAACGAAAACAGAGTTCATATGTAGAAGTTATGAATTCTACACGGTCATTTAATAGTGTAATCTTTTCATATTGTTAAATTTAAAATCGGCCGAGAATTAGCCGACGGAGTCAAAAAGAGTGTTGTAAATATTATCAATATCTACACGTGGATATAAAGAACGATAGAAACGGAGCTCGTATGCGAACGTTATGGGGTTTAGAAGTCAGGGATGTGCTATTATGAAGGGGGTGACGTGGTGCGATCTGAGCCATTGCTTTCTTCCCAAGTCTTCACACTAGATGGTGACATGTGCCACCCTACTCGACGAGTTGGAGGCCCTACTCGACGAGTTCAACAATATTTCAGCCTATAAATACCCGTTTAAACCTTCCTCTATCTATATTCTTGTCTCGATAGACCAAACGACTACTTTGGTGTGCAGAACATCATGGTGAAGACTCGTAGTGAATTGAGTAAATGGAGGAAATGAGAAGTCTTACGATAGTGAATGATACCTATCGGAAGATATCGTAAGAGTGATATCTTGCCTTTAGAATGCGTCTAATAAATAATATGTCTAGTACGGGAGAAGTACATGTTCGATTAGCAGAAAGAAATACTTTTGGTATAATCCATGAAGTTATGCCATCGTCGTACATTTCCACCACCAACTGAGTTGAAACAGAATTGATGATTGAAGATACACATAGAAGAATTCCTAGTAGAGTCTAGGAAATTTTTATGATTGTTTGGACACATTTGTTTGTGTTAATTTTTTTTATAATAACTTGGAAAAACTACGAGACAATACTTGGGATGAGTATGAGTAGGTGTGAATGATAGTAGACGCCTATACTACCGGAAGCACATGACTCACTCTTGGATCAAGGAAAGTCACAAGGTTACCAAGGCACTGGTAATTGATTCTGTTTTGTTCATGTCTGTCGTTACCATCATTTCGGTAACGACTGCTTTGGTGTGCAGAACATCATGGTGAAGACTCTTAGTGAATTGAGTAAATGGAGGAAATGAGAAGGCTTACGATAGTGAATGATACCTATCAGAAGATATCGTAAGAGTGATATTTTGCCGTTAGAATGTATCTAATAAATAATATGTCTAGTACGGGAGAAGTACACGTTCGATTAGAAGAAAGAAAGATTTTTGGTATAATCCATGAAGTTTTCCCATCGCCTGACATTTCCACCACCAACCGAGTTGAAACATAATTGATGATTGAAGATACGCATAGAAGAAGTCCTAGTAGAGTGTAGGAAAATTTTATGATTGTTTGGACACATTTTGTATGTGTTAATTTTTTTTGTGATAATAACTTGGAAAAACTACGAGACAATACTTTGGATGAGTATGAGTAGGTGTGAATGGTAGTAGACGCCTATACTACCAAAAGCACATGACTCACTCTTGGATCAGGGAAAGTCACAAGGTTGCCAAGGCACTAGTAATTGGTTCTGTTTTGTTCATGTTTGTCGTTACCATCGTTTTAGTAACGACTAAGAAGATGATCGTTATTCCGACCCTAGTGATCTTGTGAAATTAAGTCTGATTAAGATAAGTATGTTACCTGGTTCAGAGAAACAAGTTCGATGTAGCATCTGACTTAAGCCAAACAGTTGAAGTGAAAGATAATCAAAACGATCAATAGAAGTATCACGATCGTTGTAAGAGCTTGTAGCTAGAAGTGCTACATGTTAGAATGTGATTATATAACATTAGAGCATGAAGGAAGTTGTCTTCAAGTATGGAATTTGACTCTAAAAAGACCTGACTCTAAGCATTGCATCATACGATGAGAGGTCATTAGAATGTGACCCATCGGTCCATTATGGTAATCAATGAACTTATCTCAATTTTTTTAAGAAGAAGAAGGAGACTCCCATAAGGATCAAGATTGTGTCTTGAAGGTCATGATTTAAAGTCTAACATGAGGTAGAGAGCGGGTTCGAGATCGAGCACCGCCTGTAGTTAAAGAAGTCCAAGAGTTAGATATTAATTTGAAGGAACATAGAAGTAACGATTATCACCAAGGATGAAGAGATAACGTGTGGAGTCATTATACAAACCCTTTTCATTGATGATTACGGGACGTAATCATCCTAAGGGGGAGACAATTGTAACGCCTGTAGATTCGGCCTAGTCAATTTAGAGACAATAAGTGTCAAAAATGAATTTTTAATAGAAGATTATTTAGAATAAATAATCTTAACCAAGTTATATTATATGTCACAAGGGTTCCATACATATAAAGAATGCCAAAATCCGAGTTATAATGAAGAAGTTAGGACCTGTCGAAGTTTTACGGCAAAACCGGCGCGACACCGGGAATCGTAAAAAGTGATTTTTTGATAAACTAAATTTTAGCCTTCGAGATATAAATGAAATTTTTAGTATATGTTAAGCCGGGAATATACATAAAAAGAGCGCCCAAATCTAACTTCGTTTGAGGAAGTTATGATTTTTCTAAGATTTGGCATAGCAGTGCACAACCTGAAATTCGAAATTTAGATCGATCAATTTTTGGCCAACGCAACCTAAATGAGAATTGAATATCTCATTAATAAGAGCTCAATGATAAAAAAGACAGAAGAAAACGGAGTCTGTATGTAGAAGTTATGAATTCTACACGATTATTTAACAATAGAATCTTCTCATACCGTTAAATTTAAAATCGGCCAAAAGGAGAGTTGTAGATCTTGTCAATACCTACGCGTGGATATAAAGAAAATAAAAAATGGAGCTCGTATGTGAAAGTTACGGGGTTTAAAAGTCAGGAGTGTGCTGCTGCGAAGGGGTGACGTGGCGCAATCTGAGCCATTGCTTTCTCCCCAAGTCTTGCCACCAAATGGTGACATGTGGCACCCAAATCGACAAGTTGAAGGCCCTACTCGATGAGTTCATCTGTATTTCAACCTATAACTACAGTGCGAAAGTGCCTTCATTCTTGACACCAAAACCCACTTCTCTCTCTCTCTCTCTCCCTCTCTCTCTCTCCTTCTCTCTCTCACACTCTATCTCCCAAAAACCCTCCTAAAGCCCTAGTTGCCTCAAGGCACTAGAGGAAAGCCCTGGAGCGCCCGAAGGCTCCGAGAAGAAGAGATTTCAACTAAGAAACTTTGATTCAGAGAAGCCCGGTTTTGAGAAAAACTTGTTGTAAGTGAGTTATGCTTACCCTACTTTAAGTATAAATTATGTTTAAGTTCATTATCGTTATTATGAACTTATAAACAAGATTTATCAGTGATTCCAGGTCATTATACTGATTGATCTACTTACGGGGATGAATGTAGTGATTTAGTGAGGTGTTTAAAGTGGATTTCCAAACAGTATACTTCGTATACCAAGTGGACCCTACCTCTGATATAATCCTACCTGCTTGTTCCTTACTTGATAGATCATGAAAGTAGACTTTGAGTTAACGATGAATCTAGACTAATAATTAGTCGCAATAAATATTAGACTAAAACTTAGCACTAATAATGTTAGGTTTCGTCGAAGGAAAATAGAATCATTAGAAGTGAAGCGCTGCCCAAGTTTGGAATCATCACTTTTACAAGTGAGTGCATAGTCCCTTTCATGAACATGATTTTAATACAAGTATTGAATAATGTATTAAATGTTTGTTGGTGTGTAAAATATTTGATATTGCATGAAATACGTGTTAAGAGCATATATGATAATATACGATAATTTAGGATACAGAGTAAACCTAAATTAATTAAGAGGAATGTTAGATATAGGAGTATGGATTATTGATCTAGGAGTATGGATCAGACATACCCGATCTGGGAGTATGGATTAGGTAAGGAGGTTAATTTCAGATCCGGGAGTATGGATTAGGTAAAAAAATTAATTTTAGATCCAGGTGTATGGATCGGGTAAAAAGGTTAATTTTAGATCTGGAAATATGGATCAGGTAAAGAGGTTAATGTTAGATATAGGAGTATGGATTAAGTAAAGAGGTTAATTTTAGATCCGGGAGTATGGATTAGGTAAAGAGGTTAATTTCAGATCCAAGAGTACGGATTAGGAAATTCGGTAATTTTTAGATCCGAGAGTATAGATCGTATCGCTATGAGGATCGTCGGGGTGGGACAAAATTGCTTATATGATGTGAAATTGTATATATCGTGAGCTCTAAATTATATATATATATATATATATATATATATATATATATATATATATATATATGGTATAACATTGTGGGATTGAAATCCCTATGTACTCACCAGGTTTCCCAACCTGACCCACTCAGTTTATTTGTATCACATGTGTCGATACGAAGTTACATTACACTGAGAGATTAAAGGAGATGTAAATCACTAGTGTAAATGAATGTAAGGTATGTTTACGCTTATGTTTCTATATTGACGATGACATCCCAAAGTTTTAATATAAACAAAATACATTTCTTCGAAAATGCTTTGATAATACTATTATCATGTTTTTCTGGGAACAAATTCCGCAATATTATTCTTTAAAATGAATACTCTGATTTTTGAATAAGCATAAATAAAAATTTTAAAATGACCGTGAATTTGGGGATGTCACAGTTGAGTTGGATTTTCCCGATACTTCTTGAAAACGAAGGAACTTGATGAGTTGCATAGATGCACTCGACGAGTTGGGTCAACATGGACTGTTGGCTCGAGTGTTGACCTCCGTTGACTTTTAGGGTTTGGTCAAGACATGAATTATGGAGGACCATGGAGGGGTAAAATGGTCTTTCACCCTTTCCAAGAATTAGAGAAGGGGTTAGCCTAACTTTTTAGATTTGTGGTTATAAAATTTAATTAGATATGATTATGATATGTAGGCGGAGTCTAGAGTGTTCGTGGGGTACTAGATCTACTTGCTTACTTACGAGGTGAGTCTTCTCACTATACTTACCTGAGTGGTAATACTGTGTGACCGTTGGGTCTTATTTGAGTTATCGACTGGAGGGTCCTACGTGCTTATACTGAGTTATGTGATATTGTGCATTTTGTCTTTGCGATTTATGCTATATTATTCTGTGCCTTACTGAGTTAGGACCGGAGGGCCCAAACCGAGTTGTGAGACCGGAGGGTCTTCACTGAGATATAGGACTGGAGGGTCCAACACGAGCTATGAGACCGGAGGGTCTTCATTGAGACATATAACCGGAGGGTCCACACCGAGCCGTGAGACCGGAGGGTCCTCATCGAGACGCATGACCGGAGGATCCATGCTGAGCTATAGCCATGAGAGGCTTATTATATGTGTATGTAGTATTTTGGGGAACTCTCTAAGCTTCGTGATTACCGTGTTGTGTGATATGTGTTTTAGGTACTTCTCAGGATCGTGAGAAGGCGTCGACTTGATTGTATACACCGGTTAGAGATTATGTTTTTGGGGATTCTGGGATATTATCAAACATTTGTTGACTTGTGTTTTGACAACTTATACATTTAGTGGTTTTTGAGAACTGTGATATTGGGTTTTATGTGATTTTAAAAATGACAATTTTATTTGAAAATTTAGAGTGTTACACCAGTAACCATAATTATTTACAAATCATTAGTTCAAAAGTGATAGTCAATAATCAGAGTATCCCAAAAATCAAAATAACATAAAATCTGAAGGATGTGCACGATCACGCTTTCACCTTGATACAATCATCTGAAGTATCGGAAACAATGAATTGAAACTGTAAGCCAAAGCTTAGTGAGTTCCCCAAAATTGTAACGCCGTAAAATTTAAGACAATTTTTCGCATTTTAAAACACGTTTTTCCAAACACATTTATTAACAAAATCTCATTGTATCATATCTTTGTTTCACAAAATATTTCCCAAGATCAAAATACATAAAATCCCATGCGTGTGTACGAATCATGCCGGTGCCTTCCCGCGATCATCTCTGGTACCTGAAACACATAACACACAACACACAACACTGTAAGCATAAAGCTTAGTGAGTTCCCTAAAATATCACACATAACACATACTATCCACTCGAGGCTATAACTCTGTGGGCCCTTGGGCCCTAACTCTGTGGACCCTCTGGTCCTAGCTCTATGAACCTTCCGGTTCTAACTCTGATATACTCTGATATACACATGGCATAAATCATATAGAAATAATGCAGTGCAACACATCACATAGATAACATACAATAACTCTGTCACATAACTCTAGTTACCACTCAAGGTAAAGTATAGTGACAAGACTCACCTCAGATGTCTCGGCAAATCTCTGACTCGGTAGAAATACGATCTAGCCTCCGCCTAATCACATAAAATAAATAATCTCATAAATATAACTCCCGGGACTAGACTCAACACTCTCTTGGCACCCTCAGAAGGGTAAAAGACCATTTGCCCCTCTTTTAGCTCAAAGGCCCCATTGTTGACCAAATCCTAAAAGTCAACAAAAGTCAACGGTCAAATTTTGACCCGAATCGTCGAGTGCACTTGGGCAACTCGGCGAGTCTACACATGTCCACTAACTCTCTAGTCTCGTTTGGCATGTCGAGTCCCTCCCCTTGCTCGACGAGTCACACTAGGCATGAATCGTGGGGCTACCCTGACTTAACTCGATGAGTCTCAAGATCAACTCGGCGAGTTCCGCCTTGAACTCCAGTCCTTTAATCCCTCTCAGACTCACTGAGTTGTTCCCCCAACTCGGCGGGTCTACTCGCTGAGTGATTTACGGGAAACCCTAACCCTACTCGCCGAGTCTGCCCTTGGACTCGACGAGTTCATGTCATGCACAAACTCAATTGACCTCCTGAGGTCAGATCTGTTCCTTTGGTCCATAGATCTGACCTTCCCAAGCCTGAAAAACACGTAAAGCTCGAATCTTGACACTCATGGGACGTCTAAAAGGTTTCACTTGGTGATTTAGCCCCAAAAATAACATTCTAAGCTTAACACCTCTATAGCTCAACATAAAGCAAGTTGAGATAAGTTCTTTAGAGCACTATGGGCCCAGATCTGAAATTTCAAAGTGAATAAGGGCCATGTTCTCATAATTTCTTTGATTAAAGGACATGAAAAACTCTACATCTATGGATTCCTTTAACACAACAGATAAAGGGGCGATATATTACCTCAAGGATGATGTCTTTAGCTCGAAATCCACAAATGCACCACCTCCTTGGCCTCCTCTAAGATGGAAACACCTCCTTCTTGCAAGAATCAACCATAATGATCAAGAAATGGCTTCTTTCCTCTCACAATCGCTCTATCTCTTTTAGCCTTTCTCTCTGGGGTTTGGTAGCCGCAAATGACGGCCCTAAGGGCCTTTAAATAGGTCCCAAACCCGGGAAATTAGGGTTTCATTAAACAGCGTGGACTCGCCGAGTCCAGTCATGAACCCAGATGAGAATCCGCGACCCTACTCGGCGAGTCTAAGCACCAACTCGCCGAGTCCCTCCACAAACTCCAAAATAAGTGAATAAAATAATATACTTGGGAATCTGGATGTTATAATTCTCCCCCACTAGAATCAGACTTCGCCATCGAAGTCTGACTCTGCAAACAACTCTGGATGCTGCTCACGCATCTCGCTCTCCGGCTCCCAAGTCAGCTCTAACCCTTTCCGATGCTGCCACTGGACCTGCACCAGAGGCACTTCCTTGTTCCTCAGAACCTTGATCTTCTGATCCCTAATCGCCACCGGTCTCTCAACATAGTTCAGGCTCACATCCACCTGAATATCCTCTAATGGTACCACTACCGACTCGTCGGCTATACACTTTCTCAGCTGCGACACATGGAAGGTGTCATGAATTTGACCCAACTCTGCAGGTAGCTCCAAACGGTAGGCTACCCTACCTACTCTCGTGATCACCCTGAAAGGACCAATATATCGGGGCCCCAACTTGCCCCTCTTCCTGAATTGGATCACTCCTTTCCAAGTAGAGACCTTCAGGAGCACGAAGTCGCCAACCTGAAACTCGAGCTCAGACTGGCGCCTGTCCGCATAACTCTTCCGACGACTCTGAGCGGTCAACAACCTCTGTCTGACCTACTGTATCTGCTCAGTCGTCTGAAGTACGATCTCTGTACTACCCATCACACGTTGCCCTACCTCTCCCTAGCAAATGGGGGTCCGACACCTCCTCCCATACAACAACTTAAATGGTGGCATACCAATGCTCGAATGATGGCTGTTGTTGTAGGAAAACTCTGCCAACGGCAAATACGTGTCCCAAATCCCACCAAAATCCAACACACATGCTCGGAGCATGTCCTCGAGCGTCTGAATCGTCCGCTCACTCTGCCCGTCAGTCTGTGGGTGGTATGCGGTACTAAAATGCAATTTCGTACCCAATTCCTCATGAAACTTCTTCCAGAACCTGGAAGTGAAACGTACATCTCGATCTGAAACAATCGAGATCGGTACTCCATGCCGCGATACCACCTCTCTCACGTTCAACTCTGCCAGCCTCTCCGGAGAAGAGCTCTCGCTAATAGCAAGGAAGTGGGCGCTCTTCGTCAACCTGTCCACAATCACCCAAATTGCATCGACGCCCCTCGTAGTCCTCGGCAATTTGGTGATAAAATCCATAGTAATATGTTCCCACTTCCACACGGGAATCTCTAACGGCTGCAACTTACAATGCGGTCTCTGGTGCTCAGCCTTAACCCTACGATAGGTTAGGCACCTCTCAACGAACCATGCAACGTCCCTCTTCATGCAGGGCCACCAATACTCCCTCTTCTGGTCCAAATACATCTTAGTGGCCCCGGGATGGATCGAGAATGTAACAGCCCGGAATCTCAGGTATTGTTAATTTATGTTTTTGGGGTGATTTAAGAGGGGACTCGGCGAGTTGGAGCTTAGACTCGCCGAGTAGGATCACAGACTTGGTCGCGGGTTCGCGACCGGACTCGACGAGTCCAGATATGGACTCGGCGAGTCTACGATGTTTAGCGAAAACCCTAACCGTTCAGGTTTGGGACGTATAAAAAGGACTCATTGGCCGTCATTGTTCATTTTAGCCTTCTGAGAAGAACCCTAAATCGATTGTGTGCATCTGGAGCAAGGATTATAGGCCATTGTTGATTATAGAAGAGTGGTTGTGCAAGAAAGAGAAGGGATTGGCTAAAGGAGCAGCAAGGGAGTCACATTCTGAGGATTGGGGACACAGAGGATACATCATCCAGGTAAGAATTCGAGTATACTCTGCTATGTTGATGTGATTATGGAATTAGGGTTTATGGAACCTTTTGTGAATAAATTGAATGTTACCCTAGTCCCCTAATCGATTGTAACCATGTATTGGGACCTTTGGAGGCCCATAATGTCCCATGTCTGTGCATTTCGGGAATTGATGAAGGTTTTGGATTGGAATCCTTATGCCTTAGGTCAAAATGTAAATTATGAGTCATATGGTGTATCATGAGCACTGAAATGAGGACTTTACGTGATGGATCAGCCTAGGAAGGCCAGACCTAGGAATGGTCGAAGCAGTTCGGACCTTAGGATGCAGTTTGAGCGGTTGCATGGCATGGACTCGCCGAGTTCGATGAACAGACTCCGCGAGTAGCTTGAAGATTAACTGGGACTCGTCGAGTTGTTCTTCAGACTCGGCGAGTTGAGTCGGGGTGGCCCTGCGATTCTTCCAGGAGTAACTCGTCGGGTCAAGGAGGATACTCGACGAATAGATAGGGAATCTCAGAGAGTTGGAGGACGTCTAGACTCGCCGAGTCGCCATGACACTCGCCGAGTCCGGTCGAGTTGACCGTTGACCGTTGACCGTTGACCAGAGTTGACCTAAGTCTGACTTCTTAGGGATAGTCACACTTAGAAGATATAAGTGTTAATGAGAGATATGTGATGTTATAGGGAGGTTGTAGCTCGTCGGATTGTGCACGAGTGATTTCAGGATTTGCTAGCTTTCAGCATTCACGAGGTGAGTCTTCTCACTATACTGTACCCGGAAGGGTTTGACTGTGTGACCGGAAGGTCAGATATGATATGTGATATGTATGCTATATGTGGTAAGTTATTTGTTATATGTGCTATGTATGTTATGTGGGCCGGAAGGCAATATGTTATGGGCCGGAAGGCGATTATGTTATGGGCCGGAAGGCGTTGTGTTGAGGACCGGAAGGTCAGGGCCTGGAAAGGCGTATGTGCGTAAGTTGTATATTGGGGAACTCACTAAGCATTTATGCTTACAGTTGTTATGTATGTGTTTCAGGTACTAGCGAGGACCGTGGGAAGGCGCCGGCGTGATCGGTACACACTGAAGAATGTTTTTATGATCTTGGGATTTAGACAGTTTGTATTTGACATGACACTTAAATTATTTATGCCTTGTTTTGAATGAAAATACTCTATTTTTAAAAATGAAAAATTTGTTTGAAAATTTGCGTTGTTACAGAGAACTTCGATCGATGAGATTCTTCCATCAAAATGGTATGTGTCCCGCCCACAAACGGTACCCATATCCGACCTTGAAATGTCATAAGCCCCCGACTATCGGTAACGAACTCCAATACTAGCCCGACAACTCTCTCTCTCTCTCTCTGTCTCTCTCTCTCTCTCTCTCTCTCTCTCTCTCTCTCTTCTGGCTTTCTGGTCTCACAACCTCAGCCTGGGCCCCACGAATGGTGTCGAACACCGGAGTCATCACCGTCAATCTCAAACAAACATCCCGCATCGGGGCGCCCTCCGCCCTACGGCTTAGTGCATCGGCTACAACATTAGCCTTGCTCGGGTGATACAGGATCTCACAATCGTAATCCTTCACCACATCCAACCATCTCCTCTGGAGCATATTCAGGTTGGGCTGATCCAGTAGATACTTCAGGCTCTTGTGGTCCATGTATATGGTACACCGAACCCCATACAGATAGTGACGCCAGATCTTGAGGGCGAACACCACCGCCCCCAACTCTAGATCGTGGGTAGGATACCTCATCTCATGAGGCTTCAGCTGCCTCGATGCGTATGCTATCACATGACCCCTCTGCATAAGCACTGCTCCCAACCACAATATCGATGCGTCACAATACATTACAAAGTCCTCCATCCCCTCCGGAAGGTCTAACATCGGGGCTTCGTATAGTCTCTGGCGAAGTGTCTCGAAGGAGGCCTGCTGCTCTGGACCCTATGAAAGGCAACACCCTTCCGGGTCAACTTGGTGAGTGATACGACGATCTTGGAGAAATCCCTGATAAATCTCCGATAATAACCAACCAACCCTAGGAAACTCCTGATCTCGGTAGGTGACCTCGGCACCTGCCAACTCATCACTGCCTCAATCTTGGCCGGGTCGACCAATATCCCTTTCTGGTTAACGAGGTGCCCTAGGAACTGGACCTCTCGCAACCAGAAATCACACTTGGAGAATTTGGCATAAAGCCTCTCCGATCTCAGAACTCCGAGGATCTCTCTCAAATGCTCCTCATGCTGCTCTCTGGACCTCGAATACACCAATATGTCGTCGATGAACACGATCACCGAGCGATCCAACATCGGCCTGCACACTCTGCTCATGAGATCCATGAGCACCGCCGGTGCATTGGTGAGTCCGAAAGGCATCACCACGCACTTGTAATGCCCATAACGAGTCCTGAACGCTGTCTTCTGGATGTCCTCATCTCGCACCCTCACCTGATGATATCCAGACCTCAAATCGATCTTGGAGAACCAAGATGCTCCCTGCAACTGATCGAACAAATCATCGATCCTCGACAACGGGTAACGGTTCTTGACCATTAGCTTGTTCAACTCCCGGTAATCAATGCACATCCGGTGTGAACCATCCTTCTTCTTGACAAAGAGGATAGGCGCTCCCCATGGTGAACTGCTCGGCCGAATAAACCCCTTCCCTAGCAGCTCTTGGAGCTGTGAGGATAACTCCTGCATCTCTGGAGGCGCAAGGCGATAAGGCACATTGGCGATAGGCGCAGCCCCCCGGAACCAAGTCGATGCTGAACTCAACCTGCCTCTCGGGAGGCACACCCGACAACTCTTTAGGAAATACATCCGGGAACTCACGCACTATCGGAACCTCATCTACTGATCTCAGTCTCTCTGAATCAACCCTCGTATCCATCACATACGCTACAAATCCCTTACAGCCCTGTTGTAGGCTCTGCCTTGCTCTAGCGGCTGAACAAAATGCCGGCCCAGAACACGTACCCTCGTCGTATACTGTCAGAACTCCCCCACTAGGGTCTCGTATGGTCACGAGTTGTCTCTCGCAGTCGATAACTGCTCCAAATTTGCTCAACCAGTCCATATCCACTATGACACAGACGTCACCCATCGCGATAGGAACTAGATCAATCGGAAACTCAACGCCAAAAATCTCGAGTACACACCCTCGGATCACCTCGGTGGCATACACCACTCTCTCGTCAGCTATGGAAACTCTCAAAGGTCGACTCAACGCCTCTCGACTAATACTGATGTGCTGACTAAAAGCCAAAGATACAAAGGACCGACTCGCACCCGAGTCAAATAACACCAAGGCAGGTACATAATTCACAAGAAAAGTACCTACGCATAACATAAAATAAACACAATATCCCAACATCAAAATAAATACAAGAAAGGATACATACCAGCCACGACATCGGGCGCCGCACGGACCTCCTCCGTAGTCAACTGAAAGGCTCTCCCTCGTGCCTTCGGTACCTCGACCTTCACTGGCCGACTCTCAATAGTTCTGATGGCAGTAGGGGCAGATCCCTGAGGTGCTCCCTGGGTTGTCCCTCGTAACTATAGACACTCTGCCTTCCGGTGTCCGGTCTGGTTGCAGTGAAAGCATACTGCAAACCCATTGGGGCAATCCTTGGCCATATGCCCCTCCTTGCCACATTTGTAGCAAGACCCCGCTCTGCACACCCCATCGTGGCTCTTGCCGCACTTGCCATAAGTGCGACCCTTCTGACTCCCAGGTCATTAGCGGGCTTGGCCCGCTTGGCTGCCGGCTGGGACTGCGCCAGTCGCCGATCCCTCCCCTGAGACTCAACCTCCTCCCTAGCCTGAGTCTCCAACTCTATCTCCCACTTCTAAGCATTTGCCTAAAGCTCAGCAAATGTCTGGTACGTTGAGTTCGCCACAAACTCCCGTATATCCCTCCTCAAAATGCTCAAATATCGGCTTATACGTGCCTGCTCGGAGGACACGTGCTCTGGGCAGAACATCGCCCGCTCATGGAACATCCTCGTAATCACTGTGACAGACTCGGTACCCTGCTTGAGGGTCAGAAACTCCTGGGCCAAACGCTCCCTTTCCACCTGGGGAACGTACTCATCTCAGAACATAGTAGTGAACCTCTCCCAAGTCACTGCAGCAAGCTCAACAGGCGAATAATGCGCCGTCACAAACTTCCACCAGTCCTTCGCTCCCAAGCGAAGCTGGTTCAACGTGAACCGGACTCTCAAATGCTCTGGAGATGAGCAGGTGAAGAAACACCCCTCAATGTCTGAAATCCACCTCATCGCTGCAATCGGGTCCTGGGTCTTATCAAACTCCGGTGGTTTTGTGTTGCTGAACTCCCGGAACAGCAACGCATCACCACCCTGCGGTCTAGTCGTAGCTACAGCTGTAGTGGCCGCAACAACAACAGCATTAGAAATAGCAGTGTATCTCAATGTCTCTATCAGGGTGGTCTTGATAGACCCGAACGTCTCTGGAATCTCATCGCGGATGGCAGCAGCCACCTCATCATGAATCATCTGGCGGAGGTCCTCGTCGCTCACACCCCCTCCACTGGTCCCTGATTTATGGCGTGTCCCTACCATGATGCCTCTCTGAAATACAACATAAGATATCAGTAATTTGCTCGGATGTACACACACTCGATATCCCAATCCTACTTCATCCCAAGTCCTCCTCCCAGAGTCCCAAATCCCAAGTACGCTACTCTCTCTAATCATGTGCTACTCACTAGCAGATCTCTCATAAACTCCTCGCTGCTATCTAAACACTCTCAAGCATCTCTAGCAGCAAAACTCCTAGACTAAGGCATCATATATCAGGCCACTCTAGTACTAATAAGAATACCTAGTCTACTCCAACATGCATAACATAATTCATCATATAGCATAGCATAACGTATCTTTTAACACTTATTGTAAGGGTATTTTAGGAAATCACCGTTCGGGCGTTGGCTGATCGTACACTCGGCTCTGCTCTGTTTGTCTCAAAACTCTTTTTACTCTTTAAAATTTTACTTTATTATCAAAATTCTCCTCAAATCCTCAGTTTGAGTCCAGATACGCCCGAAGATGTATCCGAATCCCTCAAACCAATGCTCTGATACCAAATTGTAACACCGTAAAATTTAAGACAATTTTTCGCATTTTAAAACACATTTTTCCAAACACATTTATTAACAAAATCTCATTGTATCATATCTTTGTTTCATAAAATATTTCCCAAGATCAAAATACATAAAATCCCATGCGTGTGTACGAATCATGCCGGTGCCTTCCCGCGATCATCTCTGGTACCTGAAACACATAACACACAACACTGTAAGCATAAAGTTTAGTGAGTTCCCCAAAATACCACACATAACACATACTAGCCACTCGAGGATATAACTCTGTGGGCCCTTGGGCCCTAACTCTGTGGACCCTCTGGTCCTAGCTCTGTGAACCTTCCGGTTCTAACTCTGATATACTCTGATATACACATGGAATAAATCATATAGAAATAATGCAGTGCAACACATCACATAGATAACATACAATAACTCTGTCACATAACTCTAGTTACCACTCAAGGTAAAGTATAGTGACAAGACTCACCTCAGATGTCTCGGCAAATCTCTGACTCGGTAGAAATACGATCTAGTCTCCGCCTAATCACATAAAATAAATACTCTCATAAATATAACTCTCAGGGACTAGACTCAACCCTCTCTTGGCACACTTAAAAGGGTAAAAGACAATTTTTCCCCTCTTTTGACCCGACTCGTCGAGTGCACTTGGGCAACTCGCGAGTCTACACATGTCCACTAACTCTCTAGTCTCGTTTGGCATGTCGAGTCCCTCCCCTTGCTCGACGAGTCACACTAGGCATGAATCGCGGGGCTACCCCGACTCAACTCGCCAAGTCTCAAGATCAACTCGGCGAGTTCCGCCTTGAACTCCAGTCCTTTAATCCCTCTCAGACTCACTGAGTTATTCCCCCAACTCGGCGGGTCTACTCGCTGAGTGATTTACGGGAAACCCTAACCCTACTCGCCGAGTCTGCCCTTGGACTCGGCGAGTTCATGTCATGCACAAACTCAATTGACCTCCTGAGATCAAATCTGTTCCTTTGGTCCATAGATCTGACTTTCCCAAGCCTGAAAAACACGTAACGCTCGAATCTTGACACTCATGGGACGTCTAAAAGGTTTCACTTGGTGATTTAGCCCCAAAAATAACATTCTAAGCTTAACACCTCTATAGCTCAACATAAAGCAAGTTGAGATAAGTTCTTTAGACCACTATGGGCCCAGATCCGAAATTTCAAAGTAAATAAGGGCCATGTTCTCACAATTTCTTCCATTAAAGGACATGAAAAACTCTATATCTATGGATTCCTTCAACACAACAGATAAAGGGGTGATATATTACCTCAAGGATGATGTATTTAGCTCGAAATCCACAAATGCACCACCTCCTTGGCCTCCTCTAAGCTGGAAACACCTCCTTCTTGCAAGAATCAACCATAATGATCAAGAAATGGCTCCTTTCCTCTCACAATCGCTCTAGCTCTTTTAGGGTTTCTCTCTGGGGTTTGGTAGCCGCAAATGACGCCCTAAGGGCCTTTAAATAGGTCCCAAACCTGGGAAATTAGGGTTTCATTAAACAGCATGGACTCGCCGAGTCAACTCATGGACTCGCCGAGTCCAGTCATGAACCCGGATGAGAATCTGCGACCCTACTCGGCGAGTCTAAGCACCAACTCGCCGAGTCCCTCCACAAACTCCAAAATAAGTGAATAAAATAATATACCTGGGAATCCGGATGTTACAAAAATACCACCACACAAACATATAACCTAACAAATATCGGGTCCATAACCTCCTGGTTGGATTACCCCTGGCCCAAAACCTTTCGGTTGGCTTGCCCAATACATAACGGGTCCACAACCACCTAATTGGATTACCTATGGTCCACAACCTTCCGGTTGGAATGCACCGATCTGTTGACTGATTGTACAAAGCAATACAGTCTCAAACCCACCATACCATGTCGACATATATCTAACAAATAACATATATCCAACAATAGATAGTCATATAACCAGTCAATAGAAAAACAGACAGATCTATAGATCACGATCGCATACCAACATCCTATAAACCAGGACACATATCTAACATATCACTACAACATATCAACATCATATATACAATACACAATCTAGTGGGCGGACATTAGTACCTTCGACCCACAAGCAAAATAAGGAAAACTACTCCTCTCAGTCTGAAAAGATAGTTGATCACACCACAACTCTGTGTACCAACTCTACGGGTCACCTGTACAACAAACAGTGAGCTTTTCTCAAACTATTGCGCAAAATACCCAAAATACCCACAGGTCAAACTTGGTCAAAACCTTGGTTAAAGGTTAAACTTAACAAGTCAACTTAACCAGTCGCCACGTCGTGGCTAGCTCCAGCCACGCCGTGGGGACTATAGGACAAAACAGTCGCATGACAGCCATCCACGACGTAGTGGTGACCCATTCACCATGTTGTGGTGACTGTTCAGAATAGCTTAATCCAATAAACTCTTAATCCATCAAACCAACCATTCAAACTTCCTAGAAGGCATTCTTTCATCCAATGAACCATAAATATCGTTGCTTTATAGACATGCATGTCCAATACATGTCTTGAACTCAAACTAGGTTAAAATATAGTAAAAAGGGCCAAGATCACATGCAAGAGTTCAAAACTCTTAAAAATTCTAGATCCAACATTCCTAACCCCAAAGGGACTCTAGGGATATATAAAGTTGGCAACTTTTTAGAATCCCAGTCACTCCAATATGTCCTAATATGAAGAATAAGGAACAGAAACCTAGACCTATGCACAATAAACCAAAAATCATGGAACTTGAGGACTTACAAAATTCTAGAAGATGCACAACAAGAAGATGAGAAAAGTTGTTTGCCGAATCCAAATCCAAATGTCACCTTCTTCTTCTTTTAATCCCAAAAAATCCACACAAAAGGCTTAGAGAGCAAAATGGATGTTAGGGTTTGCTTGGAGGCTGAGAGAGTGTGATAGAGGCTGAGGGTGAGCAACCCTAGCCATCACATTCCCTTAAATAGGGGCGCAAACCCCGAAGATGAGGGTTTCTCATTAAACCGCCACCAAGCTATGGACGTAGGCCGCCACGTCGCGGTGGTCATTTAAAACATGCGATACATCGGCCATCGCCATGTCGTGGGATGCGTTCACCACGATGTGGTCCTGCCTAAAGTCCAAAAAAACATTCAATTTAAATACCTCTAGAATCCAGATGTTACACAATGTCACTACTATTTTAGATTTGTTCGACAATTTTTTTGAGTGTCACCACTAGTCAAACTTTTTGCACCTGATATTAATATGGCCAGGTTTGAATATGCACTTAAACTTATATATAAATTGAGATTATATTATTAGTTAAAAGGTTTATTGGATTTTCTTTTGAACCGCAAAAGTTTTATTATAATTATAAAATAAAAGATACTAGCATCATGCTAGGTACAAGTTCACGAAAACACCAAGTGAATGAATACATTATAAAAACAAAACCGGATTATGGAAGGATTGTAGAAGAGAAACACCAAGCACTCCAATCCAAGCTAGAAATTTTCACTCTATTCTTGATCCAAATAAAGGTGCTCACCTTGATATGCTCTAACACTTTACTTGGAGAGTATGTTTGGTTTTTGAATATTTTTTTCATTCCGAGATCGCCACAAGAACCAACATATGGAAATTATTATTGATTTGAATAACCTGACTTGGAGACGAGGCATGCTAGAGAGATTATTACACAAAACAGATCTTTAACTGTATTAGCATTAAATGTCCCCAACTTGCACCATTTCCAAATTGAATTCCAAACAACTATAAAAAAAGACACGATGTTAAGAAATGATCATATGTTTCATCCATATCCCCATAATTTGGACAACGACATGAGACAACCCCAACACCACGTCTAACTAGGGCTGTTAGGGTCAGAATTCTGTTATATGCCGCTCTCCAAGTGAAGTAGTTTAATTTTAATGGAACACATTTAATCCATTCATGGTTGTAGGTATTCAGAGTGAAGATCTTTGTTTTAATTAGACTTCTAAGACTATTAGATATGGGCCGTTGAGGTGGTGTTATAACACCTTATAACAAGAAAGAAGGGTTGATGTTCATGGTGTTATAACACCGTTAAGATGAGAATATATATATATATATATATATATATATATATATATATATATATATATATATATATAGAGAGAGAGAGAGAGAGAGAGAGAGAGAGAGAGAATTTGTGCAGTCAATAGATGATCTCGTTTCATCCGGTCATGAAGACAACAAGAAGCAACACAACAAGAAAGGGGGGGGGGGGGGGGGGGGGGTGTTCATCTCGTTGTGATGCCGTTGAGACCCCTCCACGTCAACCGTAACGCCATTTCATGTACTCATACCATATAGTCTAAGACTAAGAGTGCCGACTACGAAAATACCAGAAGCATTTCCATCCCATTTCCTTTGGTCATATTCATCTCTTAATTGAACATTGCTAATTAGATCAGTTATTTGTTGTAGTTCTGTTGGCTAAGATATATTTATCTTAAGTATGATGAAGAATTGTATTTATTAGATGACTGATATATATCTATTAGATTTATTTTAGATGACTGAGATATATTTATTAGATGTTTTTTTTTTAAATATCATGACGAATTGTGATCGTGTAAAAGTAATTTATCTTAAATATATATTACAAATTAAAAATTATTGAGATATATATAAAAGATAAAAGATATAGAATATAGATACAGACAAATAAATATAGAAATAACAAGATATATTAAAAGAATAGTATATTTCATAAGATATATACAGATTTTGAAAAAATTGACTTATCTATACAATATAACAAACCGTATCGAACTATTAAACCGTTCCACATCACATCACATCACATCCACCCGTGTTCGCAGATGAGTTCAGAGTTCAGAAGTTGAGACTGCTTCCCTCTTTCTCTTTCTGCTCCTCTGAAAGAGTCGTCCGCCATTCGTGACGGCTCTCGGAGTTCGTGCAATCTGCATCGTCCTCGGTGGCTGCTGATTTTATCCCTAATTTCGATTATAAAGATTCAAGATGCGTCGTACTCCAACAAAGAAAGGTCCGTCTAATTCAACGTCATCGTCAAATTCGTCAGCCATCGATCAATTCCGTTCCGGTATTCCTTCAATTATCTATTTCTAGTTCAATTGCTCATTAACTTTTTTGTGGTTTAAATCGATTTGCCTGAGTTTCAGGCGCATGCTTGCTGTTTTCTTTAATGAAACATATTTGTACGTGTCAAATATAATCTATGCAATTACTATTACTTTGAAGTGATATCGATTATAATTGAGCCAATCTTATTCAGTTCCTTGTCGTTCACAGCTGCAAACACGTTTTGAACTGATGAAGAAGTTTATATGATCATGGATCAATTTCTAGGCTAACAATTAATGTATTGCTGTATAACTTATCACTAGGAATACTATGCTTTTTCTAGTTCTTGTTCTTGTGTAGTGCCTTTTGATCTCTATTATTATTATTATAATTACTATTTATTTATTTTCAGGTGGTAGGCCTGCTACAAAGGAGTTTGAATTCATAGATCAGCTGTATCATTCATATGCTAAAAACTCATCTGGTATCATTGAGTAAGTGCAATCCATTAGATTTTTTTTACTTTAGTTTACAGTTTGGGTTTGCTAAATATATAACACACACATATATATATATATATATATATATATATATATATATATATATATATATATATATATATATATATATATATATATATATATATATATATTTCTGAACAGCCCTGAAGGAATTGAGCATCTATGTTCTGATCTTGAAATTGATCACACAGATGTCCGGATATTAATGCTAGCATGGTAAATTCCATTTCTACCCTTTTTTTCACTTGAATTCATCACATTACACTGATTGATCTATTAAACCTTCAGGAAAATGCAATCTGAAAAGCAGGGGTATTTCACTCTGGTAAGAAAAAATTACATTTTTAAGTTTCTTTAACGTGAGTGCATATTTTTATAAAAACAGGCATGAGACATAATATATATATATATATATATATATATATATATATATATATATATATATATATATATATATATATATATATATATATATATAATGGGTTGCTAATCTTTATTATAGGAGGAATGGCGAAGAGGCTTCAAATCATTGCGGGTTGATACTCTAAATAAATTGAAAAAGGCACTTCCTGATCTGGAGAAGGAGGTATACAATACAATACAACAGAAACCATACCTTCGTTGTTTTCTATGTTTGGTTTTGTAAATCTTTCAAAGTATAAAAATGTAAGTTTATGTTTATAAATGACCAAAATACCCTTTGTTGTTATTATTCAAAGGTTCAAAGGCCATCAAATCATGTGAATTTCTATTCCTATGCGTTCCAATATTGCCTGACAGGTTCGAATAGCTTTAAAATTGGTATTTTTGGGTTTTAGATTTTTCATCAGAATTAGTTTTTAACTTTTTATTTATTTATATTATATGTAGAGGAGAAGCAGAAGACGATAGATATCGAGAGCATATGTCAGTTACTGGAGCTTGTTTTGGGATCAGTATTCCCACCACAGGTGGATTCATTTGTTCAATATCTAAGGGTCAGTTCAGTACTTTTTTCTTTTCTTCCCTTTATTCCTTAAATTAAATGATCCATTTGAGTTAATATGCTTTTTATAACATTTCAAATATGCAGATACAGAGCGATTACAAGGTTATAAACATGGATCAGTGGATGGGTTTCTACAGATTTTGTAATGAGGTACTAAAATATTTGTTTTTCGTTTTCTTATTAGAACATTGTAATTGTAATTAATCTATGTTGTAATTTCCTGGTTTACAGATAAGTTTCCCAGACTTTGGGAATTATGATGCGGAACTTGCTTGGCCACTCATTCTGGACAACTTTGTGGAGTGGATGAGATTGAAATAGTTCAGATTAATCACATATTGCTTCAACTTCATTTTTGTTTATTGTTGCTTTTGAACAATTTCTATTGGATGCTTTTCAATGGGCTTGTATTTATTGTGAATGGATGAAGACATAATATAATAGTAGCGTATAGAGAGTGATTAAATTTTGTAATTATTTTCTGTTTTTCAGTTGAAAACAAATCATTGTTTTTGAGAATGCAAAATAAGTTACAAGATTATTTTACAATATGTGTATGTTTGATTAATGGGGTTCATACTAGTTCATATGCCAATCTACCTTCAAACTTGAGGTGATTTATAATCGCAAATCAAACTAAGAGGCTGTTTGATAGTTACTGATTGAGTCAGATCGACTGAAACCACGATGTTTGATTGTATGTCTGACTGATTATGCTGAATGATAAAAATGACCATTTTGCCCTTAAATTTAAAATACATTATTTTATCATATTAATTTCATAATTCTATTTTGTTAATTTCTCATTTAGCTTTTGCCAATTATTTATTATAGTTGTCACTCTTGGCACTTGCAATTTTTTACTTTGTTTATCATTTATTTATTAATAATTAATTACAAAAGCAAAAGCAAAACACGTCAGTCAATCTCATCCCACCTAAACTCTCTTTATTTATATACTTTCTTATCTTTATGGAAACCTAAACAAAAAACTCATCTGCCAACAATATCACCGCCGACCATCATATCCTTCCGTCTCCTACCCCTATTCTCGTCGTCGTTCTATATCATGGAGGAAAATCCAAATATTTGGATTTGAGTTCCAACCTTACAGGTTTTGATTTCTGATGAAGATTCAAACATTTTTATTTTAAAATTTGGGAATTTTTGGTATGTATTATCATGGAGGAAGACCGAAATCTAACTACTCTTATTGCTGAAGCTCTCGATGACATCGAACTGAGTCCAGGATCTTAAGACGACGACATGGTGCTCTCTGATTTTAGATATGCTAGCAATTGTATTGACAAAAACTTCATCCCTTTGGATTTTGAGTTTTATCGGCAGTGTCGATGGGTAAAATGGGGGGCAAAGCATGCCTTTTTTCTTCGATTAGTCGGTCAGCTTCTTTTTCTGGGTGGACCGAGTCAGCCATTTTTATGGACCGAGTCAGTGCTATGTGTTGGGTCAGATACAAATCAAACACCTTGACCGGACCGAGTCAGACAAAAACATCTGACCGGACCCGGTCAGCACCAAATCAAACAACCCCTAAGTTTTGCATTTATGTTTTCATATTGTTTCAAAACAACTTGGCTTTATCTTTCTTTGAGGAGTTTGAAAATTATTATATAAGTTTAAAGTTTCAAAGACAACCATTTAGGTTTAAATATACTTCAACTATGGATGTGAAAATAAAACATTGAAATGAAAATGTAAACTTTAAAATGTTGCAAAAGAAAATATAAATTTCAAAATGTTGCAAAATGGAAGTGTGTGAATATTAAATTTTGATTTTTATAATTACGAAATAAAAACCTGAAATTAACACATTAAAGGGTGTTCGAGATTGCTTATTTAAAATAGTTTATCCATACTTGCAAAAATGTTAATTAATTTATCTGGTGTCAATCATAATTATAAAAAAAATGTTTAGATTAACTTATCCAATATCAAAACTTAAAGTTGACAAGTTAATTTTTAGTGCTTGACAATTTTTCCTTATCCGCATAAAATGACCAAAAAGGTCATCTTAGATATTATTGATTTTTTTTCATAAACATTTTTTTTATTCATTTATAAAAATACTATTTATAAAAAATCAATAAAATAATATAAACGTTCAGGACATATATTTTCAAATCCATAACTATATTTTACAAGATAAAATATACAACCTTAAATATTAATATTATTAAAAGATTAAAAAATACCAACAACATTATACAAAATTAATTAAACGTATAAAAACATTGTACGAGAACCTAAAAACTCCTAATCCATTCAATATTTTTTGAAACAAAGTCCAAAATTAGTTTCCATATTTTTGGTCTAAACCATATCTGACTTCAAACAAAAAATTTGACAAACTTTTTGTTTTGAAATGTGCATATAAACACATTTCTCTCTCTCTCTCTCTCTCTCTCTCTCTCTATATATATATATATATATATATATATATATATATATATATATATATATATATATATATATATATATATAGGTGGGTTCAATTGAGAAAATAAAAAAGGTTGAGAATGGGAGAATCATTCTCAGTCACTCATTTAATCTAAGCATAAAAAAACACGGCGACAAGCTTGTAAATATGATAACAACCTTCAATCTCAAATACGTATCTGTAGAGAATTAGATTACAGTTCAAACCCATTCATCGTTCATCATCCAAATTTCTTCTCCAACCATCAACAATCATCCAGATTTCTTCAATTAAACCATCATCAACATCATCCAGTGCTAATCAATCATCGATCTTCGTCAATAACATGTTTATCAACACGATTCAACAGTTAACAACAAAAATTCATTTTTTGTTCTTTTAATCCAACCTTCAATTATGCTTGAATACGATCAGATCTTCAACATCTACGATTAATTATACTCCCAGCGTCATTAGATCAACATCATCGATAATCAACAAAAAATCCACTTCATATCATTCATTCAACATCGATTATCAAATAAAACTTCAAAATTGAGGTTAGAAAAGATCAAATCGTTTTTTTTTTAAATTCATATAATTCTCTATAAATCTACTATTTTGTAAGATTTAAATAGTCAAAATATCATGTTTTAACATTTTTAAAAAAGTTATATTGTATGCACTCCAACTGTTTGATGAAATGCGTAAACTAAATTACCACGTTATATTCATATATGAATATGTTTTCTCACCTGAATCAGTAAATATGCAAGCCTGTATGTTATTCATATGTAAATAAAATATAAAAATTATATATATTTGTGAAAATACCTTGTAATATTCATATGTGAATATACTGTGTAATATTCATAAGTGAATATATCATCTAATATTCACAAGTGAATATACTATGTAATATTCACATGTGATATACCATGTAATACTACGTAATATTCAGATATGAAAATATTATATAATATTCATAAGTGAATATATCATCTAATATTCACAAGTGAATAAACTATGTAATATTCACAAGTGAATGTATCGTCTAATATTTAAATATGAATATACTATGTTTATTATATGCTATATTCATATATGAATGATACTTAAATTGTAAAAAAATTAATCATAGTTTTTATTCATAAGTGAATAACCTGATTCAGTTTTATTCACTTATGAATAACGATAATTGAAAATATACAAAAAATTATTTTATCTTAAAACTATATCAATATGGATGTCTATTTGTAGAGAATAAAAAATCATGAATTTTTGTATATTTAAAATCATTTTTCGATAAAAATAGCTTCTTAAAAATTAAAAAAAAAACTATGTTATTGTACATATTAAGGTAATGCTTAACATAGTTTAAGGAAACATGTTTTTGTTGGAAAACACATGTCTATTCCTTTCCCATTTCCGCTTGTACGAAGGAGGCTTTTGCGGCAAAAATAAATGAGTGTCTGAGAATGATTCCCCATTCTCAACCTTTTTTTTTTCTCAATTGAACCCTCCTCTAATAGGTAACAAAGTAACACAACAAAAACTCCGTAAAACACACACGCAAACGATATTAAAGGAATTTAGTACCCAATCTAATATTATAGTATAGGATTATTATAGTTCTAAGTCTCCACACTGTTATTAAGGATGTCAAAAACCCCGGCGGGACCCCATTCCTGCGGGACCCCGATACCGTACGGGAGTTATTTTTAAAAAAATTCGGGAGCGGGAGCGGGAGCAGGGACGAGATTAACCCCTGGTTATTTTTGGGACCGGGGTCGGGAGTGAGTATTTCCGTCCCGTACTCCCGCGGGGGCCCCGTTATATTTATATAAAAATATATTTATTTAATAGAAAATAGAAATGGGTTATGGGCCGGGAAATTGATTTTAATATTAGGGTTTCACGATTCACAAATCACCGATGTCATACGCTTTATTCGGTCTTCCCTTCCTCTTCCCAAAGACCTAAAGTCCAACTCCAAACATTGAACGACGACTGTCAAGACTCAATCGACGATCGACTAGCATGCAGTAGAAATCGACCATCGACTCAATCGACGACGACTGGAGAGTGGATATTGACGACGTCGACGAGTCAGTCAATTACTCAATCAGCGATTTCTCCACCAAAAACGCGACCGCCGACTGTGACTTCACGATTTCGATTTCTCGCCTCCCAGTTGACTTCTCCACCAGAAATCGGAGTTAAGTTATTTAAAATCTGAATTTAAGGTTTGCAGTTTGCTGTTTCTCGCCTCTCAATTTCTGTATCTCAACGTCGAGTATTCACAGTTCGACTGCTAGTCTGCGACTACTCCACCTAAGACGCGACTGTGAGTCTGTGACTTCAAGATTTCTGTTTCTCGCATCCCAGTCGACTTCTCCACCAGAAATCGGAAATAAGTAATATAGTCATGTGTATTTTGACTTTTTGTGGTTTTTTGTTGACTGTTGTTGACTGCTAGTTTGTTGTTCACTATATTTCATGATATACTCATGTTTATTTTGATTGGTTGCAAATCTGAATTTGTTCACTGCTCACTGTAATATAGTCATGTTTACATATTGTAGTTGTTCACTATATTTCATGATATACTCATGTTTACATATTGTAGTTGTGTAAAGATTGTAGTTGTGTAAAGATTTTAGTTGTGTACAGGTTTTATAGTGGTTGTTTACAAATTTTGGGATCTTACTGTAGTTATTTACAGAGTGTAGTTGTGTATAGATTTTGCTATTTCTATGAAAAAATAATGCTGATTAGTATATTTGTGTGAACCATTTTCAGATTTTTTTAGTTATGTCTTCAGCGGAGCCGAATCAACCCAATGATTCAACCACGGTTAATGATACCGCCAATTCTGCAGTTAACTATAGCGAGAAACAAATGAAATTTATATCTCTAATGTGACGTCATTTCACCTATGAAGAAGTTAATGGAACCAAAATGGCGGTTTGTAAGTATTGTAGAAAGGAAATTACTTATACAACCAAAAATGGAACCAAAGGGATGCATTCTCACCATAAGTCATGCAAAAAATATATGAATGAATTTGCTTGAACCATTGTTTGTTTTTTTCATTTTAATATATTTTTCTTATTACCTTTATTTTTTTTCTTGGTTAGGTTGTGTTATTGATGGTGATGATTTACATTCCGATGAAGACGACGAGGGAATTGAGGTAAAATTATTAAATTTGTTGTTTTGTATTGAATAAACTAAGATAACAATTTATTTTATTATCATTTTTGTTATTTATTTAGGGAGGATATTCAAATGTCAATGAATGAAGGGTTGAAGGAAATTAATGGATATTGAAGATGTAGGACATGTTGGTATTTTATATTTGTAATTTTGGATTTGTCGTATTTTGCATTTGTAGTATTGGATTTATCTTTGTAAGATTGTTGGAATTGGTGTTTTGTAATGTTAGATTCATAATGTTGGATTTTTAATTTTTTTTTTTGTTTCTAAAAGATCAGGTTTTAAGTTTTTTAAGTTATTAAAAATAGTCTTTTTAGTCTAAAACAAAGCAATTTTTTACCAAAAAAAATCCATTTTTAAGCACATAGACCGGGGTGACCGGGGGAACGGGGGCGGGACCGGGGGCGATGGAGGTAACCGGGAGCGGGAATGGGGGCTGTTTAAACGGGGGAACCGGGGGCGGGGGCAACAAGTGATTTCGGGAGCAGGGGCGGGGGCAGCTATTTCCGCTCCCGTTTGGCCCCGTTGACATCCATACTCCTTTCTCCTACAACCTTCAAGATGCACTCAAAAGGGACCTTAATCTTCTCACACAAACTCAAGAATGAAGTTGGGTGGCTAGGGTTTCGTCTCTGGACAGTGGAGGCTACAAATGAAGCCCTAGAAATGAGAATAGGACGTTTAAATAGGGCACCAAGTGCCGAAATTAGGGTTTTCCAACCCAGACGTAACTCGTCGGGTCAGTCTCCCCGTCTCGTCGAGTCGGTCACTTAATCCGCGACACGGGACACGCTCCGACTCGTCGAGTTCTTCCTTGGACTCGACAAGTTGACCCCTTTGACTTAAGGTTTTTCTTTCCTTTCTTGGTCTTCTGGATTCCGGGTGTTACATGATATGATTTGCTTCCATTGCAATCAGAAGGTACACAAGAAGTCCTAGTGTCCGAGTCTAGCATCAGTAGGACAGGTGGTGGCACCCGCTCCTACAACATTGAGGAATACAGACGGCCGTCGGGATTGGGCTGAGGCGCTAGTGACGAAGAGCAGAGCCTTCCAGTTGACAGCAGAGGAGGCACGAGCGACTCCTGATGTGGTTTCCGGTATGTATTTTCTCCATCCTCTCTTTATTACTTTTGATTATTACTCATGTTTATGTGTTTGTTTATAGGGTCGTTCCTAGTGAACAACATTTCAACTATGGTATTGTTTGATTCAGGGGTTACCCGATCATTTGTGTCGCTTGCACTTAGCAAGCGATTTAGCAGAGCTCCGGGGGAGCTGGATTACCCACTCGATGTAGAGATAGCGGATGATAGGACCGTCAGGGCCGCGAGAGTTCATAGAGGATGTACGCTACGGTTATTCAATGAGCAGTTCTCAGTGGATTTGGTTCCTATTCCCCTGCGAGGGAATAAGGTTATCGTGGGTATGGATTGGTTGAGCCCTAACAAGGAAGTGATTGAGTGTGAGTTGTAGCTAGTGAGGGTTCGCACTCCTAGTGTGGGAGAGTTAGTGATTCAGGGTGAGAGACCGCAGCGCGGATCGATTCTTTGTTCAGCGGCGGGAGCGAGGCCCTACTTTCAGCAGGGTTGTGCAGGATACGTCGCCTATGTCATGGATACCCGGGATAAGGGTAAGGCGACAGTCGATGATGTACCAGTAGTACGACAGTACCCGAACGTATTCTCGGAGGATTTTCCTGGGATACCTCCAGAGAGACAGATTGAGTTTCGGATTGACCTGGTCCCTTGCGGCTCCAATAGCCAAGGCACCATATCGGTTGGATCCTCCAAGATGCAGGAGTTGTCTACGCAGATGCAGGAGCTGCTAGACAAGGGTTTTATCAGCCCGAGCAGTTTGCAATGGGGAGCCCTAATCCTGTTTGTAAAGAAGAAGGACGGGTCGCACCATATGTGCATAGATTACCGACAACTGAACAAGGTAACGGTGAAGAACCGTTACCTACTCCCGAGTATAGATGATTTGTTCGACCAGCTTCAGGGAGCATCTTGGTTCTCCAAGATTGATCTACGGTCCAGATATCACCAGATGCGGGTCAGAGATGATGATGTGCAAAAGACCAATTTTAGGACCCGCTATGGTCATTATGAGTTTGTGGTGATGCCGTTTGGGCTCACCAATGCTCCAGCTGCGTTCATGGATCTCATGAACCACATGTGCAGACCGATGTTGGATCGGTCTGTAATAGTATTTATTGACGACATCTTGGTTTACTCCAAGACTCAAGAGCAACATGAGGAGCACCTGAGAGAGGTGCTAGAGACTCTGAGGAGGGAGATACTTTTCGCGAAGTTCTCCAAGTGTGACTTCTGGTTGCACGAGGTGCAGTTTCTTGGGCACCTCGTCAATCAAAAGGGTATTTTGGTAGATCCGACCAAGATAGAGGCCGTGATGCGATGGGAGGTTCCAAGGTCTCCATCTGATATTTGGAGTTTCCTGGGTCTGGCAGGGTATTACAAGAGATTTATCTAAGATTTATACAAGATAGTAGTTCCTTTGACCCGACTGACCAAGAAGTCGATGGTTTTTCGTTGGGGTCCTGAGCAGCAGACATCCTTTGCGACGCTCAGACAACGATTGAGTGAGGTGCTGATTCTCACCGTGCCAGAGGGAGTAGATGACTTCGTACTCTACTGTGACGCTTCAATCACATGTATGGGGTGATGCATCGAGGTCATGTGATAGCCTATACTTCGAGGCAGCTGAAGCCTCACAAGGCTAACTATCCGACTAATGGTTTGGAGCTGGGGGTTGTGGTGTTCGCCCACAAGATTTGGCGGCATTACCTCTACGGGTTCTGGTGTACCATTTACACAGACCATAAGAGTTTTAGGTACCTCATGGATCAACCTAATCTAAACATGAGGCAGCGTCGGTGGTTAGACGTGGTGAAGGATTACGATTGTGAGATCCTTTACCACCCGGGCATGGCCAATGTGGTGGCCGATGCCCTGAGCCGCAAGGAGGTGGTTGCCCCGATCCGAGACATATGTTTGAGGATGATAGTGATTACTCCATTGTTGGAGCAGATTAGGGAGGCGCAGGTTGAGGGCCTGAGGGAGGAGCGCCAGAAGTGCGAGAGTATTGTGGGTCGAGTAGCTTCGTTTGATTATGATAGATGAGGGTTTTTGACCCTGTATGGGAGGGTCTGGGTACCATACTGGGGTGGAGTATGACATGTATTGATGAATGAGGCCCACAAGTCCCGGTTCTCCATCCATCCTGGGCGACAAAGATGTATAAAGATCTTCAACCCGATTACTGGTGGCCCTGCATAAAGCGGGATGTAGCTTGGTACGTGGAGAGATGCCTGACCTGTAGGAAGGTCAAGGCGGAACACCAGAGGCCTCAGGACAAGATGCAACCGTTAGACATTCCCGTGTGGAAATGGGAGGATATCACTATGGATTTCAATACTAAGCCCAGGACCGGACGTGGGGTCGATTCGATATGGGTCATCGTGGATCGGTTGACCAAGAGCGCTCATTTCATACCGATCCAGGAGAGCATTTCGGTCGAGAAGTTGGCTGAGATTTATGTGCGAGAGATAGTGGCACGTCATGGAGTGCCTGTCTCAGTGGTGTCCGACCGAGATGTTCGTTTTACTTCCAGGTTTTGGAAGCAGTTTCACGATGAGATGGGTACTCATCTCCATTTCAGCACCGCTTTCCACCCTCAGACGGAAGGTCAAAGCGAGAGGTTGATTCATACTCTCGAGGACATGTTATGCGCATGTGTATTAGATTTCAGTGGCAGTTGGGATACGTATCTTCCGTCAGTGGAATTTTCGTATAGCAACAGTTACCATGCCAACATAAATCGACCTCCCTTTGAGATGCTCTATGGGTGGAAGTGTAGGACCCCAAATTGTTGGGGTGAGGTCGGTCAGAGGGTCATGGGGAGTACGGAGGTAGTACTCAAGACCACAGAGCGGATCCAGCAGGTCCGGAGCAGGCTTCAGACTGCTCAGAGTCGGCAGAAAAGTTACGCTGACAAGCGGCGTTCGGACTTAGAGTTTCAGGTGGGCGATATGGTCCTCCTGAAAGTGTCACCATGGAAGGGTGTTATCAGGTTTCGGAAATGGGGCAAGCTGGGCCCCTGGTTCATTGGTCAATTTAGGGTTTTGGCCCGGGGGGGGGTCGGGTTGCTTACCCGTTAGATATTCCAGCAGAGCTTAGCCAAATCCACAACACTTTCCACGTTTCTCAGCTACGAAAGTGCTTGACAGATGATTTAGAAGTGGTACCCTTAGAGGATATTCAGGTTGATGACAACCTGAATTACATAGAGAGACCGGTGGCGATTCTGGATCGCAAGACTAAGGAGCTGAGGAACAAAAGGGTCGAGCTAGTGAATGTGCATTGGCAGCACCGCAAGGGTTCGTAGTGGACGTGGGAGCCCGATGAGGAAATGAGGGAGCACTACCCAGAGTTGTTTTCAGACACAGCAGACTTCGAGGATGAAGTCTAAGACAAGTGAGGGAGAATTGTAACACCTCTTTCGTGGTACACAATTATTTAAATTACTCTGGTATTAGTTGAGCTACTCGACGAGTTGGTAGCCCTAACTCGTCGAGTAGGTGGCAGAAAGGACACAGGATTTAAAGAGTCTACTCGGCGAGTCCAAGCATGGACTCGACGAGTAGGTCTGCCAGAGGGAACCCCTATTTCCAGGGTTTTGTGCCCTATTTAAGCATCATATTCAGCCTCCCTTCCGGTTTTATCACCTCCCAACCCTATTCTCGAAACCCTAATCAATCTTGTGCATTCTTGAGCCATTTTCCCTTGTTTTTGTGTGGTTTAAAGCTAGGAGAAGGAAGGAAAAGAGTAAAGACATCAAAATAGGGAAGAAGATCTATAGTTCTTGGGACATCTCAGACTTGCTAAAGGTATAAAGCTTATACCTTGGTTTCTATCCCCTTAGATCTTCTTATAGACTTGTTATTTGCACTTTTTGGGTCCTTTCCAAGGTCATTTCGAGATGTGAACCTTGGGGGATGAAAGGACTTTAGATCCGAACATTTATGAGCTTTAGAAGCTCAAAGTTGCCACCTTTATTCAACTATGACTCCATGTCATGAGTTAGGCCTTCATTTTTGCTTGGAATGAGTGTTTTAGCTTCATAACATCATGCATGCACGTAAAGTTAGCAACTTTACGTGTAATACTAGTCTAAGGAGTCCAGATCTATGAATTAGAAGCATTGGAGTGGATTAGAATCGACTGAATGGATATGTCATAAGGAGGACTCGGCAAGTTGTTCATGGACTCGACGAGTCGGGCCGTGAACCCTAGCTTATTTTCTGATTGTGAGTGAAACCATTGAGTTGAGGAGGTGACTCAGTGGGCTGGATAGTACTAGGACTTGGAAGTTGAAGAACTCGATGAGTCTAAGGAGGGACTCGACGATTTAGAGTCGATATGTCCCTTTTTCTGATTACGCTAGGACTCGGCGAGTCTGCGGACGACTCGTGAGTCAGTTCGTCTAGTCGCGATGATGGTTAACTTGGGAACTCGACGAGTCATAGGGTGACTCGGCGGGTCGAGTCGTGAATTTTAGGGTTTTTGAGTTCTAGAACTCGGCGAGTCAATAGGCTGACTCGACGAGTTAGGTCAACCTGGAAGGATGACTTTGACTAGGACGTTGACTTTGACCGGGGGTAAAATGGTCATTTTACGCTAAGAAGGATTATCAGATTTTGATTAAGTATTGTTTTGGAATTGACAGCCGGAGAGTCGCCGGAGTAGCAGACATGGATTTCTCACTCATGTTTCCAGCAGTCAGTCATACGAGGTGAGTTTTTCCTCCAGTAGTGTAGCATCCCAAATTTCGAGTCCAAAAATTTCGGTTTTAATTAAGTAATTTATAAAATTGTTTACTGAAAACATTTTCGATATCATATCAATCCATAAACCATCATGAACATGTCTCAAAATCAAATCATCGAACAATAATAAAATCAAAGTACAATCCTATGAACCACATAGTACGGAAATCTGATGTGCGTGCAATGTGCATCTACCACGCCGACTCTTTCCCCTTCGCTAAATAGGTACCTGAAACAAAACTGAAAACTGTAAGCACGAAGCTTAGTGAGTTCCCCCATCATATGACATACCATACAATCACATAGCATACATACTGCCGGAAAATTCTGGGGCGCCCGACCTACCTAGTTCAGCCATTATGGGGTGCTGACCTACCCATGTCAAGTCGTTTTGGGGTGCTGACCTACCCATGTCAAGCTGTTCTTGGGTGCTGACCTACCCTTTGTTCCTAACAACCGAACTTCGGGGACTATTTCACCCCTTATCACTCCTACCATAAATATCATAACATAAACATACTGTCAGACATATCTGGGGTGCTCGACCTACCCTTTGGTCCTAACAACCGAACTTAGGGACTAGTCCCCTCCTACTACCACTATCACATACAACATAATCATGCTAGCACATAAACATATCAGGTAGTAGTAAACGACACAATTATCACAAAGACAATCATCTCAGCTATAATCAACTACTAGTGGGTCAACCTTGGTGCCTTAGACCCCCTTCTACTGGAAGGTAACTCACCTCGATGTCGTATAGTATCTGCATTATCATCGGCACGAAAGTCACCTCGTCTCTACTCCCCAATCCCTACACAACGACCTTTCTTGATTAATATTACATACTCATAACCATTACAAGGGTCAACCCAAATCCAAGTCAAAGTCAAGGTCAAACCCTGGTCAAAGTCAACTTCTGATTGACTCGACTCGCCGAGTTGGTCCACCAACGCGCCGAGTCCCCTTGTCCATTTACTGCCATAATCTCGTCCTTACTCGTCGAGTCTAGTAAGAACTCGACGAGTTCATATTCAACAACACCTTTTGACTATCTTCAACTGACTCGCCGAGTTCGTTCTTGAACTCGCTGAGTTCATCTTCATCCGAATGAATGATTCTAGCATCTGAATCGTCGAGTTCCCCATGAACTCGTCAAGTCCGTTTTCATGAGGTTGGGACATTGCTTTGGACTCACCGAGTATGTTCATACACTCGTCGAGTCTTATGATTTCCAGGTCCAGAACAAACCCCTAGCAGGCTGAGTGTTCCTACTACTCAACCAAAACCATTTCCAGAAGACGTCTTGGGGGGAAAGCGACCAGACTCGCCGAGTCACTTAAGTGACTCTCCGAGTCCTTCTTTGTCCAAAACTATACAGTCGATTATACTGGGTCTTAACGCATCAAAACTATATATCTAGCCTCCTAGGGTCCCTTTTTTACGTAAAGCTACAAACTTGATGTCCATGCATGAGGCTTTTGGCTCCAAAAATCCATAAAAAGGGGTTTATGTGATGCATGGGTCTCCCATGGCCATAAAGTTCGCACCTTTATGCCATGGGAACCCTCAATGGTTTCAGATCTGAATTCCTTATCCCCAAATCATGGTTGCATCCAAGAATGGCTTCCAAAAACCCTAAATTACTCTAAAGAGAGTATCTAATGAAAGGAGAAGCAAGGTCTGGACTTTTTACCTCCAATAAATAGGAAATGAAGCAAAACCTCTGGATCTCCTTGCTCCTTCTGAAATCCCAAGCTCATTCTTCTTCTCTTCAACCTTCTAACTTGCAAAAAATGGCACAAAGAGCTCAAAATCACTCAAAAACGGTTAAGGTTTCGTGGGGATGGTCTAATGGTGTTGGAGGTTGCAAAAGGAACCACTTAAGATGTTTTAATAGGGTGCAAACCCTAAATATTAGGGTTTTGTCCAGACAACTCCTACTCGTCGAGTCGGTCTCCCGACTTGTCGAGTAGGTCACTTAAAATTCGCGCATAGTGTCGAGTCTACTCGACGAGTTGGGCCTTCAACTCGCCGAGTCCTAGAGTAAAGTACAATAATACTTGGAATTAAATACGTACCAGGAACCGGTTGTTACAAGTAGGAACAGGTCTAAGGCACCAATTCCGACCTGTTTATGCAGTTACAGTATGCCGAGCTAAGCCCGATGTAGGGGTTAGTCCGATGCAATTTATATGTTTCCAGACTTCGGTCCGATGTTGAAGCGGTCCCGAGAAATAGTTATGTATGCTTGATGTCTTTATGATTCATGCATGTTTATGATATGTGTTATATGTTCCAGACTCTGGTCCGATGTCGAGCAAGCCCGACAGTATATGTGATTATGCTATATGTACATGTTTATGTTATGTTCAGACATTCCGGACTTCGGTCCGATGCCGGGCGGGGACCGATGTAGTGAGCGGGGCCCAATTTAGGCCGAACTTCGGTCTGATCTCGAGTGGGGCCCGATGTAGTGGGCAAGGCCCAATATGTGTTATACGTGTTATTATATGGTATGTGGTAGTTTGGGGGAGCTCACTAAGCTTTGTGCTTACAGTTTTGTTTCAGGTACTTCCACTAGCAAAGGGAAGGGCTCGGGATGATCACATGACACACACCACATTCACAGCCTGAGAGTTTACTCTGATGTTTTGTTATGAGATTTTGATTTGAGACAGATACTATGATGTTTTTATGATACATGATCTATGATTTTACTTATGACTTTGGATGATTTATGATTTTAATAATGATTTGAAAACGAAATTTTGAGTTTTATTTTTAGGATGTTTTATATAATATTTATATAAATTCAAAATTAAAACTTACAAATTTTAATAATCATGCAAATATAGTTTGTTTAACATATAAATAAATTTTAAACTTTATATAAAATATTCAAATTACAATACATCATTAAATATTTTTGTTGTCTATTTTTTTTATGTAATAACATTTGAAGTATAAAAACATCATTTTATTACTTTTTAATTTTTATGTGATGTAATTTTAAAGATTTATTTTTATTTTTTTCTACCAATATATTTATTTTTATGAAAAATCATGATGTTTTATTATAAAAAGAGTATGTTATTATAAAAACAATAGTATGTCGTTATTTTATTCAAAAAATATAAATCTGCAATTTTGAATTAAAGGTAAAATATGTTTTAGTTTTGAGTTCAAAATATAAATACGATAAATTTATGTTGCTTCGATATAAACTTTTGATATTTAGTTTTAAAAAATTATTTAGTTTTAAAATGTTTGTGTTTCATAAATTATAACATATATATATATATATATATATATATATATATATATATATATATATATATATATATATATATATATATATATATATATATATGAATAAGTTGTTGTTTCTGAAGCATAAACATAAACCTCTCAGAGAAATAACTTATATAAATATATTAATTCTTATAAAAAAACATGGTACACTATTATTTTTAAAACACAAACCTCTCAAACATATGTTTTTTAATTTATTTAAAATTTGATAAAACTATATATATATATATATATATATATATATATATATATATATATATATATATATATATATATATATATATATATATAAATATCAAAAGTTTATATCAAACCAATTAATTTACCTTACTTATAATAAGAAACTGAAACTATTTTTACCTTTAGCTCAAAACAACATACTTATATTTTAAAATAAAATAGCATCATGATATTATTTTTATAATAACACATCATATTTTTTTTTCATAAAAATAAAAACATTTGTATAAAAAAATAAAGATAAATCTTAACAATTACATCACGTAAAAATTAAATAGTAATAAAATGATGTTCTTATACTTCAAATTTTTCAGATAAAAAATAGAAACGAAAATATTTAATAATGTATTGTAGTTTGAATATTTTATATAAAGTTTAAGCAACAAAAATTACTTATATATTAAATAAAATATATTTACATGATCATTAAAATTTGTAAGTTCTAAGTTTTATTAAGATGAATATTATATTTTATGTGTTTAAGTTTTATGTCCTTTTATTTTATGGTAATTAATACAAAATTTGATGGATTTCTTTAAAATTTCACAAACAATCATCATGCGAAATTTCACAAATGGTTCTTACGTGAAGTTTCACAAAATGACAGGAATAATCCTTAGACGAAATTTCATGAATGGTCCACATAGTTTCAAAAATAGCAAAAAAGATCTTTATCCAAACTTTCTTCAACTTAATGGATTTATCTAACGAACATCCATCAGAATGACCATTTGTATGCAAGGTTTGCTTCGTAAAGACCATCCATGTGAAAAAAGTTTCGTAAGAATTATTTTAGGGACAAAATGAATAACTTATGTACCATTTATGAAATTTTATCTTTATCGTGTTATCTCTAAGAGGTTATATAATACCAATATATCTGAAAATGAAACAGAGCAAATACTTCGAATACGTCAAAGATTAATGTTAAATTACTTTCCATGATGATTATTTCATATTAAACTTATCTATCTATACTACTTAATAAATAAAAATAATTATGTGTCAAGTGGCAATGCTAAAATTTGTCCCCGATTAGATTTAAAAAAATGAAACCAATAAATATAATTAATATTGTTTCTAATTTAACTATTTTATAGCTTTTGATTTCAAAATAAATTTCAGTTTTCTTCCTTTTTCTTTTAACTAAATTTGTTCCTAATTTTACTCACTTTATCTTTGAAAAGTCAAAGATTTATAGTTTTTTTTCTTACCAATCGTAGATTAATTACAATAAATTTGGGTTTTAGTCTTTTAGATTAAAAAAAGAGTCTATTCAACTTATAAAATCCATAAATGGTATCCGATAATAATTTTAAATTGTATAAAAACAGATAAGGAGTTAAACACAACAACAGATGAAGAATCTTAGATGTGGAAAAAAAAACCAAATGTTGCTTATTCATTTTCCATCCACTTTAGATCCATAATAAGCATATTTTATTTCTATTTATTCGGGTAATGATACACATTAACATTATTACATTAACTGCATTGATTTTGTAAATTAGATCAAAAAAAACTTCATGGTATAAAAATTAGATTAGAATGTTATAATAAAAGAAGATTTTAACATTTTGGATTTTCATGTTGAATGTTATATTTTAATATGTCTGTTGCATTTCATTATTTTTTAAAATAACCTAAATACCTTCTCAATTTGAATTTTAAAATTCATTAAATAAGTAAATCAATAATTCGATTATTAACCTATACAAAAAAGTATTTGCAAAATTTTAAATTCTTTTAATTCAATTTTGTATATTGTTTTTTTTTTTTTTTAATTTTTAATACAATTATGTACTCATTATAGCAATCATATAGTATCTATGTAACGCCCCGTTCTAAAGAGTAGTTATTTATGGTTCCCCGAGATCAAAGAGTAAGGGCGTTTCGGTCTTTTATGGGCAATGGGTTTTATTCGAGAAGGTTTCGGGTCGGGGTGTGTTGCTAGAAGCATAGGGCTTCTCGCCGCCTTTTCGTGGATATAAAGTTCGTTGGAAACGGACTTAGAATAACGGAGCTATGGCACTTTGAAGATATTATCACTTATAGCACTTGATGGAAAAAGTTGACAAAGTAAGGCCATGCATGCATGGGACACGCGTGGGTACGCCCATCGTAAGGTTGGGTTACGCCCAGCGTAATGGAGTTAATGAAGCGCGGGGACCCTCGATGTACGCCCAGCGTACTGGAATTACGCCCATCGTACGTCTATCATCCAGAAACCCTAATTTTAGGGCCATCCACTATATAAGGAACATTGTGGTTCCAACCCCAACCTCCATATCTGCCCTCTTACCCTCAGAAACCCTAAGTAGCCGTTCTTCTTCCATTGTTGTGGATATTTGACCTTGGAGAGCTTGGTTTGGCAAAGGAGAGCCTAGAAGAAGAAAGAAGAAGTTGTCAAAGAAGGAGTGGGGTGGCTGGAGCTCATAGATCTGGAAAGGCATCATCTTTTGGAGCCCTTTTTAGGTATAAAGTCTCTTGCTTGATAATCATATTGTGTAGATCTATGTGTTATGAAGTTTTGGACACCATTCTTGTCCCAAAAACCCCAAAGTGATGTATGATGCGAGTTGGTTGGGATTAGTTGTCCTTTCAGACCTTAGGAAAGGTCTTGAGTGAGAAAAATGAGGTCCCAATGGCTTTGGTTGTCTCATGTGAGATATTGGTAGGTCTTAATGGATTAAGACCTTGGGTTAAGAGCTTTATGGACGTCCCAAGTAATAAAGTTTGAGACTTTATGAATCCTAGGCATATTTGGTCTATGGATCTGAAGTTTGGGCTTAAGAGCCTAAGCCATTAAGAACTTATGTGGGATTTTAGTTCAGAATGATTACGCCCCGCATAAATGGATGTACGCCCAGCGTACTCAAGGATCTAAGGCACCAAGGCCGGCCCTTTAAATTGTTGTTAGAGCCAGTTATGTTATGTGATGATATGCTTGCTAGTATCCTGGTAGACAGGATAGTGTTATGAGGATAAGCTTTGTTAGCTTAGTATCCTATAGAAATGGATAGTTTTATGACGACTAGTTTTGTTGGATCAGCGCCCTGGTACTTAGGTAGTGATTATTTAGAGACCGGTAGTTGGTCTTGCCTTATGCACGCTGTTAGGAGGTAACCTGCGGGTTATATATGTTGAGCAGTAGCAGAGGGTATTCCATACCGGTAGGATGATAGGGCCCTAGTGTGTTGGTTCTGTAGAGTGTTATGTGGTTGCCTGTTATGTGTGCATGTCTGCTAGTGTAGATTGGCATTCCAACCCGATGGTTATGGGCTAGGAGTATTCCATCTAGGTAGGATGATTGGACTCGTAGTATGTTGGCATTCCAACCCAATGGTTGAGGGGCCTGGGGTATTCCATCCTGAGGGATGATTGGACCCATAGTAATAGTAGTAGTAGTAGTAGTTACTGTATGTATAGGAAGTGGGGCATTCCAACCTGATGGTTGTGGGCCAGGAGTATTCCATGCCGGTAGGATGATTGGACTCTTAGTATGTTGGCATTCCAACCTGATGGTTGACGGGCCTGGGGTATTCCATCCTAAGGGATGGTTGGATCCATAGTAGCTATTGTTGTACGTATAGGTGTTTGGGCATTCCAACCCGATGGTTGTGGGTCGAGAGTATTCCATCCTGGTAGGATGATTGGATCGAGTTATGTAGACATTCCAACGCGATGGTTGAGGGTCGGGGGTATTCCAACCGGAAGGTTGATTGGACCCGAAGTATGTTGTTCTTTGTTGTATGCGTGCGATTATGTGTGTATGAGTACTTTAGGGGAACTCACTAAGCTTTCGGGCTTACAGTTGTGGTTTATTATTTCAAGTGCTTCAGGAGATCGTGGCAAGGGGAATGCGTGATCGTACCGCTCTATATGTTTATGCTTTATGTAATATGATTCTGGGGAAAATACTCTGATGTTTAAACTATTTTGAAAACAAGTTGTATGATCGTAACGGTTTTTGAATGAATTAAAATGTTTTAATTTGGTTGAAATTTTTGAGCATTACAAGTTGGTATCAGAGCCTTGGTTTGAGTGAATTGGAGGAACAGTCGTGTGAATCTAGTCTCAAACCAAGGAGAGGTTTTCAAAAATGGTTTTCAAATGCTTTTCAAAATAAGTAAAGGAGGACGCAGAGGGTACGATCAGCCGAGCCAGTAAGTTACCCTAAAATACCATACAAGTTATTTGTTTTGAGATATGTTAGAACAGCATGCTAGTACTAGGCTAGGGATCTTCAGGAATTGCATGATAGAATTGCCTTATTTATGATGCCTGCTAGCCTAGGGTTTCCTTGTTGTGAGCTATTCAGTGTTCCTTTAGGGGTGAGGATTGAGTGCTTGCTGTGTATGTTTGTGCTTAGGGCATTGTGGTGATACTTGAGACAAATATGGGTAGGTGTGGAAGGTAGTATGGGCCCATACTACTGAAAGCACACGATCCATACGCGTAAGGAAGTCGCAACCCCTAGGTTGTTGATTTGAGGTTAGTTCTCGGTGGTTATGCGAGGGGTCTGACATTTTTATGGTTCATTCCAGTATGGCGGATGCGAGACGTTAGGAGGCAGTATCCGGTTCGGGATCGGGATCAGGAGAGGGTGGCCGAGGTGGACCCGTATCACCTGAAGTCATTGGCCAGATGAGTACGGGTGAGTTGGATGCTATGAATCGTGATATCCTACATGAGGAGGTTGCTGCTATGTTCCCAGCTGAGTTGACGGAACTGTCTGGGTTGATCAAGACCGCCATGGTTGAGTATTTTGATGAGCGCTATGCAACTCTTGCAGAGACAGCGACATCGGGGGCCGCAACGGCTGTGGCAGCGGTAGGGGGAGGAGCGAGTTGGAGTTTTCAGTATCGAGATTTCGACAATACGAAGCCCCCTACTTTTGATGGAGTTCAGGATCCGATCGTTTCTATACGGTGGTTGTCGGACGTGGAGGGTTGCTTCTTCACGTGTTCATGCCCTGCAGAATAGAGGATGAGGTGTGCTCTGAAACTTCTAAGGCTCGGGGCGAAGGATTGGTGGAGGTTGACCACAGGATCTTATTCTGATGTGCAGCGGGCTGCAGTTTTGTGGGATCAGTTCCTGGAAATGTTTAGTACTCGTTATGTTCCGCAGGTTGAGAGAGAGAGGTTGGCTCAGGAGTTCTTGGAACTGAAGCAGGGTTCAGAGTCGGTGACGGAGATCACCAGGATGTTCACTGAGAGGGCGATGTTTTTCTCGGAGTTTGCTTCGGAGCAGGCTCAAATGTCTCGATATCTGAGTATGCTCAAGAAGGACATCAGGCAGTTTGAATCCACGGAGAGGTGTAGTACCTTGTTAGAGTTGCAGGAAGCCGCTAGGCGGCGCGAGTTAGAGATTGAGCTCCATTTGAAAGAGCAGAGGCAGGCCCCGGTGCAGTCGCAACCTGCACCGAAGTGGTTGAGGCCCGCTGATTATCGACAGGGAGGTCAGAGGAGTCGTACTTGCGGGAAGTGCGGCAAGGTGCACGAGGGTGGTTGCCATTCTTCTTCGGGTGCCACAAGTGTGGCAAGGAGGGCCACATAGCCAGGGATTACAGGCAGTCGACTCCAGCGGAAGGGTTCCGACTTTGTTATCATTGTGACCAGGTGGGCCATATGAAGGCCCAGTGTCCTCTACTGGCTGCCAGGTCAGTGCAGGCCCCAACACCAGCCACTTTGAGACTTACTGACGGAGGTCAGGGTCGAACAGAGCCTCCGAAGGCTCCAGGGCGCGCTTATCAGATTGTGACCGAGGAGATCAGATCTGAGCCAGAGGTGTCAGTCGGTATATTTTTCTGCTTTATCTTGTTTATGCTGTGATTATGAGTTGTCGTTTCTTGCATGAGATGTTTAGTGTTGTATGTATTATAGGCGAACGAGCATTGAGGTTTCTTAGAGGGTTATCATCCAATGTGGAATTCGTGAGAAAGGAAGGTTATGGGTCGAGGATTTGGGAACTCTCAGCAGGAACTCAGTTTCCTTGAAGTTCGTTTGAGCATGCGTGTTAGCTTCGCCGCAACAGATGGTGGTTAGTGCCCTAAGTGGGGGAGAATTGGAAATTCTCGGATAAGCCACTGGTTGTTGAAGGTTGCATGGAGTGGCTTGAACGTCGGTTATTGGGATGATGCGATGAGGCGGTTTAGTTATTGTAAGGGTTTGCATGTGTCGAGGAAATGCGGCAGGTTATGTGTGGGTCACTGGGTATGCGACCAGCCTCTAGGTATGTATGCATGATATGGGATAGCGGTGAGCACCGCTGAGGGGTAATGTATAGCGAGGATCTGTTGCGGTGGCAATGTTGGCTGATGCATAGGCATGTTTTCAGTCTCCTTGGAAGAGGAGTGGGATAGTGGCTCCAGATTGGAGGTTTGGACAGAGGAAAGTGGGATAGTAGGTTAATAGACTCGGGAGCAGTCTGGACCGGTGATGAGAATTGTGTAAGATATTGCAGTCGGAGGTCAAGGACATGGAGATCGTGATAAGGAGGTATGGGTGGGGTTACACTTAGATGTGGCGAACCGAAGGGTTCGAGGGTGACTCAAGGACAGGGTCCTTGGTTCCAAGTATGGTTATAGGTTGAGTTATGTATTTGGAGGTATTTCAATCTGGGGTATTCCATCATGAGGATGACCGGACCCTATGATTGATTGGACCTGATGTGTTTGGTATTCCAACCCGAGGGTTGATTGGACCAAACATGTGTAGGGATACGAGGGTATTCCATCCTGGGGATGAGCGGATCCGTCGTAGGCATACCTGGTATTCTAGCCCGAGGCTGATTGGGCCAGGTGTGAGTGTTGGGTTGGTAAGAGTATCGATGTATGTTCGGTCGGATATGAGTTAAGAGAGAGACCAAGTGTGGTCGACAGCAGAGTAGGACTCGTGGTCCTATTTTCAGGTTGGGAATTCGGATTCCCACGGTTGAGTAGTTCCTTTTCATAGTAGTGGGAAGAGTTCAGGGGATGGTTAGTTTGGACGGCCCGTCTGGGAGACGGATCCAATTTAACCTTCCGGGTTCAGGGCTTCCGGAGAGGTAAGTATTGAGTCTGCATGAGAAGGAGTGGGTATCTCTTCGAGACAGAGTTCAAGCGGGACTAGTTTCCCTTGGTGATCGTCACGCTTTAGGGGCGTGAATGTGCTTTTCAGGATTATGGATAACTAGATTTGGCAATTGTCGATTTCGAGGGCGAAATCATATTTAAGTGGGGGAGAATTGTAACGCCCCGTTCTAAAGAGTAGTTATTTATGGTTCCCTAAGATCAAAGAGTAAGGGCGTTTCGGTCTTTTATGGACAATGGGTTTTATTCGAGAAGGTTTCGGGTTGGGGTGTGTTGCTAGAAGCATAGGGCTTCTCGCCGCCTTTTCGTGGATATAAAGTTCGTTGGAAACGGACTTAGAATAAAGGAGCTATGGCACTTTGAAGATATTATCACATATGACACGTGATGGAAAAAGTTGACAAAGTAAGGCCATGCATGCATGGGACACGCGTGGGTACGCCCAGCGTAAGGCTGGGTTACACCCAACGTAATGGAGTTAATGAAGCGCGGGGTCCCTCGACGTACGCCCAGCGTACTGGAATTATGCCCAACGTACGTCTATCATCCAGAAACCCTAATTTTAGGGCCAGCCACTATATAAGGAACATTATGGTTCCAACCCTAGCCTCCATATCTGCCATCTTACCCTCAGAAACCCTAAGTAGCCGTTCTTCTTCCATTGTTATGGATATTTGACCTTGGAGAGCTTGGTTTGGCAAAGGAGAGCCTAGAAGAAGAAAGAAGAAGTTGTCAAAGAAGGAGTGGGGTGGCTGGAGCTCGTAGATCTGGAAAGGCATAATCTTCTAGAGCCCTTTTGAGGTATAAAGTCTCTTGCTTGACAATCATATTGTGTAGATCTATGTGTTATGAAGTTTTGGACACCATTCTTGTCCCAAAAACCCCAAAGTGATGTATGATGCGAGTTGGTTGAGATTAGCTGTCCTTTCAGACCTTAGGAGAGGTCTTGAGTGAGAAAAATGAGGTCCCAATGGCTTTGGTTGTCTCATGTGAGATATTGGTAGGTCTTAATGGATTAAGACCTTGGGTTAAGAGCTTTATGGACGTCCCAAGTAATAAATTTTGAGACTTTATGAATCCTAGGCATATTTGGTCTATGGATCCGAAGTTTAGGCTTAAGAGCTTAAGCCATTAAGAACTTATGTGGGATTTTAGTTCATCGAGATTACGCCCCGCGTAAATGGATGTACGCCCAACATAGTGGGTATGTATCCCGACTCTAATCCGCGAGCATCGATGTACGCCCAACGTACTAAGAGGGGTACGCCCCGCGTACTCCCTCTGTTGGGTTTTGATTTTGGGCCTTAAGTGATTGGGATGTTATTGGGCTATTGGGGCTTAGGCCATGACTGAACATTTTGGATGGAGTAATTTAGACCCAATAATTATTATGGACCTTGGATCTAGGCCCATTTGGTGAGGTGGGCCCAATTTAGTAAATTAGGCCAATATTGGGCTTTGCATGAGGATTAACTTTGGGTCTTGGCCCAATAAGAGGATGATGGACTTAATGAGTGTTGTGGGCCCTTGGTCTAGAAAGTTGTGATGGTTTCTTATGTGATGGTTTTCATATGATAGTTGGGATTCCCGGTGAGTCAGCAGTCAAAGTGTTGCAGGATTCCGACAGTTGCAAGGTGAGTTTTCCTCACTGTACTCAAGGGTCTAAGGCACCAAGGCCGGCCCTTTAAATTGTTGTTAGAGCCTGTTATGTTATGTGATGATATGCTTGCTAGTATCCTGGTAGACAGTATAGTGTTATGAGGATAAGCTTTGTTAGCTTAGTATCCTAGAGAAATAGATAGTTGTATGACGGCTAGTTTTTTTGGATCAACGCCCTGGTAGTTGGGTAGTGATTATTTAGAGACCGGTAGTTGGTCTTGCCTTATGCACGCTGGTAGGAGGTAACCTACGGGTTATGTATGTTGAGCAGTAGCAGAGGGTATTCCATACCGATAGGATGATAAGGCCCTAGTGTGTTGGTTCTGTAGAGCGTTATGTGGTTGCCTGTTATGTGTGCATGTCTGCTAGTGTAGATTGGCATTCCAACCCGATGGTTATGGGCCAGGAGTATTCCATCCAGGTAGGATGATTGGACTCGTAGTATGTTGGCATTCCAGCCCGATGGTTGAGGGGCCTGGGGTATTCCATCCCGAGGGATGATTGGACCCATAGTAATAGTAGTAGTAGTAGTAGTTATTGGATGTATAGGAAGTGGGGCATTCCAACCCGATGGTTGTGGTCCAGGAGTATTCCATGCCGATAGGATGATTGGACTCTTAGTATGTTGGCATTCCAACCTGATGGTTGACGGACCTGGGGTATTCCATCCTAAGGGATGATTGGACCCATAGTAGCTATTGTTGTACGTATAGGTGTTTGGGCATTCCAACCCGATGGTTATGGGCCGAGAGTATTCCATCCTGGTAGGATGATTGGATCGAGTTATGTAGGCATTCCAACGCGATGGTTGAGGGCCGGGGGTATTCCAACCAAAAGGTTGATTGGACCCGAAGTATGTTGTTCTTTGTTGTATGCGTGTGATTATGTGTGTATGAGTACTTTAGGGGAACTCACTAAGCTTTCGGGCTTACATTTATGGTTTATTATTTCAAGTGCTTCAGGAGATCGTGGCAAGGCGAATGCGTGATCGTACCGCTCCTCATGTTTATGCTTTATGTAATATGATTCTGGGGAAAATACTCTGATGTTTAAACTATTTTGAAAACAAGTTGTATGATCGTAACAATTTTTGAATGAATTAAAATGTTTTAATTTGGTTGAAATTTTTGAGCGTTACAAATTGGTATTAGAGCCTTGGTTTGAGTGAATTGGAGGAACATTCGTGTGAATCCAGTCTCAAATCAAGGAGAGGTTTTCAAAAATGGTTTTCAAATGCTTTTCAAAATAAGTAAAGGAGGACGCAGAGGGTACGATCAGCCGGAGCCAGTAAGTTACCCTAAAATACCATACAAGTTATTTGTTTTGAGATATGTTAGAACAGCATGCTAGTACTAGGCTAGGGATCTTCAGGAATTGCATGATAGAATTGCCTTATTTATGATGCCTGCTAGCCTAGGGTTTCCTTGTTGTGAGCTATTCAGTGTTCCTTTAAGGGTGAGGATTGAGTGTTTGCTGTGTATGTTTGTGCTTAGGGCGTTGTGGTGATACTTGAGACAAATATTAGTAGGTGTGGAAGGTAGTATGGGCCCGTACTACTGAAAGCACAGGACCTATACGCGTGTCAAGGAAGTCACAACCCCTAGGTTGTTGATTTGAGGTTAGTTCTCGGTGGTTATGCGAGGGATCTGACATTTTTATGGTTCATTCTAGTATGGTGGACGCGAGACGTTTGGAGACGTTACAATCTACTCTAATAAATGAATGTTTTTTTTGCCACATGTCCCGTTCTCCTTCATTTGGAAACGTGACATTTTCTAGAATTTTAAAATTTTTTATTTTCCACTTGTCATTTTATTGTATTTTTCATTTTATTAAATGAAAATTCCACATTTAATATGTAAAGTATTTATTAGAAAGGGTTTATATATGTAATGTGTTCAATAAATTAAATCCTCATTAATTTTAATAATTCAAAATTTTTCTTATTTTTTATATAAATTCAAACTTTTCAAATTGTTAAAATTTCATATTTAATTTTTTTTTAAAAATAAACTCATGTAATACATGGATCTGACACCTAATATGAGAATATTCTTTAATCCTTCCTTAGTCTTCATTATCTAATGTTTTCCTTATTAAATATTTATGTACATCATTTTACTTATAAAATAATTTTTTTTCAACATTATATTTCAAATTTGTACTATTTTACTACCATACTTTTAAGTCTCATTTATTAAAATATAATATCATTCTATATTGTCAATCATATTTCAATTTAATATATTGTGAATTTTCAATTTTTTCTTATTTTATCAATCTATTTTCATTATTTGTTTTATAAACTCGTAGTTTCCACGAGTTTCTAACCTAGTAAATATCAGTAAAAATAGACGTTGTTACTTCATATAATAGGTTTACATCCAAATTAATACTAACCGTTTATTCATGCAGAAAAATGATAATGACAAACAAACATGTAATTCCAATTCTTAAACTTAAGCATAGTGATGATTTAAATTTGGCATATTGCACGCCAGCACTAAATTTCTTATGGGATTATCATATTAGGATTTATGATTGATTCCATACAAATAGTTAAAGATTGATAAAAGAAATTAGTTATGGAATGTGACTGAAAAATGTTACTATAATTTTCACAACGTCAAATGAAAAATTGTTAGATATACTTTACCTGCTTGGTCCTGATATACTTTGCCTACTTATCTACATTTAGATGGAGAAACGTTTGAACATGGAAAAAATTGATTCCAGAAGCAATGATTCATATATATAAAATATCCATTTTTTTAAAAAAACAATTAGAAACACAAACGAGATAGATTAAAGTGATAACAAAAATACTAATGAAGCTAAGGTGATGCTGGAGAAGAAAAACAGAAATTAAGAATCATAGGTGAAGATGGAGGTAGAGAAGCTTTACTTCTATGACTTCTGCTCCGATCAACAACAGGATATAATGGCAATGATGATTTCTCAGACGACAATGAAGAATTCGAAGACGAAGCCGCGTACCTTCCGTTTCCAGATCGGCTTCTGTGATTCTTGCTAAATTCTCCTTCATGATGCACTTTGTTAGCCTTGATTCCGACTTTAATTGAATTTACGCTCGCCGGAATTATACAGCTGCACAACGAACCTGAATATTTCACCGGAAAAAAAAACAGAGTTCGGAGCATAAACGAAGGATTCACGATTTTATAACCACCGCTAATGCAAAAAACATGTGGAATTCGTATTTGATTTCGGTTTTTGAAGAATGTAGATTCCAACGATAGTACGGCGTACCTATTTTCGCGAGACGATTAATCCAACTTGGAATCGCGTTTCCGGTGAGTCTAACACACGCATCATTGCAGAAGTGATTGCAGTTTCTGGCGATGAGATTATATGAATTTCCTTTGTAGTCTTCAGCAAGCTCTTCCATGACTCCTCTAACCTCCATCCACTTCTTCTCTGTAAATCCTATCAGAATCTGCTTTCTAAATGCAAATCCATTGCCCTGCCTCGGTTCTCCCCCGGAGATTCCAGTCGTCGCATGTTCATGAGATCCAAACGCATATTCCACTCCATGAACTGAAATCACAAAATCAAACAGCAAAAATCAAAAGTACTCTTAACTTGCTGGATTTTCAATCGATCATAAACGAAGAGTCAATAACTTCATTTAGAGGACATCGATGGGAGAGAAGAGGAAACGTGTATCGATAAAAAAAAATCCATACCTTGCACGCCGGAGTGATAGACGCCGAGGCCGAGCCAATAAGCGTAGCTATTCATGGAGGTAAGATCGTAGACATTGAGGAACACCGGCACCAATCCTTCTTTTCCAGTCTTCGCCGATCTCCCTCCACACGGCATTTTCCGTTTCAACAGAAAATCTGAAACTCCTTATATTTATCGCGAATTAATACGTTGTAGAAGCCGTAAATATTTCAAAATTTGAAATTATTAAAATAGAATTTGGAGAACTTAAGAGAATAAATTCGCAAGCAAAAGAAAACAAGTGTATAATTGAAGTTAAACTTTCACCCGAAAATATAATTGTTATAAATGACTTTTTATATGTAAAACGTAAAAGGTAGCAGTGTGATTCACATTGATTATCATTTAGATTATATATTTTTAATTCAAAATATTTATATATTTTTCGTCTTAAAAACAGGAGATATACAAAAAAAACACAACTAATTATATATGCATATGCAGAAAAACATTATATTATTTTTATATTATTTTTATGTTCATAAAAACATTTATATTAAAAGTTACCATTCAAAAAAAAAAGTCTAAATACGAATTTTTAAGAGAAATTGACGACTACAAATCTAATTGTTTGCATTTTTGTTTTTTAATACTACACAGATGTTAGTTATGATAAAAACGATTAGTTAAAAAGGAAAAAATCAATTATATAATTCCATATGGAGAAAATAGTCAAACAAAGGTAATCGAAATAAATGTAAGTTTTGACATGTTTTCACATACAATCAAAAAAATATAAGAAATATGTATGTCATATCATATTTTTAACCGGTCATTTCTCCTAAAATTTACAATTTGGTTTTATTTGGAACGTAAATAATAAAATAATGAGTTTTTTGAATATAAAAATAATATAAGAGGTTTTCTAAATATACATGTATAATTAATTGTATTTTTTTTACATATATCCCTTAAAACAGTGTCCTACAATTTGGAACACGTTTGACATCAATATATATATATATATATATATATATATATATATATATATATATATATATGTGTGTGTGTGTGTGTGTGTGTGTGTGTGTGTGTGTGTGTGAACAATCAAATGTGCATACATGCACATTTATAAAAAAATCGTCAACTTTTTTTTATAGCCTAGTTACGGTTTAAACACATCATTTAATGAATATATTGGTGGTTTTGGTTTTGAAAAATGATGAGCGAATTAGGAGTTTTCGAGTTCTCGCAAATCATTAAGTTCTAAAAATAACTCACCTCCGTGTGTGTGTGTGTGTGTGTGTGTATATATATATATATATATATATATATATATATATATATATATATATATAATTCATGATTCAGGTAATTTATATTTTTGCCCCTTAATATGGAAGTTATTGCAAAATTGGTCCCATGGTGGATTAATGAGGAAAACGCCTTTGCCTAGTCCGCTAGTTGTACTCTTTATACGTTGGGCGTACGTGGCCGAAGGCCAAACCCTAATTTTTAGGGTTTGAACCCTATTTAAACATCCTTAACTCCTAAAACCCCCTTCATTCACTAGCCTCCATCCCCATCTTCGACCCTGGCTAACCATAATCTCTTGTGAGGTCATTTTTGACCTTGAGTGTGTATTTTGGTGATCTTGAAGGAGGAAGAAGGGAGTGGAATCATATTGGGAGCTGAAAGACAACCTAGATCCAGAATCACATCATCATTTTGCATCACTTAGAGGTAAAAAGCTCTAATCTTGATGAAGTTTGTATATATCTTGTTAGTCATGGATTTGTGTTCATTTTGGTCCCATAATCTTGGTATTTATGAGTATGGTTTACTCTAAATCATATGAGTTGTCCTTTAAGATTTTTTGGAGTGTTTTGAGTCATAAAAATGTAACATTGGTTGTAACATCCCGTTTAAAATAGAATAATTAAATAATAAACCCGGAACCCCCGAGAAGTAATTTGTAAAAAACTTAGAAACTCATTTTCCCAACATCATCATCTATTATATCATTTTAGGACAAATAGACAGATGGTTTTCATATACTTACAACAAAAACCTCACTACATAAGTCCTACTCTACTCTCTTACATAACACTCATCCTAATCTACTGATTAATCAACAAATAAAGAAAGCTGAAGAACAGACGAAGAACAACTAGAACATACAAAACCCTAATCGCCTTTTTACAGAGAACTGAGAGAGAATCGAGAGGAAAAACTATCTATCTGTACTCAAACAGTCTCCCATCCCTCATCTTATATCTCGGGTAATCGGATACAAGGATCCGCGTGTTGACCCGATAATCAACAAAGAAATCTTTACATTAGTCCACATCTTTTACTAATTTGCATTATCAACCCTGCACGATCTCAAATGACAAGTTTGACAATAACAACAATATTCAACACCCGTCCTCAAACTTGACATTTTAAATTAAAGATTGATATTAATTAAAAGGATTAATTAAGCCAATTTCATCAATTAAAAAATTATGTTGAGATACACTTAAAAACTTTGTTAACATATCAGCTCTTTGTTTTGAAGAAACTATTTTTTCAACTTTTAAAACACCACTTGTAATCTTTTCCCTAACAAAATGTAAATCAATTTCAAAATGCTTTGTTTTTTCATGAAACACAGGATTTAAAGCTAGTTTAATAGCAGATTCACTATCACAAAAAACTGAAACAGGTAATGAACTTTTGATTCCTAAATCAAATAACAGTTTTAAAATCCAAATAATTTCACATGTAATAGATCCTAAAGCTCTGTATTCTGATTCTGTAGAGGATCTAGAAACAATAGCTTGTTTTTTACTTTTCCAAGAAATCAGTGAATTTCCAAAATAAATCAAATATCCAGTAACTGACTTTCTAGAATTAAGACACTTAGCCCAATCAGCATCTACATAACCCACTAAGTCACAATTTCCTGATTTTACAATAGAAATACCACGACCAGGACTATTTTTGAAATATCTAAGTAATCTAAAAGCAATGTTTAAATGTGATTTATGTGGTTTATGCATAAACTGACTAAGAATTTGAACACAATAAGATATATCTGGCCTTGTAATAGTAAAATATATAAGTTTTCCAACCAATTTCGGAAATTCAGTAATGTTTTCAAGTAAAGGATCACTACTAATACAACTCCTTTTAGGAACAAAATTTGCCTCTGAAGGAGTTGAAGCAGGCTTATAGCCTAACATACCAAATTCATGTAACAGTTCAAGACAATATTTCCTTTGGTTTAAACATATTCCTTTATTAGTATCTATTACTTCAATTCTAAGGAAGTAATTTAATTTTCCCAAATCTTTAATCAAAAACTTTGAGTTAAGAAAAGATTTAACATTATGAACCTCAATTTCATTACTTCCTGTAAGGATAATATCATCCACATAAACCAACAGAACAACAATTGAATTACTGTTTTGTTTAATAAACAAGGAGTAATCATTTATACTTTGAGTAAAACCAAAACTAAACAATTCAAAACACAACTTTTCATTCCATTTTCTAGAAGCTTGTTTTAACCCATATAAAGATTTAACCAGTTTACACACTCTAGTATCACCTTTAGTATGATACCCTTGAGGCAAGCTCATATACACATCCTCAGTTAAGTCTCCATAAAGAAAAGGATTATTAATATCTAGCTGATATAAAGGCCAAGAATTATTTACAGACAAAGTAATAATTATACGAACTGTAACAATTTTTGCTACAGGAGAAAAGGTTTCCTGATAATCAACCCCTTTTCTTTGATTATAACCCTTAGCTACAAGACGAGCCTTATACCTCTCTACTTCCCCATTAGGTTTGTACTTAATCCTATAAACCCACTTACAGCCTATAGGTTTACGTTTTTTAGGAAGTTCTACAATGTCCCAAGTATTGATTACGATATAAAGCTTCCATTTCATTATTCATTGCTTTAGCCCAATTTGAATCTACACAAGCTTCTTCAAAAGTTTTTGGTTCAATTGTTTTATTTAAATTAGAACAAAAACATTTATTTTCAGCACTAAGAACAGAATAATTCATTGTATGTTCAATTCCATATCTATGCTTCCCTTCAACAATATAATCATTGAATTTAACAGGCATATGAGACTCTCTCCTAGACCTAGACGCCCCTATTGACTGTCCTAGAGAAGGCAATGAAGTTAAATGACTATTTTCCTCAGTTGAATCTTAATAACTTGGCATAGTCCTATCAGATGAAGGTTCAGATACCTCGCTAGTCTGGTTATGATTATCAAAAGTAGTATCAATCAAGGTTTCACCAAGATCCTGAGCTGCATTAGAGCCATCCATTTGATGGTTAACACTCAAGTCATTGAGATCTATTAAATCATTCACATATTCAGAATTATCATAATCATCATAGGAAAAAGGGTCTACTGAATCTCTAAAAACAAATTGATTATCAATAGCTGTTGACTTCAACTTAAATGGAAAGACTGACTCATAAAACTTCACATCCCTAGAAACAAAAACAGAATTTGTATCAAGACTCAAAAGTTTATAACCTTTTTTTTCAGAAGAATACCCTAGCAAAACACACTTTTCAGCTCTTTCAGAAAACTTATCCAAATTATTAAGTTTGGTAGCAAAACATAGACTGCCAAAGACTCTTAGGTGATCAAACACAGGCATTTTCTTAAACACTAATTCATAAGGAGACCGTCCTTTTAAAACTGAATTTGGCATTCTGTTTATCAAAAATACTGAAGTGAGAATAGCATCTCCCCAATATTTTATTGGAAGACCAGATTGGAAAAGTAAAGACCTAGCAACATTAAGAATATGCCTATGTTTCCTTTCAACAATCCCATTTTGCTGGGGTGTATAAACACAAGTAGTCTGATGAATAATACCATTAAGATTAAGAAAAGATTCCATTTTATGATTTAAAAACTCAGTTCCATTATCAGAACGAACTGTTTTAATTTTAGAATCAAACTGATTTATCAAAACATGAAAAAAAGAAGTAAAGCTAGCATAAACTCCATCTTTACTTTTCAAAAGATAAACCCAAGTAGCCCTTGTGAAATCATCCACAATAGTCAAGAAAAACTTATAGCCTTCTCTAGTAGACACTCTATAGGGACCCCATATATCTAAATGAACCAGTTCTCCAAGTTTAGAAGAACTATGATCACTATGAGGAAAAGACTCACGAGTTTGTTTTGCTTTGTGACAAATGTCACAAGGAGGAAGAAAAGAATTATCAAAATGAAGAACATCTTTTAAAGAATTCAAATATTGTTCAGCAGGATGAACTAACCTACTATGCCATGTAAGTTTAGAAACACAGCACTTAACAGAATTACAAGAACTGATACCTGAGGGAAAAACATTTAGATAATACAATCCCCCAGACTCTCTACCACTCCCCACAACCTTATTGGATTGTAAATCCTGAATTTTGCAACAAGTTTCATTAAAAACAACCTCACAATTTGTGTCTTTGCATATCTTGTGAACAGAAAGAAGATTTACATTAAAACCAGGAACAACAAAGACATCAAATAATGTTAATTTTTCAGAAAACTGTAAGTTTTCAATTTTTTCAATCCTAGAAGAAGAACCATTAGGATGATTAACAAGAAGATTCAATTTAGAAACATCAACAGTGTCTTGTAATAGAGACTCAGATGAAGTCATATGTTGATTTGCACCCGAGTCAACAATCCACTTTTGATGATTGATAGTAGAGTTATAGGCATTAAAAAAAGGAATACCTACCATATTAGCATTGACTGAAGTATCCTCAGAAGTTGAGGATCTTTCATTAATAAGACTCAACAGTTTATGATATTGTTCACTTGTGAAACAATATGTACCATCATTCCTAGGAACACTAGAAACAACACTAGAAGAAGAAACACTACTAGAAGGAACAGAAGAAGAATTAATAGGAAAAGTCTTATTCTGATTTCTTTGATTATCATTAAGTGACTCACTTCTAGACTTAAAATCCTTTGGGTAACCTATCAGTTTATAACATCTATCAATAAGATGTCCTTTGAGACCATAGTTTTTACATTATAGATTTTGATTTCTACCTCTATTAGAATTAGAACTCTTTTTATCATTAAATCTACTATTAAATGCAGAAGACTGAGTTTTAGACACATTAGAACCAGAAGTCAAAATTCCATTCTTTTGATGAGACTCCTCCCTAGAAACGATTGAGAATGCAGTTTTAACATTTGGAAGAGGTTCCATCAAAAGAATATGACTCTTTACTTGATTAAAAGAGTCATCAAGACCACTTAAAAACTGCATTAGCTTCATAATCTTAGAATGGTCATTATATTTAGCAGCAGCCTCACAAGTACACTCAGCAAGATTAGTAAGACCATCAAACTCTTTCCAAAGTGTATCTAGTTTATTAAAGTATTCAGACAGAGAGGAACCATCTTGTTTAAGTGCATTAATTCTTTGATGTATATTAAAAATAATAGATCCATCTGCCTTATTGTAAGTTTCAAAGAGTTCATTCCAAATGTCTACAACAGATTCATAATAAGCATGACCAGAATAAATTGATTCAGACAGAGACCCAAGGATCCAAGAACACACAACAACATTAGCACGTTCCCATTTTGAGGATTTGAGTACATCAGTAGAATCCTTTTTTATAGTTCCTTCTACAAACCCTAGCTTATTTCTAGCCTTAAGACTCCTAGTCATAGAGCTACGCCATACACGAAAATTATCTATCCCAGTCAACTTAAAACTCACAATTGTGGTTACAGTATTATCAGATGGATGTATATAAAGAGGATCATCGTAGTTCACGGAATCAACCTTTGAACTACTACCGGTCTCAGGAGGAGAATCAGCCATACTGACACAAGATTAATCCAATCAAAGATAAAAGGAAACAAAAACTCCTATGATCCTTATATGTCCAGATGGTCACCACAGTATGTCGGGGCCCAAGACAAGAATCACAGAGTAAAAAAACACAGAAGATGAATAACAATAACTGGTGTACTCAAGACAACCAGGATCTCCCACATCTACAGCTAAGAAAGGAGAAAAAAAGAACAAGAGAACTTCTCACAGAGCTATAAGCAGATCGGATGAAACGGATCGACTCTTGTTACTCCGTTCTCTTTAAGAGACAACGGTGATGAAATCCGTTGTTTAGAGTTATTTCAGAGAACAGGATTAATCGACCGGAAAACGAAGAATCGACTTATCAACCAAGGATCTCCACTTGATGATGACAACAATCACTCAAGGATCTCCACTTGAAGATAAACCTGCAAGATTACAAAGAAACTCGCAGTACCAGAATCTCAAGAACCAAAAACCAGAAGATGATTCATATCAAACTGATAATCATCCAGAATAATAAAAGAACTCTAGATGTTCACAGAGGAGTCAAATTACTGAGATTTCAACAGAAATCACAGTACGAACCCAGCTATGAAGATCTACAAGGATCTAACCAAGAAAACACAAAGCGAGACAAAGAGTACCTTTATGAAAACAATCTTCAAGCAGATATGAAAGCCCTAACGCTCTGATACCATGTAAAAAACTTAGAAACTCATTTTCGCAACATCATCATCTATTATATCATTTTAGGACAAATAGACAGATGGTTTTCATATACTTACAACAAAAACCTCACTACATAAGTCCTACTCCACTCTCTTACATAACACTCATCCTAATCTACTGATTAATCAACAAATAAAGAAAGATGAAGAACAAACGAAGAACAACTAGAACATACAAAACCCTAATCGCCTTTTTACAGAGAACTGAGAGAGAATCGAGAGGAAAAACTATCTATCTATACTCAAACAGTCTCCCATCTCTCATCTTATATCCCGGGTAATCGGATACAAGGATCCGCATGTTGACCTGATAATCAACAAAGAAATCTTTACATTAGTCCACATCTTTTACTAATTTGCATTATCAACCCTGCACAATCTCAAATGACAAGTTTGACAATAACAACCATATTCAACATAATTTTATTATTATTTTAGATTATTATAGCCCAAAAACAAATAATAATTAGTGGGGTGTTGGTTTCGGGGTGCCTGATGTGTGTAAAATGCACTTGTTTTATTCCTACTTTTTATTAATAATTTTAGCACACAAAGGCAGTGAACTTGTCTTTTAATGGTATAGTTGGATAAGTAGGGTGTCGAACTCAGGGAACGGAAAATTAAACTAATGGCTAATTTTAGCTAAGCAATTAATGAAAGTAAAAGGTTTTTCTCTAGTTTTGCAAGACTAGAAACTTAAACACGCCACAAAAACACTTAATTAACTAAGTAACTAAAGCAAACAACTAATTCACCAAATTTGATAAAGATGTTTCTATTTAGGTTCAACCAATTCACTCCTATGGTTATTTTGTATTTATGATAGATTAATTGTTATTGGCTACCAATTATAGTGGTTAGGTTCATGTTCATTACTCCTAACCCTTAGACAATTAATTAATTCAAGCAGTGATCAAGTGTTTAAACTAATTAATTCCTTAGATTAATAATTTGGATTAAATAAGATTTGTAGTGGTTAATCAAATTAGTGGTTCAATTAACTGTTGGAATAGTGTCTAAGGCTGCAACTATATTAGGCAAGTATTTGACCCGATTGTGCATGGTCCTTTTGGGTTGCCTTCACTATAGAAACTTGATAGGATGATTTATTAAGAGAGAATAAATATTATTAATATATTATGAGAATAATATAAAGAACAATAATATTGTTATTTGATTAATATAAGTCATAAATTAATTGGTATTAATTTGGTGACTTAAAGAGATTAATTAAATAAGAGGGTATAAACTGTCAATTATTTGATAGTTAAACTTATAGAGGATGGACGAATTCTAGAAGCTAGGGATAGCTTAAAATCGTCCAAGGTTATCTAAGAAATGGATTTGGATTGCTTTAAGGAAAGATTATCCAACTAGGGTTTAAGTTGTAACCCTTAAGGAGTCTACAAGTATAAATAGACCCTATGGCAAAGGGAAATCGGCATCTCATCTCAAGTAGAGAATCCCTGGCCGAATTTCCTCCCCTCTCCTCTCTCTCAAATCCTCCTCCTTGCTATTTGGTGTTTGTAAGCCATTAGAGAAGTGACAATTGTGACTCTAGAGCTCCAAGACAACAAGATCAAACAAGAGATTCAAAGGTATGCTTCTAGATCTGATTTTGTATTGTTTTACACCTAATTAGTCATTAGAAGTCTTGGATTCAAAGCATGTTTAATTAGAAAGCCTAGATCCAAGCATTAGGGTTTTGCATGCGTACATAGGAAAGTTCTTATGGCTAAAACCCATCAGTGGCATCAGAGCCTAGCTTGGTTTCTATTAAATTGTTGCTTGTTTGTTTGAAACTTAACTGCAAAATTCGATTTTTGTGTTTCTGAGTCATGGACTCGGCGAGTTGGCCTGACTCGGCGAGTCCCTTGGTGCACTCGGCGAGTCCAAGCGTCAGGAAAGGTCAGATTCGGGATTTCTTCATGATTATCTTATGGAAACTTACCTTAATCATATTAGATCAACCCTAATTCGATTTTTTGATATATATGACTATAATCTTGATCTAATTAAAGATATTTATCAACTAATAAACTATTTAATTTCCTTATATGATAATTAATTAATTATTTTGATTAAATTGGTAATTATCTTGCAAGAAATCTTGAATAAATCAAATATAGATAATTAGGAAATTAATTGTTAATTAGAATTATTTGTTATTTGATCCTCCATGTTTTAAATGTTTAAAACTTGTCCTCAAGTTTTGAAATTTATGTTTTGTGATAAAAAGTTTTAATTTAGACAATTTAAATTTCAAACCCTAGATTTTTAAAAGTTTAAAATACAACCCTATACTAATATAATATTACAAGATTAATATATATATATATATATATATATATATATAACTAAAATGCTAGTCTTACCGTTAGTAGGCCTCATTCACGAAGCCGATCTATAAGGTGGGTATAAGGTTGTGGCCTATAAAATGGCGCTTAATGGGTGTACACTCACACCCACCGCTTGCTTGATCGGTGGAGGGTCGTTAGCCGAACGGGTAGGATAGGGCAACCTCATCCTCTCATTAAAAGTATAATATACAAAGTAACTACACATATTTTTTAAAAAATTCCCAATCTTAGTTACTTTAGGAAAAGTGAATTGATGCAATCCCATGAAATTACACTTTGCACCCTTGCTAAGAAGTTAGTGGAGCGTGTGTGGTTTACCGGCACACTAATTGGTTCTAAGCAAAGGTGGCAAAGGGTGATTCATTGTTTATCATAGTTCGATGGAGCGTGTGTGGTTTACCGGCACATCGAATAGGTGATCGTTACAATGAAGGCACCATGTGAATTTGCATGGTAATTCACACCCGCTTTGTGATCCTCGGTATCCTAGTCACAAACAAGAGGGGCATATTGAGATTTAAACATGCCATTGAATAGTTTCAATGAATCTCATCCGAACCTAGGAATTCTCAATACATTTAGGACTTATAGTTAGGTTTTTATGGTGGAGAATTAGTGAATCGTCATTCACTTACCTTCATATTATTTGCATGTTAGATTACGGCATCCCTTTTCTAATATGTAAATATTGTTGTTGGATCCTAGCCCTAATTTTTCTTATTGGGTGATAATTAGGGATTCATATTCTAATCTATCTTTGTCCTTTCTATTTGTATATGTCGAACGCAAACAACGCTGCTACTAGTTCTTTCACATTGATGAGCCTTTGTCAAAAGGTCACTTTCGATGGGACGAACTTTAGCGAATGGATAAGATACATTCGCACCATTGCTCGCTATGAGGATAAGGAGTATGTCCTCGATGAGAAGCTCGAGAAAATCAACCCTGAAATCGCTACTCCGGCTGAAATGACCCCTTTTGAAACTCATGAGCGCGATTCAACGAAGGTACATTGCATCATGATAGCCACCATGAACTCCGAATTCCAAAAGTCCTATGAGGACATGTACCCGTACGAGATGCATCAAGACTTATTGGAGAGATACCACCAAAACGCGAGACAAGAGTGTTATGAGATTTTCACTAACATGATTTCCGCTAAGATGGGTCATGGAGAATCTCTTACCGTGCACCTGAAAAAGAAGCAAAGGTATGTCGACCGTCTTCACAAGTTAAATGTTGAATTTGGGGAAGACTTGGCGATCGACATGGTGCTTCACTCTTTGCCTCCACGCTACAATCAATTTAGGATGACCTACCACATGAACAAAGAGGAGGTCGCCCTAAGCAAACTCCAAGGTCTCTTGAGAGTCACTGAGAGCAACTTCAAGGACAAGTCTGTTGCACCAACTCCTAATCCGCCCGCTGCTCCTGTCTTGGCAATTGGACAAGGAAAGGGAAAGAAGAGGAAGGCTTCGTCTAAGAACTATCGCAAGGTTAAAGCCCGATATGGTGCCTCTTCTAGTGGGACCAAAGTTGATCCTGCTAATCCCTGCCCTAACCCGAAGGAGGCAGAGTGCCACCACTGCCATAAGATAGGACATTGGAAGAGAAGCTGCCAAGAGTACCTGCAAGCCATTAAGGAAGGAAAGATCAAGCCGTCCTTCGCAGGTATATACACAATTAAATATAACAATTCTAATCATGCTATTTCTTGGGTTCTTGATACCGGTTGTGGTTATCACATTTGTTCTAATGTGCAGGGACTAAGAAGAAGTAGGGATGTGGAGCAAGGGAGGATCAATCTAATCATGGGGAACAGAAGATCGTCGCTTGTGACCAAGATTGGAGCGTATTCTTTAGTGCTTAGGAATAATTTATGTTTAGATTTGAATAATTGTTGCTATTCGCCAGAAATGGCTAGAAACATCATTTCATTTCATGGTTTGTTTAGACAAGGTTTTAGATTTTCTTTTAATAATGAGAATGGTTCTATTTTAGCTTATCTAAATGGTGTCTTTTATTTTGAAGCTATACCATGTAATGGAATATATGAAACTGTTATGATTGTTGATAACTTAGGAAATGATGTTTTGAACATAGATTCTTCCAATAGTATGGATAGAGCATCCTTGTGGCACTGTCGTCTTGGACATGTCAACAAGAAACGCATATCCCAACTCCAAAAGGATGGAGTGTTGGAGTCATTCGACCTTAGGGAAGATGACACGTGCGAGTCTTGTTTACTTGGAAAGATGACCAAGTCACCCTTCACAAGTACATGTGAAAGGGGTGAGGGTCTATTGGACCTAATACATACCGATGTATGTGGACCGTCTAGCTCAACCACGAAGGATGGGAACCGCTTCTACGTGACTTTTTCCGATGATTATAGTAGATATGGGTATATCTATTTAATCAAGCAAAAGTCAGAAACCTTTGAAAAATTCAAAGAGTTCAAGAATGAAGTGGAGAATCAATTGGGCAGGAAAATAAAGATGCTTCGATCCGATCGAGGAGCAGAGTACCTAAGTCTTGAATTCCATGATTATCTCAAGGAGTGTGGAATAGTTTCACAATTGACGCCTCCTACGACACCGCAGTTGAATGGCGTGGCAGAAAGGCGTAATCGAACCTTGTTGGACATGGTTCGCTCTATGATGAGTCGTGCTTCACTACCTATCTCTTTTTGGGGGTATGCCTTAGAGACTGCTGCCCATATCCTTAACAGAGTCCCTACTAAGAAGGTTGCCAAAACACCTCACGAGATGTGGACAGGGAAAGCTCCCTCGTTAGCACATATCAAGGTTTGGGGTTGCGAGGCTTTCGTAAGACGAGATACTCACGACAAGATCGAACCTCATAGTGAGCGATGTATTTTCATCGGCTACCCGCAGAAATCCTTTGGATATCTCTTCTATAGACCGAAGGACAATGTTGTCTTTGTTGCAAGGAGAGGGGTTTTCCGAGAGCAAGAACTCATAGGCCAAGGCGACAGTGGGAGGCAAATCGAGCTTGAAGAGATTCAAAAGTCGATAGATGAAGGAACCTCTACCACTGGCACTCAACCCGAGGAGGAAACTTCGGTTGAACCGATTGACGAATCCTTACCTCTTAGACGTTCCGATAGAGTTAGAGTTCAACCCCAGTTTTATGGTTTTCATATTACTACCGAAGGGGACACGTATATTAGTGATGGTACACTAATAAATCTTGATGAACCTAATAGCTATAAGGAAGCCATGGCAGGCCCGGAGTCTGAAAAATGGAAAGAGGCAATGGATAGCGAGATCCAATCCATGTATGATAACCAAGTTTGGAATTTGGTTGATAATGTGCTCGGACGTAAGACCGTTGGGTGCAAATGGATATTCAAGAAGAAGACCGATGTGGATGGAAACGTACACACATATAAAGCGCGATTGGCCGTGAAGGGCTTTACTCAAACTCCCGGAGTTGACTATGATGAGACCTTCTCACCAGTTGCGAAGATAAAATCTATTAAAGTAATGCTAGCGATTGCCGCATTTCATGATTATGAGATTTGGCAGATAGATGTCAAGACCGCTTTCCTTAACGAAAAGTTGGCTGAGGATGTTTACATGGATCAGCTAGAGGGGTTTGTGGATTCGAAGCATCCGAATAGAGTGTGTAAGCTTGAGAAGTCCATTTATGGACTTAAGCAAGCGCCTCGCAGATGGAATCTTTGCTTCGATGAGAAAGTCAAAGAGTTTGGATTTGTATGAAGCGAAGATGAATCTTGTGTATATGTCAAAGCCAGTGGGAGTATAGTAAGCTTCCTCGTTCTATATGTCGATGACATATTGCTCATAGGAAATGACATCCCGACTCTGCAGGAAGTTAAGTCCTGGCTCGGGAAGTGCTTCGCTATGAAGGACCTCGGAGAGGCTTCTTACATTTTGGGAATAAGGATAGTAAGAGAGAGAAGTAAGAGACTAATAGGACTTAGTCAGAACACTTACTTAGAGAAGGTACTAAAACGTTTTAGTATGGAAAACTCGAAGAAGGGAGAATTACCGATACAAAGTAATGCCAAGTTGAGTAAGACTCAAAGTCCGAGTACCGAACCTGAAATAGCAGAAATGAGCCGAGTACCATACGCTTCCGCAGTTGGCTCAATCATGTACGCTATGACTTGTACTCGCCCTGATGTAGCCTTTGCTTTGAGCATGGTTAGTAGATATCAAGGGAACCCTGGCAGAGCCCATTGGATTGCGGTGAAGAATATCCTTAAGTACCTTCGGAGGATGAAGGAATCGTTCTTAGTCCTCGGAGGGAGTGATGACTTGAAGGTGCGAGGGTATAGTGACGCCAGTTTTCAGACCGACAGGGACAACTACCGTTCGCATTCGGGCTGGGTCTTTACCCTAAATGGAGGAGCAGTGACTTGGAAAAGTTCCAAGCAGGAAACCGTAGCTGATTTAACGTGCGAATCAGAGTACATTGCAGCTAGCGAAGCGTCGAAGGAGGCAATATGGCTGAAGAACTTCATCAGTGATCTTGGAGTTGTACCTGCCATAAAGGAGCCCATGGAGATTTTGTGATAATGAAGGAGCGGTTTCCTTGACCAAGGAACCGAGAGATCATGGTAGATCAAGACATATCGACAGAAAATATCACTTTATTAGACATCGTGTAGAAGAAGGACAACTCGTAGTGAAGAGGATATCATCAGAAGATAACCCAGCAGATCCGCTTACCAAGGGACTGAGTAGGGTTAAGCACTTGCAGCATGCTAGGAGTATTGGGCTGAAGGATGATATTAGCATAGATTAGATAGTAGTAGAAACGTGTAATAGATAAATGTAATTAACATTTGATGATTAAATAAAGGAGTTTTATTTATAAGTAATGTTACTGTCTTATGTTAATTGTTTAACTATTGTTTCATTTTGCATGTTTTGACTTCCAGAATAATTGAGTTTATTAAGAATAATTGAATTATTCAAATTGTCCACAATCGTTCATATGTTGGAAGTAGATATGAATGAAGATTGTCGTGAATTGGTGCGTAGATTGTCTAAATGGTATTAGACATAGCAAAAGATTGCTACGACGTTCATGAGTGCTTATGAACTGGTTTTGAGCATTGGAACAAACCCGCGCTTGCTGGAATCACCTTATGGAATATGATATAAAAGGGTGATCGCAAGACAATGATATCATATAGTCTTAAAACCTAGATATATGGTTTGTTATTTGTTAATTGATTGTACATTGATAATGCGAAAACGCATCAGTAACTCGGTGTTATAAAACGAATTGTTGTGTATAGTTGGTTAATGAATATGTAAATGCATATAAGTCGAAGTTTATCTGTAACTTTTATCCTAAGAAGGTAAAAGCGATATCTCGGCCGCTCGATGATTTGATTTGACTTATGTGTCGGGCCCGGTCAGAACTGAATTGATGTGTTCGATTAAGTTCTATGTCAAATAAATCAGATATCGAGAAACCTAAATGCTTGACTAATCATTCCATAGAATTGTCAGCATGATATCTAATTGAGGACTGTACGATCCCTTATCTAAAGGACAAGATTGATTAGATCAGAGTTTGACAGCGTCTTTGAGAGCTACGATTGCAAATCGAGTTGTACTTGTGCATATAGTTACTAGACTTATCCAAGTGGGAGACTGTTGGAATAGTGTCTAAGGCTGCAACTATATTAGGCAAGTATTTGACCCGATTGTGCATGGTCCTTTTGGGTTTCCTTCACCATAGCAACTTGATAGGATGATTTATTAAGAGAGAATAAATATTATTAATATATTATGAGAATAATATAAAGAATAATAATATTGTTATTTGATTAATATAAGTCATAAATTAATTGGTATTAATTTGGTGACTTAAAGAGATTAATTAAATAAGAGGGTATAAACTGTCAATTGTTTGATAGTTAAACTTTAGACTGTAAATCCTTATTGGATAGAGGATGGACGAATTCTAGAAGCTAGGGATAGCTTAAAATCGTCCAAGGTTATCTAAGGAATGGATTTGGATTGCTTTAAGGAAAGATTATCCAACTAGGGTTTAAGTTGTAACCCTTAAGGAGTCTACAAGTATAAATAGACCCTATGGCAAAGGGAAATCGGCATCTCATCTCAAGTAGAGAATCCTTGGCCAAATTTCCTCCTCGATCCTCTCTCTCAAATCATCCTCCTTGCTATTTGGTGTTTGTAAGCCATTAGAGGAGTGACAATTGTAACTCTAGAGCTCTAAGACAACAAGATATAACAAGAGATTCAAAGGTATGCTTCTAGATCTGATTTTGTATTGTTTTACACCTAATTAGTCATTAGAAGTCTTGGATTCAAAGCATGTTTAATTAGAAAGCCTAGATCCAAGCATTAGGGTTTTGCATGCGCACATAGGAAAGTTCTTATGGCTAAAACCCATCATTAACCTCTTGTTTGATGGTTTCTCAAACAAGCTCACACATTAATCTACCTATTTTCTTGTTAATCTTAGTTTCATAATCATTATTCCTAAGCATATGATTAAGTGTTCACATAGACATATGAGGTTAACAACTAAGAGATGTTCATGCAGCTTAATTGTCTTCCAATTAACATAAAATAGTTGTGATTAATGCATAAGGTTCTTTAACAAACTTAATTTAATAAATCACCAATAAACAATCAATCAAAAGCTAAGAATTAAACAATAGGAGTTCCTTGGTATTCCCCAAACAGGAACAAAAACGTATTTAGCTCATAGTTGCAGTAAAAACAAACACAAAAACAAGTTTAACTAGACTAAACATACTTAATTCCTAAAGCTAAGTGGAATGATTAACCTAGTTGCTTTGATTCTTCAAAAGATTGAAGATTAGAGTTCCTCAGCGCCTTCAAGGGTTCTCAATCGCAGATGGATCTTCAAAAAATGCCAGAAAAGTATCCCCATTGGATAAAGGCTCGGTTTTTATAACTATCTCAAAACAGGGTGTACTCGGAGAGTAGCAGACCCAACTCGCCGAGTAGGTTCTTAGTTATCCGTCTCAAATCAGGAGTCGTGGCTTATCTTCTGGAATATTCTGATGGACTCGCCGAGTAGGCTCGTGTACTCGCCGAGTAGGTAAGCTTTTGTCCCTCAATCTTTATTTTTTGGTCTCTAATTGCTTCCCCTTGTTCCCTTTCACTCCCAAGCATGTCTTTTGGACTGAAAACAAAATTTAAACAATATTAAGTACCTTTTGTCCACATTATACACATAATTAGTTAAAAATGAATAAAAATGTATGCTAAATAATTAACTAATTATGCACATATCAAAATACCCCACACTTGTCTTTTGTTTGCCCCCCAGCAAAATTGAATTTTAAACATATTAGAATCACATATAACAACTCCAATCTAGCCCAGCCATTATGCCAAGACCGCAACACATGCATTTGTGTCTAAAATTGTCCTAAATACCCCCATACTCCAAATACTCACAATCCTCATAAACACTCGCCCACTCACCCCGAACTATGCTCATTTTATGCATCCCTCCGAATCCATCCGCAGAAAACCTCTTACCCTCAAGGTATTTTTAGTTGAGCAACCCAAGCATACATAATCTAGAATTACAATTTATGATATGAATATGGAGCTCTTTTGAATTCTTCACTTTCTTGATAATTTGATCTTTGATCTCTTTGAATTCACCACCTTTATTGTTTGATTTTTTTGGTATCTTCAACTTTTGGATTTCTTGGAATTTTGATCTTTTGATCTTCACTTTATTTGCTCCAAAATTCTTCAACTTTTCTTGCAATTCTCTCTCTTTTTTTTACATGTACCTCACTTTTTTTTCACTAAAAACCTACATGCTTAAGCAGGGGCGCTCAACCTCAACCTTTATTGGCTAACGATAATAATTTTCTTGGATACATTTAAGGTTTAGGCTGCTAAACATATTACATCCCTCAGGCTGAGCGGGGTCGTGTTTTTGTCCCATGATTTCACTGGAATAAGGAAGCCACAAATGCACTAGAATGTGTATAGGCTCAACTAAACATTTGGGTTTTCATGCAATTATCAACACAATTCTAACATGGAATCCTAATTTGCTTTTACCAAAATTTTCTAAATTAAGTCCTAAGTAATATTTTTGGTATGCAACAATTTTTAAAAAAATAGCCTAAATTAAGATTCTAAATTTTCTAATATGTGACCAACCCCCTACCCCACACTTATTTTATGCAATGCCCTCATTGCATATTATGCCAAAAAAAATAAAAATGCAAATATAAAGAGAATTGGAACAAACTCCCCTGGGGTAGCAGTCGATAGGTTGATACTCTTTTCTTCAGCTCCATCTTCACTTGAATTTAGACATGGGAACAGCTCACCCATGTCTTGGGTGTCATGTGCCTCGTGAGGTTGACAGCTCGAAAATTTCACGGAACAAGCTTCTTAGAAAATCCCCAGTAACAATTCTTCACAAAAAGTGGATAAATGCTGTAGTGAAAGTGCTCAAAGTAGTTCTGGAATTCAAAGTCCTCAGTCATCATCGTGCTCTGATCATAAATCCCCAGCCTCCAAGAAAACTCAGCAATGCTGCACTGTCGCAGCTCCCCGCCCAAAGAAAAATAAATTGTGTTGGGGTTGTAATACTCACTACCACCTCGGAATGAGATGGTAGCAAAAAATTCCCAACACAACTCGGCATACACAGGTTCTTGTATCTTGAATAATTGTAACCAACCATCACATGTGATGGTGGTATACCCCAAACTGCACTCCTTCACCAAGTATGGTATGAGCTCCTCCTCCAATCCCACATTTCCCAACCAATCCCAGTCAACAGCGTTGGGCAAATGGATTTCCTTCTGCTTGAGCGCCTCTAATCTGTTTTTCGCCCGAGCTTGGGATGATTTGGAAGTCATTTGTTGAAATGAAAGCCACGGGATATCACTTTGGCTCCCCCCTAGAAGACTGCCCCCTTCTGGCCATGATACCTGCATAACAACATCAAAGGAACACAAACAAACAATACCCAGTAATTAAAAACGAACAAATCAGGTCTGGACAGTCATCTACTCGCCGAGTACACGACCTACTCGGTGAGTAGGATGAACATCGGTAACAGTCTTGTGTCGGTCATGTGTAGGCTGTCCAAAACTCCAAATTTTTTACAGGGGTTTGTTGTAATGTGTCATCTAACCATAAATCCAAAAGAAATTCCTCCTGATATTACCTAATTCATGGCTAAATTAAAACCCTAGAATTTGAGGAAAACCCCCAAATCCGAATTCAAGCAAAATAGGGGCAAATCGATGATAAAGCTTGAACCTTTGATGAGTTTAAAGTGTAAAGATGCTACCTTTTCCTTTGAAATACGAAGATTAAGTGGAAATTTGAAGAAACTTGAAGAAGTCGCAGAAGATGCTTGAGGGAACGTTGTGCACAGCGAGTATAAGGGTTGAATGGGTGAAAACCCTTATTTTACAGATTAAATATCATCCGTGTAAATTGGATACTCGCCGAGTAGAAAGTTCCTACTCGCCGAGTAGAAATGTTGTTACGCGTTTTATCGGGTTACTCGGGTAGGTACTCGCCGAGTATACGTGCCTACTCGGCGAGTAAACCCTGCAGTTTGTAAAAATTTGACTGTTTTGAAAAATTAAAGTATTTTTTCATTCTTTTAGCCATCCACCCCACACTCTAGGCATTGCTTGCCCTCAAGCAATTATATTCTTAGAAGAAGACGAATGAAAAAGATAAAAATAAAACTAAAGAAAAGGAAAGAAAATGCAAACTTGAGACTCGGGTTGCCTCCTGAGAAGCGCTTCTTTTTAAGGAGTCATTAGCTGGACTCCTCCCCTTCTACGTGGTTGCAATCCCTTCCAGCAACAACAACTCTTCCATTCCTTCATTCCCGGGGACTCCTTCTTCATACTTTTTGACCCTATGGCCATTGACCTTGAAAGGTGTTCCATCTCTTGACAATAGCTCTATAGCACCATGTGGAAACACCGTCTTCACCAAAAAAGGACCATCCCATCTTGACTTGAGTATTCCCGAGAAAAAATTTAGTCGTGAATTAAAGAGCAACACTTTTTGGCCTTCATGAAATTCTTTATTTTCTTTTATCCTTTTGTCATGCCACATCTTGGTCTTCTCTTTATAAATCAACGAACTAGAGTATGCATCCTTTCTAGGCTCCTCAAGAGCGTTCATTTGCATCAACCGGTTGCTCTTGAGTTCCTCCATGTTGAAGTTGCACATCTTTAAAGCCCAAAACGCCTTATGCTCTAGCTCCATCGGTAAATGGAATTGCTTTCCATAAACTAACCTATATGGTGTAGTACCAATAGGTGTTTTGAAAGTTGTACGAAAATCCCAAAGTGCGTCATCTAGCTTATCCGACCATTCCTTGCGATTGCTCCCCACCGATTTCTCCAAAATTCGCTTTAAAGCTCGATTTGTCACTTCGGTTTGTCCACTAGTTTGTGGATGGTAGGATGTGGAAAACTTATGGGTTACCCCATATTTCTTTAACACCTTTTCCAATTGGTCATTGGCAAAATGTGTGCCTCGGTCACTTATAAGGGCTTTCGGGACTCCAAATCATGAGAATAATTTCTTTAAAAACCGCACCACCACCCAACCGTCATTTGTTGGTAACGCTTGTGCCTCCGCCCATTTGGATACATAATCCACCGCCACCAATATGTATTTGTTTCCTTTAGACATGGGAAATGGTCCCATGAAGTCGATTCCCCACACATCAAACACCTCGCACACTTGGATACTATGTTGTGGCATTTCATTTCGAGATGAAATGTTTCCCACTCTTTGACAAGCATCACATTCTTTGACAAATTGGGCTGCATCTTTAAAAAATGTGGGCCAATAGAACCCAATGTCAAAGATCTTCTTTGCAGTGTAGTGTGCTCCATGGTGTCCACCCGTGGGCCCGCTATGACAATGCTCTAATATTTTCCGGCTTTCCTTCCCGAATACGCATCTTCGTATGATCCCATCTGCACAGCTTCGGAAGAGGTATGGCTCGTCCCAAAAGTAATATTTTAATTCAGAAAAGAATTTCTTCTTTTGTTGACTGCTAAAATCTTTTTGGATGTATTTTGTAGCTAAATAATTAGCTATATCTGCGAACCATGGCTCTTCTCCCACGGTCACCATAATGTACTCGTCCGGGAAGTCGTCTCCAACTTTATCTTCTTGCAATTGCGGGTTCTCAAGCCTTGACAAGTGGTCAGCTGCTACATTTTCCATTCCCTTCTTGTCTCGTATCTCTATGTCAAACTCTTGAAGAAGTAGCACCCATCGTATTAGTCTTGGCTTGGCATCCTGTTTGGCAAACAAATACTTGATAGCCGAGTGGTCAGTAAAAATAGTAGTTTTGGATAAAACCAAGTAAGGGCGGAATTTTTCAAAGGCATACACCACAGCTAATAATTCCTTTTCAGTGGTGGTGTAATTCTCTTGGGCTGGATTTAGAGTCTTGCTAGCATAATATATGGGTCGAAAGTGCTTATCGACCCTTTGACCAAGGACAACTCCTAATGCAAAGTCACTAGCATCAGACATAATCTCAAATGGTAAGCTCCAATTTGGTGCAACAATGATCGGGGCATTAGTTAATTTTTCCTTTAAAAATTCAAATGCCTCTAAACACTCTTTAGTAAAAATGAATGGTGCATCTTTTAATAATAATTGTGTTGGAGGTCTAGTTATTTTGGAAAAATCTTTTATGAAACGCCGGTAAAAACCCGCGTGTCCTAGAAAACATCTAATGCCCTTCACATTAGTTGGTGGGGGTAGTTTGGCAATGGTGTCAATCTGTAACACCGTAAATTTCAAAACAATTTTTTCGCATTTATAAAAAAATAATTCATTTAATATTCATAAAAACATCAATGTTTGAAACTCAATCCATGACATATAAAAATCCCAAGATCTCATAACATAACAATCCCGTGTGTGTATTGATCAAGCCGGCGCCTTCCCACGGTCATCACTAGTACCTGAAACAAATAACACCAAACACTGTAAGCACAAAGCATAGTGAGTTCCCCAAAATACCACACATAGCACATATTAGCCACTCGAGGCTATAACTCTGTGGGTCCGTGGACCCTACTCTGTGAACCCCCTGGTTCTGACTCTGTGAACCTTCCGGTTCCAACTCTATAAGCATGCACAACATAAATCATATAGAAATAATGCAGTACAACACATAACATACATATAGCATACAAATACTCTGTCACATAACTCTGATTACCTACTCAAGGTAAAGTATAGTGAGAAGACTCACCTCGCGTATCTCGATAACTCGCAAATCCCTGAAATCACTAGCGCTCGATCTCCCGAGCTATAGTCCTCCTATAACACACTATATCTCTAATTAACACTTTCACAACTAAGGTTGACTAACCCTATTAAGTCAACACTGGTCAACGGTCAACGGTCAACTTTGACCGGACTCGGCGAGTGCACTAGAGCGACTCGGTGAGTCTATACGTGTTCACTGACTCCCTCGGATCCTCTCTTGACACGTCGAGTACTTCCCTAACTCGACGAGTTCCACCTGGCATGAATCCCGGAGCCACCACGACTCAACTCGCCGAGTCTCAAGAACAACTCAGCGAGTTCCGGCTTGACTCAGCCCCCTTTTGACTCTCCCTGACTCACTGGGTCATCCCCTAACCCGGTGAGTCTACTCGCTGAACAATTTTCGTGAAACCCAAACCCTACTCGCCGAGTCTCAAGAACAACTCGGCGAGGTCATGCCATGCACAAACTCTATTGACCTCCTGAGGTCAGATCTGTTTCCCCAAACCATAGATCTGGCCTTCCCAAGCATGAATGTCACGTAAAGTTCAAAACTTGATGCTTGTATAACCACAACAAGGCATCAAAAGGAGATTTGGTCCCAAAAATGACAACCTAAGTCCAATAACTCCATACTAACCCAAAAAGATCCAAGGGTTAAGGTCTCTAGACCTCTTTGAGCCCAGATCCAAGGCACAAACTCGAAGAGGGACCTTTGCTTCACATAATCACTCTCCAAAGGGGGTTAGAAAACCCTAACTCTAAAGATCAACCCTAAAACTGAAGGAGGTTCGAACTATTACCTCAAATGAAGCCTCTGGACTCTGGATCTGCTTGAATCTCACCTCCTCCTTGCTCTTGTCACCCTCTTCTTGCTAAACAAAGGATACAAAGATCCAAAAGTGACTTCTTCTCTCTCAAAGCGATTTAGCTCTCTTAGGGTTCTATCAAGGGACTGGTAGCCGCAATGGGAGGATATAAGTGCCCTTAAATAGGCTCCAAACCCGGGGAATTAGGGTTTCATTAAACAGCATGGACTCGCCGAGTCCAAACACGAACTCGCACCCATAACCGCGATCATACTCGGTGAGTTTGGGCTCTAACTCACCGAGTCTCCTCACAAATCACCAAAAATACAATAATTAACAATACCTGGGAATTCGGGATGTTACAATTCTCCCCCACTAGAACTAGACTTCACCCTCGAAGTCTCGCTCCGCAAATAACTCCGGATGCTGCTCACGCATCTCACGCTCCGGCTCCCAAGTCATCTCGGACCCCTTCCGATGTTGCCACTGAACCAAAACACAGGGTACCTACTTGTTCCTCAAAACCTTGATTTTATGATCTCTGATTGCCACCGGTCTCTCAGCATAATTCAGGTTCGCATCCACCTGAATATCCTCTAATGGAACCACTGCCGACTTATCGGCTATACACTTCCGCAATTGCGACACGTGGAAAGTGTCGTGAATCTGAACCAGCTCTACTGGCAACTCCAAGCGATAGGCTACCCTACCTACCCTCGCGACCGCCTGAAATGGACCAATATATCGGGGCCCCAACTTGCCCCTCTTCTTGAATCGAATCACTCCTTTCCAAGGAGAGACCTTCAGGAGCACAAAGTTGCCGACCTTAAACTCAAGCTCGGACCAGCGTCTATCCGCATAACTCTTCTGACGACTCTGAGCGGTCAACAACCTCTATCTGACCTACTGGATCTGTTCTGTCGTCTGAAGCACGATCTCTGACCTACTGGGTCCGACACCTCCTCCCATACAATAGCTCAAAGGGCGGCATACCAATGCTCGAATGATGGCTGTTGTTGTAGGAAAACTCTGCAAGGGCAAATACGTATCCCAACTCCCCCCGAAATCCAACACACATGCCCGGAGCATGTCCTCGAGCGTCTGGATCGTCCACTCACTCTGTCCGTCTGTGTGGGGGTGATATGCGGTACTAAAATGCAGCGTAGTACCCAACTCCTTGTGAAACTTCTTCCAGAATCTAGAAGTGAAACATACATCCCGGTCTGAGACAATCGAGATCGGCACCCCATGCTGAGATACCACTTCCCTCACGTACATCTCTGCTAACTTCTCTGCGGAGGAGCTCTCACTGATAGCAAGGAAGTGGGCGCTCTTTGTCAACCTGTCCACAATCACCCAAATTGCATCGACTCCTCTAGAAGTCCTTGGTAATTTGGTGATAAAATCCATGGTAATCTGTTCCCACTTCCATTCGGGAACCTCCAACGGTTGCAACTTACCATGCAGTCTCTGGTGCTCGGCCTTAACCCTACGGCAGGTTAACCACCTTTCAACAAACCACGCAACATCCCTCTTCATACAGGGCCACCAATACTCTCTCCTCAGGTCCAAATACATCTTAGTGGCCCCAGGATGGATCAAGACTTTCGACCGATGAGCCTCTTCCATCAAAATGATACGCGTCCCTCCCACAAATGGTACCCGTATACGCCCTTAAAATGTCATAAGCCCCCGACCATCGGTAACGAACTCCGATACCAACCCAACAACTTGCTCTCTCTTCTGGTTCTCCGATCTCACGGCCTCAGCCTGTGCTCCACGAATAGTGTCCAACACCAAAGCCATCACGGTCAATCGCAAACATACATCTCGCAATGGGGCGCTCTCCGCCCTACGACCCAGGGCATCGGCTACCACATTAGGCTTGCCCGGATGGTACATGATCTCATAATCATAAGCATTGACCACATCCAACCACCTCCTCTGCCGCATATTTAGGTTGGGCTGATCCATCAAATACTTCAGGCTCTTATGGTCCGTGTATATCGTACACCAAACCCCATATAGATAGTGACGCCAAATTTTGAGGGCGAACACTACTGCCCCCAACTCTAGATCATGGGTGGGATACCTCGTCTCATGAGGTTTCAGCTGCCTCGATGCGTATGCTATCACATGCCCTCTCTGCATCTGCACCGCTCCCAACCCAAGATCGACGCATCACAGTATACCACAAAGTCCTCCATCCCCTCTGGGAGGGCTAACACCGGGGCTTCGCATAACCTTTGGCGAAGCGTCTCAAAGGAGGCCTGCTGCTCGGGGCCCCATGAAAAAGCGACACCCTTCCGGGTCAACCTAGTGAGTGGCACTGCGATCTTAGAGAAATCCTTGATAAATCTCCGATAATAACCTGCCAACCCTAAGAAACTCCTGATCTCGGAGGGTGACCTCGGCACCTCCCAACTCATCACTGCCTCAACTTTGGCCGGGTCGACCAATATCCCTTTCTGGTTAACGAGATGCCCTAGGAACTGGACCTCTCACAACCAGAAATCACACTTGGAGAATTTGGCATAAAGCCTCTCCGATCTCAGAACTTTGAGGATCTCCCTCAAATGCTCCTCATGCTGCTCTCTAGATCTCGAATATACCAAAATGTCGTCGATGAATACAATCACCGACCGGTCCAACATCGGACTGCACACTCGGTTCATGAGATCCATGAACACTGCCGGGGCATTGGTGAGCCCAAAAGGCATCACCACAAACTCGTAATGCCCATAACGCGTCCTGAACGCTGTCTTATGGATGTCCTCATCTCGCACCCTCACCTGATGATATCCAGACCTCAAATCGATCTTGGAGAACCAAGATGCACCCTGTAACTGATCGAACAAATCGTCGATCCTCGGCAACGGGTAACGGTTCTTGACCGTCAGCTTGTTCAACTCCCGGTAATCAATGCACATCCGGTGTGAACCATCATTCTTCTTGACAAAAAGGATAGGCGCTCCCTATGGCGAGCTGCTCGGCCGAATAAACCCCTTTCCTAGCAGCTCCTGAAGCTGCGAGGATAACTCTTGCATCTCTGGAGGTGCAAGGTGATAAGGCACCTTGGCGATAGGCGCGGCCCATGGAACCAAATCGATACTGAACTCCACTTGCCTCATGGGAGGCACACCCGACAACTCCTCTGGAAATACATCCGGGAACTCACGCACTATCGGAACCTCCTCAACTGACCTCGGCCTCTCTGAATCAACCCGCGTATCCATCAGATATGCCACAAAGCCCTTACAGCCCTGCTGTAGACACTGCCTCACCCTAGCGGCCGAACAAAACACTGACCCAGAACGTGTACCCTCGCCATACACCATAAGAACTCCCCCACTAGGGTCTCGTATGGTCACTAGCTGCCGCTCGCAGTCGATAACCACACCGAATCTGCTCAGCCAGTCCATGCCCACAATGACACAGACATCACCCATCCCAATAGGAACCAAATCAATCGAGAACTCAACACCGAAAATCTCGAATATGCACCCACAGATAACCTCCGTGGCATATATCACCCTCTCGTCAGCTATGGAAACTCTCAGAGGCCGACTCAACGCCTCACGACTAACACTGATATGCTGACTAAAAGCCGAAGATACAAAAGACCGACTCGCACTCGAGTCAAATAACACCAAGGCAGGTACATAATTCACAAGAAAAGTACCTACACATAACATAATATAAGCATAATATCTCAACATCAAAATAAATACACGAAAGAATACATACCAGCCACGACATCGGGCGCTGCGCGGACCTCCTCCACGGTCAACTGAAAGGCTCTCCCTCGTGCCTTCGCCGCCTCGGCCTTCACTGGCCGACTCTCGGTAGCTCTGATGGCGGCAGGGGGCAGATCTCTGAGGTGCTCCCTGAGCTGATCCCCACAACTGCGGACACTCTGCCTTCCGGTGTCCGGTCTGGTTGCAGTGGAAACACACTGCAAACCCCTTGGGGTAGTCCTTGGCCATATGCCCCTCCTTGCCACACTTGTAGCAAGATCCAGCTCTACAAACTCCATCATGACCCTTGCCGCACTTCCCACAAGTGCGGCCCTTCTGGCTCCCTGATTTGGGATCAGCGGGCTTGGCCTGCTTGGCTGCCGGCTGGCACTGTGCCGGTCGCCGATCCCTCCCCTGAGACTCCGCCTCCTCCCTAGCCTGAGTCTCTAGCTGGATCTCCCTCTTCCGGGCATTTTCCTGAAGCTCGGCAAATTTCCGGTACGAGGAGTTCGCCACGAACTCCTGAATGTCTCACCTCAAGATACTTAAATATCGGCTCATACGTGCCTACTCAGTGGACACATGCTCAGGGAAAAACATCGCCCTCTCGTGGAACATCCTGGTAATCACCGTAACAGACTCAGTACCCTGCTTGAGGGTCAGAAACTCCTGGGCCAAACGCTCCCTATCCACCTGGGGAACGTACTCATCTCGAAACATGGCAGTGAACCTCTCCCAGGTCACTGTCGCAATCTCAGCAAGCATAAAGTGCGCCGTCACAAACTTCCACCAGTCCTTTACTCCCAAGCGAAGCTGGTTCAGCGCGAACCGAACTCTCAAATGCTCAGGAGATGAGCAAGTGAAGAAACACCCCTCTATGTCTGAAATCCATCTCATAGCCGCCACCGGGTCCTGGGTCCCATCAAAATCCGGCGGTTTCGTGTTGCTGAACTCTCGGAATAGCAACGCATCACCACCCTGCGGCCTCGCGGCAGCAATAGCTGCGGTGGCCGCTGCAACTGCAGCCTCAGAAAGAGCAGCATAACGCTCGTCGAAAGTCTCAATCAACGTGGTCTTAATAGACCCGAACATATTTGGTATCTCTGCTCTGATGGCCGCAGCCACCTCCTCATGGATGATCTGGCGGATCTCCTCATCACTGGCCCCACTGCTCTCAGGCGTATGACGTGTCCTCACCATGATCTACCTCTGAAATACAACATACGATAAATTAGAATCCATTCGAGCATACTCACACTCGACAACTCATCCCTCCTTGATCCTTGGCATTCCAAAGATTCTTACTTGGGCTGTACACCGCCCCGGTGCTTTCAGTAGTACGGGCCCAATACTACTGTCCGCACCGTATCAGAATACACCCCAAGTCCTCCTCTTCGGATCCCAAATTCCAAGTACTCTATTATACATAATCCACTCTCTAACATATCTCTCTTAAGCTCCTCGCTACTATTTAATCGCTCTCAAGCATCTCATAGCAGCTCACCTCTCCTTAGGCTAAGGCATCACAAATCAGGCCACTCTAGTCCTAATAGGAATACCTAGCCTACTCTAGCATGATAATACATCATATCAATATCATAACACATAATATGAGGGTATCTTGGGAAATCACCGTTCGGGCGCGGACTGATCATACACACAACTCTGCTCTGCGTTGTTTCCAAAAATCTTTTACTCTTTTGAAAATATTTCTCAAATCCTCAGTTTGAGTTCAAATACGCCCGAAGGTGTACTCGAATCCCTCAAACCAAGGCTCTGATACCAACTTGTAACACCGTAAATTTCAAAACAATTTTTTCGCATTTATAAAAACATAATTCATTTAATATTCATAAAAACATCAATGTTTGAAACTCAATCCATGACATATAAAAATCCCAAGATCTCATAACATAACAATCCCGTGTGTGTACTGATCAAGTCGGCGCCTTCCCACGGTCATCATTAGTTCCTGAAACAAATAACACCAAATACTGTAAGCACAAAGCTTAGTGAGTTCCCCAAAATACCACACATAGCACATATTAGCCACTCGAGGCTATAACTCTGTGGGTCCGTGGACCCTACTCTGTGAACCCCCTGGTTCTGACTCTGTGAACCTTCCGGTTCCAACTCTATAAGCATGCACAACATAAATCATATAGAAATAATGCAGTACAACACATAACATACATATAGCATACAAATACTCTGTCACATAACTCTGATTACCTACTCAAGGTAAAGTATAGTGAGAAGACTCACCTCGCGTATCTCGATAACTCGCAAATCCCTGAAATCACTAGCGCTCGATCTCCCGAGCTATAGCCCTCCTATAACACAATATATCTCTACTTAACACTTTCACAACTAATGTTGACTAACCCTATTAAGTCAACACTGGTCAACTCTGGTCAATGGTCAACGGTCAACTTTGACCGGACTCGGCGAGTGCACTAGAGCGACTCGGCGAGTCTATACGTGTTCACTGACTCCCTCGGATCCTCTCTTGACACGTCGAGTACTTCCCTAACTCGACGAGTTCCACCTGGCATGAATCGCGGGGCCACCATGACTCAACTCGCCGAGTCTCAAGAACAACTTGGCGAGTTCCGACTTGACTCGGTCCCCTTTTGACTCTCCCTGACTCACTGGGTCATCCCCCAACCCGACGAGTCTACTCGCTGAACAATTTTCGTGAAACCCAAACCCTACTCGTCGAGTCTCAAGAACAACTCGGCGAGTTCATGCCATGCACAAACTCTATTGACCTCCTGAGGTCAGATCTGTTTCCCCAAACCATAGATCTGGCCTTCCCAAGCAATAATGTCACGTAAAGTTCAAAACTTGATGCTTGTATAACCACAACAAGGCATCAAAAGGAGATTTGGTCCCAAAAATGACAACCTAAGTCCAATAGCTCCATACTAACCCAAAAGATCCAAGGGTTAAGGTCTCTGGACCTCTTTGAGCCCAGATCCAAGGCACAAACTCGAAGAGGGACCATTTGCTTCACATAATCACTCTCCAAAGGGGGTTAGAAAACCCTAACTCTAAATATCAACCCTAAAACTAAAGGAGGTTCGAACTATTACCTCAAATGAAGCCTCTGGACTCTGGATCTGATTGAATCTCACCTCCTCCTTGCTCTTGTCACCCTCTTCTTGCTAAACAAAGGATACAAAGATCCAAAAGTGACTTCTTCTCTCTCAAAGCGATTTAGCTCTCTTAGGGTTCTCTCAAGGGACTGGTAGCCGCAATGGGAGGATATAAGTGCCCTTAAATAGGCTCCAAACTCGGGGAATTAGGGTTTCATTAAACAACGTGGACTCACCGAGTCCAGACGCGAACTCGCACCCATAACCGCGATCATACTCGGCGAGTTTGGGCTCTAACTCACCGAGTCTCCTCACAAATCACCAAAAATACAATAATAAACAATACCTGGGAATTCGGGATGTTACACAATCTTTGCCCGATCCACTTCAATTCCCTTTTTGGAAACCTTGTGGCCCAAAACTATACCATCCTTGACCATAAAGTGACATTTCTCCCAATTGAGGACCAAGTTGGTTTTTTCACACCTAGAAAGCATTAAGTCAAGATTTGTGAGATAATCTTGGAAAGAAGATCCAAAAACGGAAAAGTCGTCCATAAAAACTTCCATGAATTTTTCCACCATATCGTGGAATATGGCTGTCATACACCTTTGAAAAGTCGTGGGTGCATTGCATAGCCCAAAGGGCATGCGTCTATAAGCAAAAGTCCCACTTGGGCAAGTAAATGTGGTCTTTTCTTGGTCCATTGGGTCTATGGGTATTTGGAAATAACCCGAGAATCCATCTAGAAAGCAATAGTAGCTATGGCGCGATAGTCTTTCTAACATTTGATCAATAAAAGGTAAGGGAAAATGGTCATTACGAGTGGCATCATTTAGCTTTCGATAATCGATGCACACTCTCCAACCGGTTACCGTTCGTGTCGGAATTAGCTCATTCTTTTCGTTGGTTATGACTGTCATCCCTCCTTTCTTGGGCACCACTTGGACCGGACTCACCCACGGACTGTCAGAAATGGAATAAATAATTCCCGCATCTAAGAGTTTAACCACTTCCTTCTTGACTACCTCTTGCATATTCGGGTTTAACGTTCTTTTGTGCTGTACAACCGAGTTTGCTCCTTCTTCCAGATTGATCTTGTCGGAGCAATAAGATGGGCTTATTCCCTTGATGTCGGTGATGCTCCATGCTATGGCCCGCTTCCGCTTCTTTAACACTTGTACTAGCTCTTCTTTTTCAGAATTGGACAGGTCAGAGGCTATGATTACAGGCTTTTGGTTGCCTTCTTAAAGGAAAGCATACTCCAAATGTTCTGGTAAAGTTTTGAGCTCAGATTTTTGGTTCTGACTGTTGGACTCGCCGAGTGCAGGTAAGGTACTCGGCGAGTTTGTGGCTATATTCACGACTTCTGCCTTTTCTAAGGAGAAACTCGGCGAGTAGATCGGCCCTACTCGGTGAGTAGGGCTGTCAGTTTGCTTCACCAATTCTTGAAAATCAGCTTCTTCCAGCAGCCTTTGAGTCTCCATTAAGTCTTTTTCTGGATCAAATTCTTCATCATCAGTTGTGAACTTGCTGGAATCTTCACTTATGTATTCCTCCAATAACTCGTCAAGCATATCAATTGAGAATGTCGTGTCATCACTGTTCCTTGCATACTTCATAGCTTGGTCTACCCCAAATGTGACTGAATCTTCTCCTACTCGCAAGGTGAGCTTCGAGTCCCTCATGTCTACTATAGCACTTTCCATGTTGAGGAAGGGCCTTCCAAGGATGATTGGCACTTGTGGATCCGCCTCCATGTCTAGAATGATAAAATCAGCGGGAAAGACGAATTTGTCTACCTTGACTAGTATGTCTTTGCATATGCCTCTTGGGAAGGTGTCTGTCTTGTTTGCCAAGTGAATTGCCATGCGAATTGGCCTTGGTTCCGGGAGATCTAGCTTCTTAAAGAATGAATATGGAATTAGGCTCACACTTGCTCCCGAATCGGCTAAGGCATGAATAGTAGCTTTGGATTTGGTGGTGTACTCACCGAGTCCATATGTGGTACTCGGCGAGTAGGGCTATCAGATTGTAAATTTTGCTTTTCTGCTTGTTTTTCTGCCTCCTCCTTCTGTGATTCATTAGATGCTTCAGTCTAAATGGGTGTCAGGGGAATGATTATTTTCCCACTTCTTGTTGTGATTATGTTTATGTGCGCGCCGCATGGGTTATTTTCAGTTTTGCTAGGAAGTTCGCCCGGTGACCTTTGGTTGATTTGTTGAGCAAGTTGCCCAAGCTGTGTTTCTAGATTGTGTATAGATGCTTGCTGGTTCCTTAGCATGGTCCTTGTTTCTTGAATGGCAGCATCATGATCACTATGTCTTTTTTCTGAAGCAGTTACAAATTTTGTGAGCATTTCTTCCAAGCTTGGCTTTCTCTCTTGTACCGGCTCCTCCTTTTGGTAGAAACCTCTCCCTTTTTGCCTAAACCTTTCCTCCTTGGCCTTCTTGTACTCTTCATAAGGGAGCCACTCTTTCTTTTGTTTGCGCCAGTCTTCATCATATCGGTCTCCACTTGAGTAACAAACTTGCACCTTCTTGTTGCCATTCTCATCTAAATCACAGTCTCTAGTGAGGTGAGGTCCATTGCAGTTTTCACAACCCACTCGAATAGCATGGATCGTTTGATACATTTTATCCATCCTCCTATCCATGGTTTTTAGCATAGCCATGACCGCAGATAAGTCCTCAGTAGCTGCATATGCGGCTCCCCTAGTGACATCATGTCTAGGGTTGTGGTATTCTCTAGAGTGTTTAGAGAATTCTTCAATCAATTCTTTGGTCACCGGGGGCGGTTTCTTTGTGAGCGAGCCTTGCGAGTCAAGTAACTGCCTAGTTGTGACATTGACTCCATCATAGAAGATGGAGACTTCTTGCTGGTTGTTTAGGTCATGGTGTGGGCAGTTTCTTAGTAAGCTCTTGTATCTCTCCCAAGCTTCATATAGCGACTCTCCAGCTTGTTGTTCAAAGTTAGCAATGGCCTTCTTCAACTTGGCTATCTTGGAGGGTGGGCAAAAGTGATCAATGAATTCTTCCTTCATCTTGGCCCATGTGGTGACTGATCCGGGAGGAAGTGACTTGAGCCAGCCTTTTGCAGCACCTTTGAATGTCACCGGAAGCATGCGAAGTAGCTGAGTCTCGCGAGGCACATTTGGAACATTGAAGTAGTCAGCTACATCATTGATTTCATCCAAATGTTTGTAGGCATCTTCGTGGTCTTTTCCATCAAAAGGTATTTCTTTAAGTAAAGCTAGGATATGACCCTTGAGCTCGAAAGTAGCAGTTGCGGGAATTGCGGGTTGCACAAGTCCTGGGCCAGTGTCGTCGCGCATCCTCTTCTTCCATTCCCCCATGGGGATTTCATCAATGTTAGCCATAGTGAAAGCTAGCTCTTCCTCAGAATCAGATCCGTGCTCGTATGTAGGCTCCTCTTCTTCCTCGGTCTCGTACTCAATATCTTCCTTAACTGGTTCGTCGATTACTAAAGAGGCGCTGGATGCTCCTGATTTGCTGCTCTTTTTCTTCCCAAAAACAGTCTTCAAGTTAGACAAAGGTGACTTCTTTGGTGTAGTCGAGCTCTCCACGTCCTTTCCTTTGTTCCTTTTCAATGCGGATTCGGGATCTTCAAATGGGGGTACCAGCGGGGTGTTTGATCCTCTGGTCATGAAAGTCCTGAAATAAACAAGATAAAAACGTAAAAAGAACAAAAAATTTCAACTAAAAAAAACAAAAATTAAATTCCAAATACACTTGTACTCGCCGATTAGGTGCGACTGCACTCGGCGAGTATCAGTGTAATTTTGAAGATATTCTAAACTAAATATTAAAACTAAAACATATGCTAAAACCTAATTTTTAACTACTAAATTGCAATAAATTAATTTTGTGCCAGTAAACTCACACAAAGGATCGAAAAGATTAGGGATTAGATTAATTATTTAGAACCGTTCCCCGACAACGGCGCCAAAAACTTGATCTGTGTAAAATGCACTTGTTTTATTCCTACTTTTTATTAATAAATTTAGCATACAAAGGCAGTGAACCTGTCTTTTAATGGTATAGTTGGATAAGTAGGGTGTCGAACTCAGGGAACGGAAAATTAAACTAATGGCTAATTTTAACTAAGCAATTAATGAAAGTAAAAGGTTTTTCTCTAGTTTTGCAAGACTAGAAACTTAAACACACCACAAAAACACTTAATTAACTAAGTAACTAAAGCAAACAACTAATTCACCAAATTTGATAAAGATGTTTCTATTTAGGTTCAACCAACTCACTCCTATGGTTATTTTGTATTTATGATAGATTAATTGTTATTGGCTACCAATTATAGTGGTTAGGTTCATGTTCATTACTCCTAACCCTTAGACAATTAATTAATTCAAGCAATGATCAAGTGTTTAAACTAATTAATTCCCTAGATTAATAATTTGGATTAAATAAGATTTGTAATGGTTAATCAAATTAGTGGTTCAATTAACCTCTTGTTTGATGGTTTCTCAAACAAGCTCACACATTAATCTACCTATTGTCATGTTAATCTTAGTTTCATAATCATTATTCCTAAGCATATGATTAAGTGTTCACATAGACATATGAGGTTAACAACTAAGAGACGTTCATGCAGCTTAATTGTCTTCCAATTAACAGAAAATAGTTGTGATTAATGCATAAGGTTCTTTAACAAACTTAATTTAATAAATCACCAATAAACAATCAATCAAAAGCTAAGAATTAAACCATAGGAGTTCCTTGGTATTCCCCAAACAAAAACAAAAACGTATTTAGCTCATAGTTGCAGTAAAAACAAACACAAAAACAAGTTTAACTAGGCTAAACATATTTAATTCCTAAAGCTAAGTGGAATGATTAACCTAGTTGCTTTGATTCTTCAAAAGATTGAAGATTAGAGTTCCTCAGCGCCTTCAAGGGTTCTCAATCGCAGATGGATCTTCAAAAAACGCCAGAAAAGTATCCCCATTAGATAAAGGCTCGGTTTTTATAACTATCTCAAAACAGGGTGTACTCGGCGAGTAGAAGACCCAACTTGTCGAGTAGGTTCTTAGTTATCCGTCTCAAATTAGGAGTCGTGGCTTATCTTCTGGAATATTCTGATGGACTCGCCGAGTAGGCTCGTGTACTCGCCGAGTAGGTAAGCTTTTGTCCCTCAATCTTTATTCTTTGGTCTCTAATTGCTTCCCCTTGTTCCCTTTCACTCCCAAGCATGTCTTTTGGACTGAAAACAAAATTTAAACAGTATTAAGTACCTTTTGTCCACATTATACACATAATTAGTTAAAAATGAATAAAAATGTATGCTAAATAATTAACTAATTATGCACATATCAGTGCCAAATGATATACTTTTGAGTTATGAGGGTTAAAGAGTAAATATCATACTTATTCTGAGAGGGATTCTTGAAGCCAAGGTAGAAATGGTAATTTATGGATCTTAATTAGGAATAATTTGTAGAGGAGGGGTTGTTTTGTAACTGTTGGACTAATATCGAAAAGAATTATGAGAGCAAGGGTTTAAAGGGTAAATTAAGGATTGGGTTTGAAAGAAAAGGGAGGAGGAGGGACTAATTTTGTCAATTTGGTCCATAGTTTGTATGGAACGGGCATAAAACTGTTCCATTGCCCATGCCCTGACCCTAATAACGCCATCTCCAACCGCCACCTTCACCATCTCTCATATCCAGCCGCCACCCCTCAATAACCGTCGACGCGAGCCATCGACCATCCAACCCGTAGCTGCTTCCATCGCCGACAGGGTCCACGAACTGTGCAGCGTTTCTGTCGCTGTTGTGGACCACCGAAGACTGTTTGGAGATGTGAACGCCGACGTCGGAACGCCACCCTCATTCCTGCCGCCTGTGATGTCGTGAACAACAAGGGTTCCGTTTGGGTCGCCAGAAAACCGTGAGATGAAACCGGTACCGCTACTGTTGTTGCGTTATCCTTCCTCCGCGTTTTCTTCTTCTCTTATCTCTTCTTCGTTCGACTGCCTCACGCCACCACAGGGGTGGCTGAGATTGGATGCTTTTTCCGTAAGAGCTTGATGTGGTTGATGGGATGTGGTTGTAGGTGTTCATTTGGCCAGAAAAGACCCAAGAAAAAACCACCATGGCTGCCGGCCATGGTGGCTGTCGCAGATGGCGCTGTTGCTGCCGTTTTCCTGCCGCCATCAGGTCGCTGATGGGTGTGTTTACATTGCTAGATCTTATTGTGTAACGACGTGAATTGTTCAAAACAATTTTTCATTTTCAATCATAATAAATTTCATAAGGGCAATTTCAAACTCATTGTATCACATGTTATCTCAATAAACAACCCCAGAATCTCAAGTACATAAATCTTCATCAGTGTGTACAGATCATGTCGGCGCCTTCCCGCGATCCTCGCTGGTACCTGAAACACATATCACATAACACGATAAGCATAAATGCTTAGTGAGTTCCCCAAAATACCACATACGCACATACGCCACTCAAGGCTATAAGACCTTTCGGTCACTGTGTCTCAGAGGACTTCCGTCCCACAACCCTGGTAGACCTTCTGGTCCTACTCGTATTGACCTTACAGTCCATATCACCTTGACCTTCCGGTCCATATCATAATGACCTTCCGGTCCATAGCATTCATAACATACATAATACATCCATACCATATAACAACATAAAGCACGTACATCTCATAGCATATAAGACCTTCCGGTGACACATAGGTACCATTCTAGGTATAGTATAGTGAGAAGACTCACCTTGTATGCTGTCTAGTAGCTCACGTGCTCGATATCCCTGAATCTCGTAACAATGACCTAGCCCCGCCTAAACACATAAGTAATCATATCAAATCAATAAAGGCCCTCAAGGCTAGGCCAGTCCCTTCCTATGTTCTCTCAGAAGGCTAAAAGACCATTGTACCCTCTAATGGTCCAAAAGTCCAAGTGTTGACCAAACCCTAAAAGTCAACGAAAGTCAACTGCGGAGAGGTACGCTGCGTGTACCAGATCTGTACGTGGGGCGTACTCCATGACATCCAGAATCGGGGAACGCGACCCCCTACGCGGCGCGTACTGGGATTACGCCCAACATAAGTCCCAGTTTCCTACTTTCTTTATTTTTGGTCTGAATAGATTAAGACCTAGGCTCATAACTCAGATCTAAGCTCCATATTGCCCCTTAAGTCATAAAGTCGGAACCTTTAAGACCTTGCATGGCTTTAAAGGTCACCAATCACTTCAAACATATATCCTCTTTTCCCATTAAGACCTAATCTCATGCATGACTTAATCTCAACGTCCAAGATTGGATTTTTTTTTTTGAACCTACAACACATATTACACTGGAATAAGGCAGATCTAAGCTTATGGAGACCATTTGCTCATAAAGTCTCCACCTTGGGACCAAAAACCCTAAAAGTTGGTCCATCAAACACAAAACAAAAATGATAAGGAAAGATTTGAGCTTTTTACCTCCAAGAGAAGCTCTACCCTCTGTAGAACTCAGATCCAAGCTTGTACTCCAACTTCTAGCCTCCACAAGAACTTCCTCTTCTTCTCTACTACCACACCAAGACACTTTTTAGCTCAAAAACACACACACAAGCTTTGAACGATGGAATTGCTCTCTTAGGGTTTCTTTCTCTATGAAATGGTGGCTGAGGCTAAGACCATTTCATTCATTTTATAGTCCTTAAGTCACATTAGGGTTTTGCATCTGGGCCGGCTATGCCCAGCGTACCTAGGCGAGTCCGCGTCCAAATTAAGCGCATGAGCACACGCAACGTACTCTTCAGTACGCCCAGCGTACTCATTTGCCATAACTTTTCTTTTAAGGGCTAAACTTGACAACTTGGAAAAGAAGAAGGGTTTAAGAGATGTATCTGAATTTCGGGATGTTACATATTGTGTGCATTTTGGTGTTGCTTCATGTGGGTGGTTGTGCCCTTTTGGCTGGAAACCATGGAAAAACCACCATGGCTACCAACCATGGTGGTTATCGCCACCTTTCTGTTCTGCCACCACTAGCCGCCATGTGGTGGTGGCTGTGTGTGTATGTTATATTAGTGTGTGAGTGTGAGATATCATAATTAGGCTATAAACTGTAATCGATGTCGGAATGATAATAGAAACTCAAAAACCACCACTGTAGGTTGGTGGCTGCCGCCACCAGCCACTGTGTTGGGTGGCGGTGTGATCTGTTTGTGTTTTGGACTCGTTTAGGGATGCTTGGACAGAATTGGGCCCAAAGAGACCCTAGTGGACCCAAAGAGACCCTAATGGGCCCAATAAGGCCCAAAGTGAGCTAAAAGCCCAATCAATGGACTAATGGGCTAGTATTGGTTTGGAAAACCCTAATTTGTGGGAATTGATCGGGACACACACGAGAATTATTTAATAAAATTAAAATATTAATTAATGATCAATTGCAAATTAACCTAAAGCAATATTGGACTTAATGAATTAAGTCCTTAGTGGATTAAGTCCTTAATGGGTTAAGTAGGAACACTTAACCCTAATCGTCATTTTATGTCAAAACCATAATTTCACATGGGCCTTGAGTTGGGCCTTCCTATTGGGCTTTGCTGATTGGACTATGGATGGACTATCCAAGAACAAGTTAATGAACCCAAATAATTAGATGGGATTTTGGATAAGGCCCATGTGAGGACTTGGGCCCAATTTGGAAATTAGGCCATAAATGGGCCATAAATTGGCCCTTTATGATTATGTGATATTGGGCCATGGGAATTGGATTGGAATAGTTGGATGGGCCTTAAGGAAAGACCACGAAGAGGTCTGGGCCCAATTTGGAAAATTGGTCCATATGTTGGGTTTTGGCCTATTATTTGACTTTTGGGCTTTTGTAGTGTGAGTTGGACCTTGGGCTTGGAACCCAATTATTAATTGGGTATTGTTTGATGTTGATAGTTCAGGGATCTGTCAACCAGCAGCTGGAGTTTTATCTGTGGGACTTCAGCAGTGCCATGTGAGTTATCCTCGCTATACTAAGGGGTCTAAGGCACCAAGGTCGGCCCATTGGATTTTATTTCCTAGTAGTTATTGATATGTTGAGTTTGAATTAGTGATGTATGCCAGTTTATATGCTAGTCGGGTAGATCTGTAGGATTGCCTATGATATTATGATTATATGTATGTGTATTACTTATGTTATATGTCGACATGTTATGTGGGTTGGGTTGAGGTTGTACTGCTCCGTGCGGTAGCCAACAAGCCCTAGAGTATTCCAGATATGAGTTGAGGGCCAGGCAAGGCATGCCAGACTCATACTGAGGACTCGGGAGCATTCCAGATATGAGTTAAGGGCCGAGTAGGGCATGTCATACTCGTCTTGTGGGCTCTCTGGCAATCTATATGTAATTTGTGGGCCCGAAGGCAATCCAGACTCACACTATGGGCCCAGGGGTAATCCAGTATGTAAAGCTGTGGACCCATTGCATGCTGTTCAGTTTGTTATGTTATGATATTGCTAACATGGTTATGTGGATTGTATGTGTATCGATATTTTGGAGGTAACTCACTAAGCTTTATGCTTACGATTTCAGTTTATTGTTTCAGGTGCTTCAGATGACTTGGCAAGGCGAAGACGTAATCATACACCTCCTCGTGTTTTGGACTTATGGTTTCTGGGATAGTCTGATATGAAACTATTTTGAAAACATTTTGTAATAACTAATGGGTTTTGAATTGTTTAAAAAGTTTTAAACTGGATTGAATTTTACGGGTGTTACATTCGTCCTTAGTTTCCTTCCCTACATGGGCTATGAGGTCTTAATGAGTTAAGAAGTTAGGGTTTTTAGTATTGGGTACTTTATAGCCATGCAAGATCATAAAGTTGGAAGATTTATGATTAAGAACATCATTTGATGACCAAATCTGAGTTTTGAACAAAGTGTCTAAATGGATTAAACACTTATTATAAAAGGAATCTAGCCGATGTGTACACTGTGCGTACCTAATGGTAGGTTGCGCGTACATGGTCAACTTCCTGTAACCCGGTCAAGGTGTAATATGTCGCACGTATAAGTTGAGTACGTTAGGCGTACTCATTTGAGTTGACTCGGTTGCCCCCTTTCACTCTTGACTTTGACTAAGTTTGATATAAGGGTATTTTGAGCTGTGGTCTGAGATTTTTTTCACTAGTTATCGTGAAGGTGATCGGTAGAGTTCGTATTCAGAGCAACGTTTTGTTTAGTTTTTTCATCAAACTGTGAGGTGAGTTTTCCTCACTGTACTTGTGGGTCGAAGGCATCAATGACGACCTACTAGGTTATGTGTCTTGGTATATAGGATGTCGTTATGAAGTGATGATATGTTAGATCTGTACACTAATATATAGGATGTTGATATGCGGTAGTGATCTGTAGATCGGCCTATTTTCCTGTTGACTGGTTATTTGTGTATCTATAGCATATGTCGACATCATACGTGTTAGGATCGCTACTAGCCCAACCATGCTCAACATAGAAGAGCAATGACGTTCCATTTTCTAAAACAAATTGGTGATAAAAGGGATTACCCATTGCCTTGTATGCTAGCATCAAGTTTCTTATTTGACCAATGTGGGATTGGCTTTGCACCCCAACAATCCTCCCCTCAAACCCAAGTTTCGCTCTTTGCCTCCCCTCAACGACTGTTCATCAGATCCAATCCTTTTTTTTCATACTGTCGATATTCTTTGGACACGCTCACCTGACCTGCGTCATCAGAAAGACTTTCGATACAAGGTTTCAGTATCAACTTCGTTGGACCGGGAATTATCGGGGATTGCACCACATGTGCCGACCACATCTTCCGAGCTACGACCGTAGCTCTGATACCACTTGTCATGATCGCTACTAGCCCAACCATGCTCAACATAGTAGAACAGTGAGGTTCCATTTTCTATAACCAATTTGTGATAGAAGGGATTACCAATTGCCTTATATGCTAGCATCAAGTTTCTTATTTTACCAATTTGGGATTGGGTTTGCACCCCAACAGTACGGTTTTGGGTTGAGGCTTTACTACTACATGCGTGGGTCAACAAATCGGGGGTATTCCAGCTCGATGGCTGTGGACTCGAGGGTATACGAGTTTGATGATTGATTAGACTCGTTTCATATTGTCATTCCAGTCTGATGACTGATTGGGCTGAGGCATTCCAGTTCAATGACTATTTGGGCCGGGGGTAATCCAACCCGATGGATGTGGGCCCAAGGGTATTCCAGACCGATGACTGATTGAACCTAGCATGCATGATTGTATATGTTCTGATTGTGTATGGTACTTTGAGGGAACCCACTAAGCTTTGGCATACAGTTTTCAGTTTTATGTTTCTGGTACTTCGGATGATAGGGGGAAAGCCAAGACGTGATCGTGCACATCCTTCCGATTTTATGATTTGGATTTTGGGATACTCTGATTTGTGATTATGGCTTTTGAGAACAATGTTTTGTAAACAGTTATGATTTTTCATTGGATTTTTAAAGACAAAAATTTTACCTTGATTTTTTGGGATGTTACTATATATATATATATATATATATATATATATATATATATATATATATATATATATATATATATATATATATATATATATATATATATATATATATATATATATATATATATATATATATATATATATTATCTAGATATGTATATGACAATATTGTCATATATACATTTTAAACTCGGTTTATCACTTTATCCTAAGCTTTAAGGAATACTTATTGAATATAAATACCTTATCTAGTCTTTATCTTAATTTAAAAGGTATTGATCATCACCTATAAATACCTAAGAACAGATATAAAACATGTTAGTTTCCTGTTGGAATAAAAGACTTGTAGATCGATATATTCCAAACAGAATAACAATATATAATTAAGAAAAAGAACACGAGAATGGATCAATGGTGTCGAATGATTAATAACTCACACCTCAGAAGAGCTCGATGAAGAACCTTGACTATAGAGGTGTGCTAGGATTACAATGCAAGTAATAATAATCACCACGCCATTAAAAGCTACACATGCATGCAATATTTATATGCTAACCCTAAAGATTATCCACAGTTGGACAGGCCCAAACCGGGTAAAATAATTGGACTTAAGACCTAGCCCAAAGACGCAACATCAGACCCAACAATCTCCCTATTTGCGTCAATTGAGGCGAGAGACTACTTCGATTGAGTGACCTTGGTCTTCTTTACAACCTTGAACAGCCGAGGGATGATCGCAAGAAGTGTTTGTCGAAACTGAATATACCACCGAAGCATATTAGTGAACATCTTCTTATCAGCTTCATTTTTCTGATTACACCTATGTATTATCTCCAAAATGTGCTCCAAATAGGAAGTTGAAAATAGGTGTTTGTGAATAAGAGCGAACAAGCATTTCTGACCTTCGCTCCTCATGAACATAACAATGTGAAATTTAGGATCAATCTTTCCCCTAACCACTGTATTCACGTCGCTTGCCCTCCCCCATTGGCTTTATAGTGGTCTTCTTGTGAATGGCAGAAGCGATCTCCTGATCCATCTTCGCAACTTCGTGAATGTAACATACAAGCATTCGATTGATGTGATCAATGACTGGCTGATACTCCTGTAGATTGGTCAGTAAAATGTTATTAAGGAGTATCTAGTCGTGAGGATTCAGGTTCGGCAGGTCAGCCAGGGAAATCGTATGGACCGAGCTATCAGAGCCTCGGGTCACTTTGAATTTAACATTGATGAATTCCCCTGCCGAAGTGGGCTTCAACACCTTGACCGTTGTAATTTTCTGAGTGCTCCAGGTCAGGTATTGTGGCTGAGCAAACTCGAGATAATACTCGAGCAAATCCCAATCCACCTTCGAGCTGGAGAAGGAATGCTTACCGTCAACTCAAAACAATGAAAAATAAATGCCTTTCGCGTGATTGGCATATCAAATTGTGAGTCCCTCAAGTTCTCAAGCCCGAACGAAAGAACAGGTTCAAGCCAATGAGTGCTCGGTGTATCAATAACCTCCCTGAGAAGTGATTCCAAAGTCCACTCAGGAAACATGGACTTCCTCTGATTCAGCAGTTCATTCGCTTTCAATTCCTTCTCAAGAAGTTACTTCTCTTTCAGAACCTTCTCTCGAATCTCTTGTTCAGTAGGCTTGATGTTCAGATCAAGTTTAGAAGCATTCCTTTTGGTATTTCCTCCCATATCATCATCATCATCCACATCATCTTCACCTATCATCTTCTTTCTTTTATCCCTCATACTGACCGAAGCTTCATTACCCTTCGGTTCAGTAGCAACTTTTGGTTTTGGAGGGGGTTGAGATTGGGGTTGAGATTGAACTTTGCTTTGAGTAACTTTTTCTCCCCCTTGTTTCGGACGGACACCAGTCTATGGAACACCTTTGATTTGGCTCAAAACATCCAAAGCGGGTCTTAGCTTTTCAGCCAAGTGGCGTCGGATGGAGATAGTTAGAATGGAGTCGTGAGCATCCAGTAGATGTAGAAGAATGGAATGCATGTCACCAACTAAGCTTTTAATTACCTCCCGCTCAGATTTTAAATCTTGAATCTCCTTGTAGGCATTCCTGAGCTTGAGATTCTGGATTTTTAGCTGTGAAGTTCGCTTGTCCAACTCATCCATGACTTTATTTTCCACAGCAAGCTCGGCTTCAAGCTGAGTTAAACGATCATCAACCGACTTATGAAGCTCCTAGCAGCTTCAATCGCTTTACATGCTGCTTCAAGATTTTTCTTCTCAGCCTCCAGTGAACGCGTAAGATTATCAACTGAATCGTTCACTGTCTGAGCATTCTTCTGAGCTGCAGCTTGTAGAGAATCCAGAAAGAGTTGAGCCTTTGAAATTAGTTTTTCGACTTTTGCGGTCGCATCCTTGCAATCTTTTGTAGAAGCTTCAACTGCAAGCGAAGCTTTCTGGCAAGTGGAGGTGGAGGCTTCAATGGCTTTGGCGGCATTGGATATAGAGGCCTCGTGATCTTTAACAACGGATGAGAACAGACCTTGGAGAGTAGCTTCTGAATATGCACCAGTAGAAGATGAAGAAAGCAATTGATCAAGCTTTTCAATGACTGTCTTGAGATGCCTTTTGGTAATGGGTGCGTCATCATCGTCATCGCTTTGGACACGATAAAGACTGAAGTAAGTGGAATCAAACTCCATGTCCTCACCGTCAAGAACAGGTTTAGGTGATGGTGGTGAAGTTAAAGGTGTTGAGGTAATGGGTGGAGTAGGACCGACAGTAGATGCCCCCGTATCAAATACGTTGAGATGAAGAGTGGGTTCAGGTGTAGTAGTATTTGTGGTAGTAGTGGTTGTAGAGAATAGTGGTGGTGGAATGGGGATGGATGAAGTAGTTGTAAATGTTATAGGCGTAGGACAGGGAGCTATGGTAATAGGAACCGAAAGAGGAATAGTGTGAGGAGGCGAGCTACGGTTGTTATCATCAATGGGTGAGGGTGGAGGCGAATTACCTCGAGATGGACTATCGGTTTCGGTGGCTTCATCATCAGTTGACTTAGGACCTGGCTGGCCATCAGACGGAACATACTTAGAATCGCTTGTAGAAGGGGACGGAGACTTCGGTCGACGAGCTTTCTTTTTGACCTTTCGTTTCTTTGGAGCAGTAGACTCAACATGTTCTGCCTTGCGTTTCTTTAGGGTTGAAACCTTGGAGGATTGACCCGCTTTGTCTCCTTTGGTATCAGCCTTCTTCCCTCGTTTTTCCGGCTTATCCACAGCATCCAAAGATCTCTGCATCTCAAGAGTCAGTGGTCACGGACCGGAAGGAGTCAATTTCCTGTAATCAACCATTTATTGCTTCCATTGGAGACACATCGGTACATGGATTCTGGAATTGAACCGATGAAGATGAATTTTGTTGGATCAGAGACAATAATCTTGACCGTATGAAAGGTTGAAATGGAAGACCTCAGAGCACCTTCCATGACACGAATCTGAAAGGATTGAATTGCCCTGTTAGTGATCAACGTCCAAAAACGAGCACAAGAGATCTCCGAATGCTTTGTTGAAGAGTTGAGACTCTACACCAGCTGAGCCCATAGAAGGGACCCATAATCCAGATTGATACCATTATAGATATCATAGAGAATGCTTAGGAACCCTTTGCTTTCCCCATCCGACCCTGCAACACGTTCTGCTAAACCCTTGTAGAGAAGGGTAAGCAAACCATTCCACTGTGGTGGCAGACATGACTTCTTAAACTTTGTTACCGTCATTAGAATGTTTGTGTAGCCCATATCGTAAAGCATCTGAAACAACTGGGTCGTTGTGATAAAGTCCGGTGAGATGAAAAAGGCATCTGCAGAAATCCCTAGCAATGAAGCAAATTGAGACTTGGAAACGGATGTCTTCTAGTTGAAGATGTCGAAGAAGATTCGTTCCTTGCGCTTGTCGTAGGAAGCAGTGAAGTACACCTGAGATAGAAGAGACATCGGAACTGATTCAACTTGTGTGAGTGCAATGATTAATGGAGAATACTTGAGGCACTCGACAACATGGAGCATGTAGGAATCGTAGAGGAAAGGATCCAGTTGAATGATGAGGTTCTGGTTGGGTTTGATGGCGATCAACAATGATAACACAGTTTGATCTTAAACTGATGAGGATTCCGCCATTGTTGGATTGAGGAAGAAGAAGAAGATGTATAGTGTATAATCGCCAATGAGTTCGTGAGAGAGAAAGAAGAGTTGGTAAAGGAGTCCAAGAGGTTAGAGAAAATCTTTTATACCATCTCTAAGAGAGAGAAAAATCCATTTGTGACGTTGACTGGATCTCTGAAACGTCGCCTGAAAAAGCGTGATGTGACAGGTTGGTATCCCTAGAAAGGCGTCAGCAGGCGTGGGTATAGGAACCGTTTCAAATTCACACGCCTTTTTTGACCTTATCTGTTGTGCAAATTTCGAACCATTTCAACTTCATGCTGACTCACCCATATTTCAATTTATTTTGAAAATAAATCAGCTTCACCATAAATGAGACAGATATGTTCGCCTTTCGCCTCTTCATAATAAAGGAAATGCCATGTCTGTTAGAACCGAAAGCACAAATTTTAAAGTTGCCATTAGAACTACTAACAAGAATTTGGAAAATCATAAAGATCTTCATGCAAGAGTGTGCCAATGAAAAGGAAATAAAGCAAGTAATTTGTGGGATTTAAGTGATGTCTATTTAGACATGAAACTGATGATCCCAGGTACGAATCTCATCTTTCAAAGTCAAGAGAGACTGAAAACTGTTGGTGTGGTTTCCCATGAAATACGATCAAATGTTTGTAAAGAAACATTGAAAGACATGTTTTTCGATTAATAGGCTTTATAGGTAGCTTACCTTCAACCGAACCTCGATACTTGAAATAAGACCAAAAATTGGGTGAAGTACTTGTGAAACCTATGTGGTTTGTTGAACAAGTAGGTTTGAAAATATATTTTGTGACGAGAATATAGTAAGAAATCTCAAAAAAAAATAAACCGGAGCTTATGGGGAGAAACGTCCTGGTTTGGGACAGTTTCATAAAGATCACGCAAAAAGAAAAAGGAGATTTCATGAGGTGACATGTAATAGCTTGAACGTTAGAGTGTTCATCGTCAACTCATTCAAGGTGTTGGATTTTGGGTTTCACTTAGCTCGTGGTAGTCGAAACTAAGATCATCAACACAGAAATTGTGTAACCATAAACTTCAGTGATAATGTCTGAGAGTCTCAAGGGTTATGAATACAGAGTGAAACAGGATCAAGAAGAATGAGGTGGTTAATGGAACCGAAAGTACCTCTGCTATATAATAATGACAAAGCAGAAAACTCTTAACTCATTATGAGAAGTGTAAGGTAGCTCGTGACTTGAGTGATTTTAACAGCCAAATTGGGAAGAAACGATTTGTGTTTATCGAATCATTAAGGCTTTACTCAGAGTCATGGAGGCTTAGGTCTACATGTAGCAGCATGCTTCTAGGGACTCTTAACTAGTACATAGAGAAGAATATTATACCTGCCCCAATGTCAATGTGTTTCGCTTCCTTGAAAAACAAAACTTAAGACAAGTAGAAATATTTTTGTAGTTTTTGGATTTTTCTAAAAAAATAATAAAAAGAAACTATTTTTGGATTTTGTAAGGGAATAAAGACGAAATATAAGCACATGAAAGGATAAGAAAGTTTAACAAAAATGTACAACCGAAACCATACTTTAGAAATTATGAAGCGAAATAGACCGAACGTTCGGTTCATTTTGGTTCGCAAAAATTTAAGAGCCGAAATAGACCGAGTGTTCGGTTCATTTCGGTTCCCAAAATTTTAAGAGCAGAAATAGACCGAGCGATCGGTTCATTTTGGTTCCCAAAAATTTAAGAGCCAAAATAGACCGAGCGATCGGTTCATTTCGATTCCCAAAAATTTAAGAGCCGAAATAGACCGAGCGATCGGTTCATTTCGGTTCCCAAAAATTTAAGAGCCGAAATAGACCAAGCGTTCGGTTCATTTCGGTTCCCAAAAATTCAGGAACCGAAATAGACCGAGCGTTCTCTCTATTTCGCCTGTGCAATTTTAGTGATATCAGAGGGGTTTCGGTATGGACTCAGCTTCCATCATTCCCAAGCCTTGGAGTATGTTGTTAAAGTTTGCTTCTGGTAAGGCCTTAGTAGAGATGTCAGCCAGTTGATCTGAAGACTGAACAAAGTGAACTTCGACATTTCCATCTTCAACATAGTCCTTGATAAAGTGATATCGAAGTGCAATATGTTTTGTCTTTGAGTGTTGCACTGGATTGTGACATATTCGTATTGCACTTTCAGAGTCACAGTAAAGAGGGATTTTCTTCATGCTTAAGCCATAATCTCTAAGTTGGCTTTGAATCCATATGACCTGTGATGTACAGAATGCTGCAGTGATATACTCAGCTTCGGTTGTTGACAGAGATATGTATGTTTGTTTCTTTGACTACCAGCTAACAAGTTTGCCATCAAGGAACTGGCATCCTCTGGTTGTGCTTTTTCGGTCCAATCCACGCCCACCAAGATTAGCGTCAGAGAAAGCTTGAACAAAGAAGCCAGATTTTGCAGAATACCAAAGACCGAGAGATGAGGTTCGCTTCAAATAACAGAATATATTTTTCACAGCAAGCATACGAGGTTCTCTTGGATTTGCTTGAAACCTGGCACAATAGCAGACAGAAAACATAATGTCTGGTCTACTAGTCGTCAGATACATAAGAGACCCTATCATTTGACGATAGAGAGTCATATCTACAGCTGGTTTCTCTAGAGATGGAGTCAGCTTCGTGCCAAATTCCATTGGAACCTTTACCTTGGAATCACCCGTCATGCCGAACTTTGTTAATAGAGTCTTGGTGTATGCTTCCTGATTAATGAAGATACCCTCGGGTCCCTGTCTTGTATTCAATCCAAGAAAAAAGTTAATCGGAACCATTACGCTCATTTCAAATTTAGTCTCCATCAACTTTCTAAATCCAGTTGTTAAGCTAGGATTCGTGGAACCGAAGATGATGTCATCGACATAAATCTGAATATCATCAAGTGTTCGCCTTCTTTCTTGCGAAAGAAGGTTGGGTCTACCGAACCTTGTTTGAATTTTGACATTTTAAGAAAACGAGTAAGAGTTTCATACCAGGCTCTTGGGGCTTGCTTCAATCCATAGACTGCTTTATCCATAATGTAGCAGTGATCAGGATACTTCTCGTTAACAAATCCGGGTGGTTGCTCAACATATACTGTTTCTTCTAGTTCTCCATTTAATAAAGAACATTTAACGTCCATTTGGAAAACTTCGAAGTTTTTATGTGCAACATATGCCAAAAAGATTCTTCCAGATTCCAACTTTGCTACTGGAGCGAAGGTCTCTTCATAGTCTATCCTTCTTCTTGGCAATATCCTTTCACCACCAGCCTCGCTTTGTTGTGTATGACATTTCCCTCTTTATCCAATTTATTTCTGAAAACCCATTTCAAGCCGACCACAGATGCATCCTTTGGTGTGGGAATCAGTCTCCAAACACGGTTTCGTTCAAACTCATGAAGTTTGTCCTGCATAGCTTGCACCAAATTAGAATGATCAAGAGCATCATTTACTGTCTTCGGTTCAACTTTAGAGACAAAGGAATTAAACATGCAGAATTCTACTTGAGAGAATGAAGCAGTTTGCTTCGCTTTCATTTGAGAGCGTGTGAGAAATCCCTCAGATGATTCACCAATAATTTGAGTTTTAGGATGATCCTTTGTCCATTTAATGAGAGGAGGGTAATTTGGATCATAAGCAGGATCCAACTCAGCATTAACTTCTTCTTCCATTTCTGACATGTCGTCGTCGTCATTTGCATTTTCATTTTCATTTTCATTCTGCCCCTCAAATGGCGAGCCGAAACCAATGTCAGATTCAGTGCTCTCCCCCTCAAATGGATCTTCATGGGTTAGGGCAATTGATTGATCCTCCCCCTGGAACACAGTGCTTTCTCTTGGAGGGTCATCAGTAGCTGGATGTTCACCGGATGCAGTAGGTGCGTTGTAATTCTACTTCTCAGTTGATTGAGGAGGTTCTCTTTCCATGACTTTAGCAGCCTCATCGATGATTTTCTTCAAGTTATCGATTTTGTTATTATTCTGCTTTTGCTTCTGAGTGGATTGCTTTTTCAGGTTCATTAAAGAGTTGCAAGTATTCTTCAAACAAATTCGAAATAGGAACCGAGACCTGACCAGTTTGTGGAAATATTTCCGCCGTTAGACTTTTGGTTATTTTCATTTTCTTCACGTAATTGTCGTCAAAAGTAACATAATAGGTTTCTTCAATCTTCTTTGAGCGTTTATTAAGAACCCTGCATGATTTTGAAGTAAGTGAGTAAACGAGAAAGATTCCTTCATCTGCCTTAACATCAAACTTGTTTCGGTTCTCTTTGGAATTGAAAATGAAGCATCTTGAACCGAACACGTGGAAGAACTTCACATTTAGCTTTCGGTTATTCAAGATTTCATAGGGAGTGATGGCAAATCTCTTGTTCAGGAAGGATCGGTTCTGAGTGTAGCATGCAGCAGCAATTGCAACAGCCCAGAAGTATAGTGGTAGAGAAGCGAAGCTCAACATGGTTCGTGTCGCTTCACATAAAGAACAGTTTTGTCTTTCAATAATCCCATTCTGCTGTGGAGTATAGGGGAGCAAAGAAGTTGTGAGTTACCCCCTTTTCAGGCAGAAAATCTTCAAAATCTTTATTCTTGAACTCAAGACCATTGTCGCTTCTTAGATTTCTGACCACCTTTTGCAGCTGGACTTCCATTTGCTTGATAAAACCTTCAGCTTGGGAGTCGCCTCTGATTTCTGTTTAAGAAAGAAAATCCAGGTGAAGTGAGAAAAATCATCTACTATTACTAGTATAAATTTACTACCACCGAAGCTCGCAATAGCCGAAGGACCACATAAGTCGATGTGTTGTAGCTCGAGGGGTTCGATGATCTTGGTATTGATGCGAGTAGGATGACTTTTCCGGCTTTGCTTCCCCATTTCACATGCTGCACACATATGTTCTTTGTCAAATTTGAGAACAGGAAGTCCACGCACGTGATCACCAAGCACCAGCTTATTAATATCTTTGAAGTTTTGATGTGATAGTCTTCTGTGCCACAACCAACTTTCATCTGAATTCGCCTTCGTCAGCAGACATATTGCTAGTTTCCCTTTTATTGGGTTTAGATTTAGAGGAAACATCTCCCCTTTCGCTCAGATTTTAACATAATTTTCTTCGTTTGTTTTTCAATTATTTATGAGCCCTCATCGTCAAACGAGACCTTCAAACCAGTTCTAGTGACAAGTTGAGAAACGCTGATGAGATTATGCTGCAATCCTTCAATGTAGGCGACCTTTTGTATAGAGAACTCGCCGTTGGTAATCATCCCATATCCTTTGATCATTTTGTAAGAGTTGTTTCCATATTTCACACACCCACCATCCTTAAGGGACCGAAACTCCCTAAGATCTTCCCTTCTTCTAGTCATGTGACGTGAGCAGCCACTGTCAATATACCATTCTTCGTCAAACTGATCGTCACTTATTACCTACAAAAATTAAGCAGATTTAGGAACCCAAAATTTCTTGGGCCCTGGTGAGACTTTTACAGAGTAGGGAATTGCAGTCGAACGATCAACCATATATGTTTTTTTATTAATGTGGTTTCATCTTTTCGGTTGATGGTGTACACTTTTATTTTATTTTTATCTTGTTTCAACTGGTGTGTTTTATGGTAAGTTGGTTTCACTGGTGAGGTCTTCTTGGGTGTTCTTGAGTTAGCTGACTTTTTGGTCTTTTGGAGTTCAAGTTCAGGATACAACTTTCCCTTTCCTTTGACATCCTTTACAGAGTTGGGATTTGGTTGAGAGTGAGGATAAAATGATTTGGAAATGTAACTTGCTTTATGGTTCTGGACTCTTGAGTTGGAGCCGAAAGAAGACTTTTGGTTCATAGTTAGGATCGAAACTTGACTTTCGGTTCTTGAGGCTTCCAAAATTAGAACCGAAATGGGTTGTTCGGTTTTCTTGACTATGTGGCAGGTAGTCATAGCTAGAATGAGACTTGACTTGTACTTCCCTTTTAGGAGATGAAGCTTTTTCAGAGCGAACATAAGAAGGGTTTTGGGATTGCCAAAACTGCTTTCTCTGATGGAGATTCTTCATGTATCGTTTGTTCCTCTGGCGTTTCTGTTCAGCGAGTTGCTCTCGAGTCTTGTGAATATTGGACTTAGGTTTCGTTTTCTTTTCAAGAGCTTCGGTTGTTGTTGATGAAACGCTGGTAGCTTTGAGTGATTCGCTCGGTCTATCTTCAGTGCCACTGGTACTAGGTTTATCAAAGCTTAATGTCTGTTGAGGGGTTCGGGTATGTGTCGTCCCTTAACTCTCCATGAGGTTTGCTCTGACAAACCAACTGTTTCATCTGCATTATCAATGGGAGCAGACCTGAAGAAGTTATCACACCCTTCAGCAGTATCTTTGTCAACCATCGATGTTAACTCAGCCGTTTACTTCTTAGTGACTACAGTGACTGCATAAACTTGCTTGGGTGTTGTTTGTACCTTCTGATAGACTACGACCTTTTCTTTGAGCTTCTTTGATTTTTCCTTTGACACCCGAACGTATTCAACCGAATTTTCAAATATGAGGGGTTTTGTTGGTTCGGGTTCGCTTTTAATGAAGTCTGAACAATCGACCACGTCTTCTACAGAGATTTAACTCATCTCACTCTCCTCATCAAATTCAGAAGTGGTTTCTAAATTGATTTTGTTTTCTGAACTCAATTTGGCATTGGATGAGTCAATTTTCTGTATAGTCTCGATCTTTATTTTTATTTTATCATTTTCGTCCAGTAAATTCTTAATCATACACTTATGTTCTTTAGACTCAATGAAAGATTCTATTTTGTCCAGTCCATATTTATAAGTGACAGAGATTTCATCTGAGGACATTATAGATTCACATTCAGCAATAATTTTGTCCTCCTTAAATTCAAAGAAAGGCAAAATCATTTTATGAATATATTTTCCTATTTCATAATCTAAATGCAAATGAGTGATATTAGTATATAAGCATTTAGCAATCAAACAGAAAACATTTCGTTGTTTCAAAATTTTCAAATTTTCTCTTTGCAAATAAATAAGTTCATCCCTAGCCCTACTTAACTCTAACTCCTTCTGCTGAATCCATATTCTTCTCTACTCACTCTTAGAAGGCTCCCTGCTGAGTTGTTCAGTTAGGTTAGAATTGGCTAAGCGAGTTTGCATAATAATACCACTTAAATTGGAAAACTTGGATTTTAAATCATTTAAGTCTTTTTCATAGTTTGTTATATGTATTTTATGAGATTCTAGGATAGTTTGTACCTTCATGATCAACTGATCGCAGTCGCTAATCTTTTCACTCATGGGCTTGGTTGCGAAGCATTTGTCTTATATGATCTTTGCTTGCTCATGCTTACTTTCGGTTGTTACCATCAGGCATTTCCCAGCCGACTCAACAATTCTTTCTCTCGCCACATATGCTCTTCCATGCGAGGGTCTGCGTACTTCTTCATCCTCAGAATCTGTGGACCAAACTTCCACTCCACCGAACTCATCTTCACTAACGTTTTCCTGCACAATCAAAGCGTTCATGGAAACATTAGCAATTTTCTTTTTCTTTATCTCCTCCAGCTTTCTCATGTAGTAAGCTTCATCGTCTTCACCCTCCTTCCTCTCAGGCATCTTTCTTAGCATGCAATCCTTGGCAAAGTGGTTCTTGCCATGACAGTAGTTGCAGTCATATCCAGAGTCTCCCACAAGTTTACTCTCCTTCTTTTCCTCGTCCCTTTAGATGTTGTTCTTCGGTTCTTCCTTCACTTTTTCAAAACTATAGCTTCCCTGCCAGTTTCGGTTCTTATTGACTGGGAACTTTCTGCAAGCAAACTTCTTAGGGTTTGTGACCATCATAGCATACTCTTCATTGGTCAGATCACATTCTGATACATAAGATTCATCCTCTTCATCTGCTACATTCTTACCTTTAGAAACAAGGGCCAGTGAACCCACACCGAAAACAACTTTCGCTTCCTTTGTTACTTCGCTCTCATGAGATTTGAGAATTCCCATCAGCTTCGCCAGTGAATATGATTTAAATTGTTCATGAGCTTTCACTGTTGAAACCATTACCATCCCTTCGGGCCTTAAGCCATTCATGAATGTAACCTTTTGTTCGATCACCTTTCTTTCAATACCATGCTTCATCATCTTACTAAGCAGATGGTTGAAACGATCGAATGTTTGAATGAGCTTTTCTTTAGGTATTTGTATGAAAGCACCGAATTTAGAGAGCAATAGGGTTTGGATCGAGTGCTCCAGATCCTCATCGCTTGAGTACAGTTCTTTCAACCTATCTCATATTTCTTTAGCTGTTGTGCATGAACTTACTAGACGAAAAAGTGTCGGATTGCAATGCAAATTTGATCATCCTCATGGCTTTAATATTACATAACTGTTTGTCTTTTTCATCTTGAGGGATCTTGTCTTCGTCCGCCAAGAGTTTGTTATACTCTTTTTTAGTCTTGATTGTTTGGTTTGTTCCAGAGTGAACAAATGGGCCCATTGTAATTGCTTCCCAGATCAAGTATCCATTATCTTCAGATCCAACTACATAGTCTTCGAAGTGATGTGCCCACACTTCATAGTCTTGAGTATAAAGAACGTGAATTCTTGTAGTTGATCCTATAATGTTGGAGTTGTTGATTGGGTTGATTTGAGAGTCATTGTGAGACATGATGAACTTGTTCTGTTAGAATCAGACTTGTAACTTTAAACTTAGGGTTTTATCAAACACTTGAGATACCATCAACTAGAGGAAGACAACGTCTTTATATTGATAAAAGTGGAAACCCTAAAGGATTCTTCAAACATAAGAGATGTGTATGTATTACACAGTCTCCTGCTCTGATACCAATTGTTGGAATAAAAGAGTTGTAGATCGATAGATTCCAAACAGAATAACAATATATAATCAAGCAAAAGAACACGAGAATGGATCAATGGTGATGAATGATTAATAACTCACAACTCCGAAGAGCTCGATGAAGAACTTCGATTGTAGAGGTGTGCTAGGGTTACAATGCAAGTAATAATAATTACCACGCCATTAAAAGCTATACATGCATGCAATATTTATATGCTAACCCAAAAGATTATCCACGGTTGGACAAACCCAAACCGGGTAAACTAACTGGACTTAAGACCTAGCCCAAAGACGCAACACCAGACCCAACATTTCCCAATCCTCTAAATTCTCTTATTGTTTACGATCATTACTGGCTTAATCATCGCATTCTGTGGTTCTGAACCGAGAATATGACTAATCGATTTGTTTTAGGTGATGTCGAAGCCGAGATTAGAGCTACCTTCCAGCCTCAAACACATCAAGATCCTGGTATTCATCAATAAGTATCAACCGATGAAAACTTATGATATATCGTTGTTTAATATAAAAGGACTAAAGTACATTTTTAGAAACGAATAATGATATGCCAACCACATGTGATTTAGGGTCGGTTTCTTTCTTTGGTTCTGCATTCGGGATGAAGCATGGATGATAAGACGATGGGTTTATGGAAAGATGGTGACAGAAGAAGAAAGGAGAAAGACAGTTGGGGAAGAGGGGTAATTGTATGGGTGAGCGCGGTGCGGTTATTGGCCAAAACCTCACCGCTAACCGCAAATGCTGTTAATCCATTTTCAAAAATGATTGGTGCGGTTATTTTTACGGTGAGGTTATGCATTTATTTTTGCGGTGCAATTTTTATTTTTTTATTTTTTACATTTGTGGTTTGGTTATTAACCGCATGGATTGAGTGTGGTTATTTTATGTGGTTTTTAACCGCACTTAACGATTTATGATTTTGCATGACTCGTTTGAAAAATTAAGATTTTTTAAACGGTTTTAAGAATTCAAACATGTTAATAATAATAAAAAAAAACATAAGTATAAGACAATTAACTTAAATCACAAACAATTAATATCTTAAAAGCGTCAAATCATTAGTAATTAGCAATAAATATCTTTAAATTGTCAAATTTCAACATTTTAATATACTAACTAGATGGGGAACCCCCGTGTTGCGTGGGTCGGATGCGACAATTTTTTCCGTTATTTGTTCTTTGAAAATGTTTATAGTTTGAGTTGTTCATTCTTTCCCTCTTTAACTGATCTATAAATAAATAAATAAATAAATAAGAAATAAAAAAACATCAATGAATGTGTAAGCAAAACTAATAAAGTGACAATTAAACGAAAACATAGGAACCTATAATGCCACAAATACCCAACGGAAGTAAAGGGACAAAAAAAGACAAAAAGGAAGCAACTTTAAAATTACCCAAATATAGTTGAGGGACCATTTCTGCCAAAAAATATTAATATGACTAAATAATAATAATATGTAATAAAAGGCGAGGGTTATGAAAAATTCAAACGAAAGTGAAAGGGTTGTTTGTGAACAAAAACATAAAGGTGAAGGATGAATGTTGTAACATTAACTGAAAAACTAATTTCAACCAATCAAAACAAAGTACTATTAAATTTTTCATAACTTTAATATATATAATAATAATCAATAAAAAAAATGTATATAATATTATGATATATGCGGTGCGCAACGGTTTTTTTTGTGCTTTTTTGAAAATTAATAACTGCACCGCACCACAAATTTGTGGTTTTTGAAAAACAGAAAACTTCACAATCGGTTTGTGCGGTTTTTTCGGTTGTTTTTAGTTGTGGTGCGATTTTTGCTCACCTCTAGATAATGATGTCAATGGTGTTGACAATCATGCTCACATGATGGAGTTCAGGCCATGAAGGGTCTGGCAATCAATTGTAAGGTTTAGGCAAGATGAAGTGGGTGATGATAAGGATTTTATTAGTCTTGTAATTTAATTATTTATGTAAAATAATAGATAAAAATAACATAACGACAAAATAATCGGGTTATAAAAGTTAACTTGCCAATAGTTAGATTTATCAGACCAAAGACCAACGTTGTAAGTTTTGATAAGTTAACTTGCCAATAGTTATTGGGTGTTTGAGATTTCATCTAAAAACTCATTTTCAACTTATCTAGACTTCTTGAAAAGCCAACAAGTTAAAAAAAAAGTGTTTGGACATTTAATAAGGACTTTTAAAACAACTTTTGGTTTAGCCTATGAAAAGAAGTTATGATTTGTGACTTCTTGGAATGACTTATAATTTGTTAGAAAAAAAACAAACAAAAATCAATAAGTTAGCCAAACATTTTTTAACTTATTGACTTATTGATTTTTGTCACTAAAAAACTAATCAAACATTTTTTAAAATATCATTTTCCCACATTGATAAGTCAATAAGTCCTTTTAGATAAAAGTCTTTATTAACTTCAAAATGAAATCCTAAATACCCTCTTTTATATATTTATCAGACAAAATAGACCGATTCTACAACTTCCTTCCTTTTCTCTTTTATAAAAATGGGTTATGACTTATTAGCTTCGGTTTCCACTTTCCAAACAAGATTAATGTTTTTTATAAACTGCCACTTGGGCCTTGGGGGCTGAGGTTTGGGCAGCCATTTAACTCATTTTTTGGGCTGGTAGATTGGTCCGATATGTTGCTGATCTTTGTTTATTTTGTGACGCCTATAAATCACACACACACCAAAAAAAAAAAAAAAAAAAAAGACTTGTTTTTCGAATTCAATGTGGCTGCGTAACTGCGTTTAACATGAACTATTTCTATATGGTCCGAGATTAAGCCTATTGCGCTGCCATAACAGTTGACATAATGGGCTATAAGAAACACCATCTTTGTGTGTGTTTTATTTTTAGATAATGCGCTGCCAATTTGTCAATTTCTTGGCTGATATTCTTAATTCAAATTTTGTTACTGTCTAAATTTGATCACAAAAGTGGGCTGTCATTTTCTAATGCAGGACAGATTTTTTTTAGCTGTCGGTCAAAAAATGCGTCAAATTTGCTCCAAATTCATCCTTCAGATCAAAGATTAACAAGTTACGAAGACATCTTCTCGATTGAACTACTTTTACATTTAATTAATCAGATTCGGATCACTCGATCAAGACTACACATAGCTGGTAAAAAACCCAAAAAAATCTGGTATGTTGCATTGTTTTTCAGTTTCATCACGAATATTGTTATGTAGCGAGTTGTTGATACAAGATTGGGAGCAATTTGATCAGATTCTTCTTCCAGTATCTCCCTCTTTATATGTGCCGAAACGGCTTGTGGACGTATCGCCTCTTATTTTTCTGACTACTTCAGATTCGAAATTTCTATCAATTTCCGAAACCTAATAGCAATAATTGGACCATAGTGAAACTTCATTTTCCTAAATAGAAGTTAGCGATGGGTAAATAAAGGACATAAACAATAGGCAAGAAATTGAAAGTCTAATAGGCTCATAGGCCAATTTAGTATGCCTTATTAATGATGATATGTAATTCATGTGGAATGGTTCAAAATGGCCAATTTGGCACCTCTAGCTGCTATGGGACTAGGTATCTTTTGCACTCGCTAGTAAGCATCTTTACATTCATCTTCAATGGTGTCCTTTAATACACTCAATATATAGCCTGTCTCTAGTGTCCTTATAATATAGGCATCTTAGTGGCCACTTGCTATCTTTGCAGACCTCTACTTTTTTCAACGATAGTTACACATTTCATGCGCTGTTACATATTTAACTTTTTGCCTTCTAAAACGGCACTTAAACAGAAACAGTAGTAGCCTTTACAACATTCAACAGGAAGTGAGCAAAACATGCAATAAGTTCTATCATTAATTTATGCCATTGTCAAGAAGACTCAAGATACAACGATCGATAATTAAATATGTACCCATAATCAGATCTCCGTTGACCCATTGTTGGGCTATAATGGATTATCTGGTCTTATCAGTGTAGACATGGTGGTGGTGGTGGTTTTACATGTGATGTGTTGTTGTGGATTATCTTCTAAAGCTATGTCCTTGAGGCTTATTAGGATCATGATGATCATCGCCATCTTCCTCAGGCAGTTTCACTGCTGTGTAAATACCTGCACCAGCTAGTGCGCCAAGGATGGGAGCTGTAAGGTAGATCCAGATGCCTTTGTAGTTGTTTGCAGCCATTGCTGGTCCTAAAGTTCTTGCTGGATTCATTGATGCTCCTGTGAGCGGCCTATATATATGTCAATTCAACAAAGGGAAAATGTGAACAAATAGGGTACCTTTAAAAAAAAAAAAAAAAAATCTTCTATCAACATACCCAGTTATCAAAATATTAAGAAAGTTCAATTTATACGTACCCAGCTATAAGAATATTAAGCATGACAGTTGCTCCCACAGCTATTCCCGCCAGCTCGCCAACCTGCGATGAAATAAACATCAGGTTACAAGTTATTTGAATAATTGCAAATTTTGTCTATGTTCATGTATATGTGAAACTTCCATAGCCAATTTTATATTAATATAAAATCATAGATATATAGTATATGAATAATTGAATATGGAGACCCAAAAATATCTACACTTGACTTTGGGCGATACTTTTCGAATTAAAAATTGATTAAATACCAAGTACATGTGATCTTTATGAAACTATATAATAAGAAACTATCACTCCAAATCCACATGATGAGGAACAGTCCAAATTTGTCTATCACCAATATGAATATAAAAATAGACATTTGTCTCGTCATCATGACTTTCAGGTTCACTAGAACAGTTTTTTTAACTTTCATCATTAACTCACGAATCCCCCCTTTGTCTTGGATCTAGCATTCATTATATTACAATAATTGAATTGAATATGTGGATAGAAATTAAATTCATGAATTTGTAGCCATAAAAAGTATAAGCAAAAAAGAAAGAATAGAATAGAATGAGATTGAAAAGGTTCTTACAGCTCGAGTGTCGGTAGCAACAGCCGTGACCACAAACATGAGATTAAACGCAATTATGAACTCTAAAGCATACGCTTGTCCATACTTAACTGAAGGAACAGTCACACCCCCACCCATCATTGGATCAAACACCGCTTTCAGTGTAAATGCTGCACATATCGACGCCAGCATCTGTGCCCCTATGTACACCGGCACCTACCACCAGTTTAAATTTAACCATAGTTAGTTTTAGGTGATTAATTAATTAATTAATTATTTAGAGGTGTAATTAATTACATGCTTCCATGGAAAATGCTTGAGGGCAGCAAAAGCTATGGTGATGGATGGGTTCAAGTGGGCTCCTGAGATATGACCTGTCGATAGTATAACAATCATAACAGCGAGCCCGGATGAACCGGCTAACCCGATCAGGGTCTCGGACCCTGGTGTCTTTTGGTTCACTATGGCTGTAGCCGTTCCCGCAAATATCAGTATCATGGTTCCTATGAACTCGGCTCCAACCTGTAATTATATAACAGTATTAATTTAAACCTTAAACAAACAAATGTGATTAATTTGATTATGAAACATACAATGGAAATTGAGAACCTTTCTTGCGAGTGAGATAGGGGGAGGGGGTAAGTAACAAGTGACAGTAGGTAGAGTGCCTTCTTCTTTAGCCAAAGTTTCAACGCTGAAACATTTGAAGCTATTGAGAAGTGATTTCTTCAAGGCATTGGGTCCGTGGTTCCTATGATCTGGTCTGAACCCACTGAAGAGTGGTGCACCCGGTGTCCCTGGTGTGGCTGGGGTCGATGGTGCTGATGCGGTGTCTTCACTCTCCATTTCTGGATCACTAGTTTCTAAGATCTTTGATTAAAACTCAATAAAAACTGTGAGCCTTTTGTTACATTTGGTGATGGTGGTGATGATTGCTAGTGATGGTTTTTACAGACTTATATAGTATAGAAATGAGGCATCTTTGGGTTCGACTGTTTGAGGCTAGTTGACTTGAGGAATCCCAAATAATAATAATAATAAAACAAGTAAGTGGAAAGAAATGAAGGGAAAAAGGAAAGTGGGCGGTGGTTGTAAATTACTAGTATTTTTAAACGTTCTTTCTTCCTTTTCGGCCATTCTTTGAGTGACATGGTTCTTGGTTTTCTTGTCCCCTATATCACTTGAATGAATGGTATTTATGACCCACGTGGATCTTGACCCGATCCGGTACTTGAGAAGGTCATAAGTGTTTGATTTTATCTGTTTTTTATTTTACGTTTTTCCAATCAATTATGTATCATGCTACCTCAATCATACATATAGGGCACTAGCCATTCTTGAAAAGTGCTTTCGTTTTTAGGGTGTCAAAACATGTGGTGGTTCAGTTTAAATTAGCTGCAAACCACTGTGAAAGAGACCATGTGGTTATATCATGATTATTATTGTAAAGGAATATGCCCCCCCATTCTTGAAATGTCAAATGTTCAAGTCCATTTAAAGTTATTTTAATCCATAAATTAAAACAAAGAGGATTTTGTTAGCGATAGACAAATATAAGAATTAACTTATTCATGTATAAAGGACAGAGAAGCGCAGGTCAATTTTAAATAATCACAACTTTTGAACCAAATTACAACTAGTCAACAGCAAAATACTACGCCAATTTGGCCCACCATCAGACCTATGATCCATCATTTAAGGCTCTATTTCTCCAATTTATTAGACTTTTACGTTTTTGCTCATTCCCTCTTAATTCAGGTGTCTTTTTTCAAATTACTTATTATTTCGGTAGAAAATCTCAATATTTATGTTAGAATTCCGGATTTTTTTAAGTGCCGACGAAAATTCCAACTTTTATCATGTCCAAATCCAAAAGATATAAATATACCTGATCTTCGTTATAGAATATTATTTTAAAAGTTTTCTCATGTCTTATATAACAAACACAACTTTATTTTGCTTCAAAAGGTAACGCTTTTTTACATAATAATTCACATTTTGACATAGTAATGCAATTTAATGAACAGTAAGGTCAACTCTTTGCTCGATGACTCGATTCCTCAAAGAATTTAACCACATTTTGTAGGGCTGGTATCATTACACTAAGGACCCCAACCAAAAGAAGGTCAAAATTGCTACTAGTGGTTTCAGAGGTTTCTAACCACAGATCTGGCATATCTTCACCTCTTTGTAGATATGTGCATCATTTCATTTGTTGATTCCTGTTGATGTAGAAATTTCTAGAACTAGGTTCAAAGATATTGGACCCGACTATCATCATGGTATGTACCAAATGCATGAACAATTGTACCCAATACCCAACTGTATAACCAAGCATCACATTCTGAGAACGGTGGTACATTGTTAAAATTGACAAATGATAGTGATAAGCATTACAATTTCGGGTAGGTATACGTCGTGCATGTGCAATTATACCTAACAAACAAAAATCCAAAAACTAGTAGTGAAAAATATACCAATGTGTACTTAAGATTAATGTAGTTATAGGCGGTTTTTTGTTTGACCTTCTATGTTTGGAGGTGGGTGTAAAAAAACGTTTGTTTCTTAGAAGAAGAAAAAAAATTGTCTCACCATTTTTTCCAGAAAATAAAAATAAATAGTTTTTTGTTTTGTAAGACCTCTTCTAACTATAAATAAGTTGTCGATATTTCAAACCTTAACATAAATGCGAATGACCTCCTACCTCCTACCTCCGCCATAACCATCTTCTTTCTCTGTCTCTCCAACCGGAAATCCTACCTCCAACAACTAGCTCTTTGGAAAACAAATTGTCGAGATTTCAAACACTTTCACACAAGTTTCACACTTTCACTCATTCTTCTGTCCTTCAGCTTTTCACGACAATGATCACCATTGTTTCACTGCCATTTTTTTTTTGTAATTACACTTTCAGACATTAAAAAAAAAAACAAACGGTCTTACTTTTTGTTGATTGCACACTTTTGATCCATATCTTTTTCTATAAATAAATATTGAAAAAAAAACTACAAACATTTCATCTCTTGAAAAATAAACAAACACGTTAATCTGGTTGTACTTAAGATTCTTGTTCAGCTATACAAATGTTTAGCTAGAGTACAATGCATGAGCATAATTGTTTTTAAAAGAGTCTTGGCTGTCAGGGAATCTTTGTTACACGTTAAGTTAGACTAAACACATAATTAATAATATATTTTCTTAACAGAGCTCTCAATATGCTAGGACGTACGTGGATTCTAATTATTTGAGTTGATGTCTCTAATATCATATTTTTAATGAGTCAAATAAATTAAAGTGAAAAACTTAGTTACAATAGAAACATTTTAAATGGATTTAACGGGTTCAAAATTGTCCAAGTTGTATTCCATTAAATCAAACATTCTACATCAATTGCATAAAGAAATGTCATGACTTTAAACTTACACAAAATTCATGAAAGAACCAAAAGTTAGGGGGCGTTTTAAGAAATTAACCATGAAATTTTGAGTTTCGGAAAATGACCACGTCTGCGGATCTCTTTAATCCTATGAGGAACGTGGCGAGGAAATGACGTGACACCACTAAATGAAAAAAAAAATATTGTGCCTATAATGGTTTTGCAGAGGTGGCTCTGTGGATCCATTGTACACCTACGTGGATGTTATAAATCAAACTAATAGACAAGCAAGAAAACCGATAAATAATATTGAGAATTATATGTCGATTAGTTGCGAATAATAGATCCAATTATTATTAATATGATTACCAAGTTTCGTCCAGAAACCAGATTAATACTTCTTGATTAGATACGACTGTAAGAAATGTAGAAGGAGAGTGTCCTGTTATAAGACGAAACTAAAAACAAAACAATAATGTAAAACCGACTTGTTGACGGTTGATCTTAAACGTGGAATAACTGCACCGACTGGAATCATGTCCTTAAAGGTTTTTACTTCGCTTCTATTGGCTGTAAGCAACAGAGTAAAAGGGAAAATGATATATAAAAACCCTTAAGTTTTCACAAAAACGTCGGTTTTACCCTTGGACGTGTTTTATGTCCAGTAAAGCCCGAAGTTTTGTTTAATTTGTTCATTTTTACCCTTGTAGTCGGTTTCTAGGTAATCTACTAGTTACCTACGTTACCTAATGTCAGTAAAGCCTTGAATTTTCAAAAATGTTCGGATTTACCCTTAAGTTTTTCAAAAATGTTCGAATTTACCCTTACCTTGATTGTTATTATTATTATTATTATTATTATTACATTTTTAATTGTATAAAAATATTTTATACATACATTTTTAAATGTATAAAAATATTTCATACGTTTTTAATACATTTTTATACATATTATTATTATTATTATTATTATTATTATTATTATTATTATTATTATTTTTAATTCATTTTTTAATGTATTTTGATTATTATTATTATTATTTTTAATACATATGAAATAAATATATATTTATTTCATATAAAAATATATTATATACATATAAATATAAAAATATGTATTTATATGGTTTATATTATATAAAAGATATAATTATATGTATTTGTACATATTACCAAGTATAAATATGTATTTATTATCAAACATCATACTAAATAGATAAGCACAATAAATATTCATTAATTAAAAACATAACGTAACAATTATAAAACCCTCGTAATTAGAAAACCCCAATAAAAACATTCGATTACGGATAAGATTTAGTATAAAATTTGAAAAAACCTCTATTATTCAACTATATTAGGTTAATAGTGAGTAGATAACAATAAATGATCAATAAATAACACTCGTAAATGGTAAATATACATAATATAATTCAAAAAAACTCGACAAAAACATTTGCTCACTGTAAAAATTAAGTATTATCAACTTAAAATCATTCATTAACTATTTTTATCTCAAAAATTGATAACAAAATGTCAAATACGAGTGTATACTTCATTTATGATTGTTGTAAGTTCACAAAAAAGATCATGAAATGCATCAATTTTTATATTGATCTGAAACATTTGTTTTTGCAAAATCAGTCATTGACGACATTTTTTACTTTATCAAGCTTTTTTTGTTCAATTCAACAATTAAAGATGAAAAGTTAGGGTTTTCAAATGTATATAAATACTAAATACAAGTACATATATTTTTAAAAATATATTTATATTAGTAAAAATATTTTTATACATTTAAAAATGTGTGTATAAAATATTTTTATACATTTAAAAATGTATTAAAATGTATAAATATTTTTATACAATTAAAAATGTATTAATAATAATAATAATAATAATAACAACAACAACAATCAATCAATCAATCAATCAATCAATCAATGTAAGGGTAAATTTGAACATTTTAAAAAAAACTTAAGGGTAAATCCAAACATTTTTGAAAATTTAAGGGCTTTAATGGCATTAGGTAACCGGTAGGTTACCTGGAAACCGACTACAAGGGTAAAAATGAACAAATTAAACAAAACTTTAGGCTTTACTGGACATAAAATACGTCCAAAGGGTAAAACCAACATTTTTGTGAAAACTTAAGTAAAACCCTAAGATTTAATGCAGATCTATCGATTTTCTAACAACACTGGAAAGCGATAAACACAAAGTGAATACTCGGAAACTAGAAGAAAATCATAGAGAGAGGAAGAGAGCTTCAAATTTTGTGAGCCTCGAATATGGCTCCTATGGAGTTGTATTTATAGGAATCGAAACTCTAGAATTCGGGAAATGGACCCATATGGACCGACCCTTGGAAACACTAAGGCAACGACTTACTCTCCAAGCTAGCCGTTTTCTAACATTTCCATAATATTATGTTGCCACATCTACGAAGTAGTAGAAAATTATGTCTCCATATCTACGAAGTGCGAGAATATTTTGTTGCCATATCTACGAAATGGTAGAATGTTCTGCTGCCATATCTACGAAATGGCAGAATATTATGTTGCTATATCTTCCCGCACCAATATGGGATAGAGGAAACTTGCCAACTTGCAATATTACCTCTATAATTTCCAACAATCCCCCACCAAATTGAAAAGTTTCCATTCAATCAGACACATGATGTCACTTGGGTGTCATGAAGATTAAACCCTAGCTTAATGAACACAAAGAAGAAGAGAACAATTTAATGGTATCCTTATTTGTTTAAACCATGAATCGTGTGACCTCTTCGGTTTACCCCTACACATCACATGCCGTCTTTGTGTTCTCCCTGGGCGTTAATATGGACATGCGCTATAAATCCTTTTGATGACCCTTTAGAAGATAAACCACTAATTTCATTTGAGGCGACACCACCTGTAGATCATATAGGGTCCTGGCCTACCCCTTCGGTCCTTTCAACCGGTACCGGGGACTATTTCATCCCTACTTCTACCATATATGTAACGACATAAATTTTCAAAACAAATTTTCATTTTTAAATCATACTTTCAATCGTCAAAACAATATCAAACAAACTGTATCCAGTGTCATCATAACAAAACTAATCCCAAAATCTCAAAAGATCTCAAATACATAAATACTCTCAGTGTGTACGGATCATGTCAACGCCTTCCCACGGTCATCGCTAGTACCTGAAACACATAACACAACAACTGTAAGCATAAATGCTTAGTGAGTTCCCCAAAATACCACACACAACACATATTAGCCACTCGAGGCTATAACTCCGTTTGACCCTCTGGTCAATGTGTCTCAGTGGGACCCTCCAGTCCCATAACTCTGTGGGCCCTCTGGCCCTAACTCTGTGGACCTTCCGGTCCTAACTCTGTAAACTCTGGAACACACACACACACACACACCATAAATCACATAGAAATAATGCAATGCATCACATCACATAAATAGCACAAAATACTCTATCACATAACTCTAATTACCACTCTAGTAAAGTATAGTGAGAAGACTCACCTCAGCTAGCAGGTGAGCAAATAACCTCGCGCTCGGATCTCGAACCAGCCTCCTCCTAACACAAAGGATGAATTTCTCTTATTAATACTCTTTTCACAAATCAGATAATCGAAGGCGGTTCTTTCTCTTTCTAACTCTTTAAAGTGGGTAAAAGACCATTTTACCCCTCTAAGGTCTCTAGCACATATGTTGACCCAAACCCCATAGTCAACAGAAGTCAAACTCGAGTCAATGGTCCAAGTTTGACTCGACTCGTCGAGTGCACTCCTGCGACTCGTCGAGTCCCCTCATATCCTCCAAAGTCTCAAAAGTCCAGCTTAACTCGTCGAGTTGACCCCTAACTCGCCAAGTTATCCCACAATCAATCCATCGGGACAAATCCTCGTCGACTCGTCGAGTCAGGACATGGACTAGGCGAGTCCCTTTGATCTGATTTCTCATTCGGACGATTTCATCCAGATCTATCACTCTAAACTATAGATCTATCATCCCAAGGCTCAATAATTACGTAAAGCTTCGATCTTTACATTCATACATGATGTTATTGCTTCAAAATGCCAATACATGCTCTTCATGAAGGTTTTTGCTCATCAACCCTCATTTGGACCACTAAAGCTGGGACATCTAGACTCTAAGGACCTTAGGAGGTCCAGATCTGAGGTTGCCAACCACAACCAAGTCTCATTCGACTCATAGATTCAAAAGAATGGAGGCAAAGCCCTAAAACTCCCAAAATGAGATCTAGTACAAGGAATGAACAAGATGAGGACTTTGTACCTTATCTTAGCAGTTGAAACACTCAATACCACAGATCCATTGCCTTCCTTTGTTCCCCATCATGAAGCTCTTCATCCTTCTTCATAGAAATGCACCAAGAATCACAATATGAGCTTCTCTCTCACTCTCTAGCTCCAAAAGAAATTAGGGTTTGCTCTCAGGGGAAGGTAGCCACTAATGAGGCTATAAATGCCTTTAAATAGGTCACAAACCCAGGAAATTAGGATTTCTCTACCCAGCACCTACTCGGCGAGTCCCTCCCCTGACTCGTCGAGTCCATTAATTAAATCCATGTGAGCAACTCGACTCGACTCGTCGAGTTGGTCCCTCAACTCGTCAAGTCCCTCCTTAAATCTCAAGATTAACATACACAATAATGTCCCTGAAAATCCGGATGTTACAATTCTCCCCCACTGGAATTAGATTTCGCCCTCGAAATCGCTCCTTCACAATATATAGATCTAATCCAATAACCAAATAGCTCCATCGAAAGGGGATCTCATACCACACAAATCTTTTCCTTTTTGGACACCTGAATCCAAACAGGAACTCCTCCCTGGAACGTGGACAGACCCATCTGCCACTATGCTACCCCTTCTAACTCTCAAGAATCTGGAACTCTAGTAGCCTGACACCCAACCAGACCGCCATCTTCAAATGTCACCACGTTATTCGCTCCTCGAATAACAAACCCCTACAGCTCACTGCCCTTCTGATTATCTAGTGGGGACCGATAAAATAAGTTCATGCCCAAAATTGGCTACCGATCACTCGCCCCAAACATGAATAACAATCCAGGTCATATACCAAGGAATGGAAGGATTACATCACACCAGGGACTCATCCATTGAACTGCAATCAAACCCCAACTCCCTTCTCCAAATCCCTTTCAACACTGAGCACCAGGTCATCTCCTGACCTGGAAGTTGAACCTCAAAGGGTTACCCATTGCACACCTCAACATGTCGCACTGACTTCCTTCCCACACTAGCTATCTCGGCCCAGTGTGACACTGAAGTCACGAAGTTCTCTTTTCCTCAAGCGAATACGGAATTCGGTTCACCCTCGACCTCTGTCATCTAGTACTCATTAGTTCCATGCGCTTTGTGGTTTTTCTCACACCAACGAATTGACCCACTCAGGTCTAAGGCACCAGATAGAAGCAATACTCCCATCCAAATGAAATTCAGCTCTGAATCCGGAATCTCACTATGCCTACTCAACGCACTACCGGAGCCAAACTCCAACTCGAGAGTTTGATCTGACCCAGAGCTGGAACCACTCAACTCATGACTCATGACCCGCAACCAGTGCGAACCTCACCAATCCACTTCCCTTTGGCCACGAAAATCACTACTCAATTTAGAATATAACGACTTCCGACAATCATGGAGACCCCAGTCTCGCCCCTGGTTCGACCCCAGGCTTCCACAAACTCAAATATTAGGGCTACCCAAGCCTAAAACTCTTCTGCTCCAAACTCTGATCATAGAGCACTTCATCACAATATTCTCTCACTGACTAGTGGGTACTACGACTCCCCACAGTATCACAACGACCTCTCACTGAATAGTGAGTACTACGGCTCCCCGTAGCATCACCACAACCTCTCACTGAATAGTGAGTACTACGGCTCCCCGTAGCATCACCACAACCTCTCACTGAATAGTGAGTACTACGGCTCCCCGTAGCATCACCACAACCTCTCCCCGACTCATTGAAACTGCAGCTCCCCGCAGTCTTACCGCACTTACTTTTACCACTTCACAATCTCACCCTCAGGTTGACATCACACTGCGATCATTAACTCATGCTCTGTGGCCCAGCATAGATAGATACACACACCCATCCAGGCTTTGCATCCCTACTTCGGACGACCACTGTCGTGACAAAACCTCTTTTTCTTGCTGCAATTCACATTCTCAAATAAATCCATTTGATGTCAATTACCTGAAGGGCCCCCACCGAAACCATAGACACTTAATACACCACTCGTCATCTCAAACTCAAAACTCAAAATAATCCGAGATTTAGGACATTAAACTCGGATACCCCGGAATACCATCTCAACGCCTCGCAGTTTCTTGACTCTATCACTGATCTCATACCTATGGCTTCATACTCAGATACCGCATTGCTTACTCGGAATCTCGCAACCGGTCTTTCTCTCGTGCCACTTGAAACCCCGAAATACTCCATCTCCCAAATTAAAACACAGAGAAATTGCCAACGACTCATAACACGAAGATGACAATCCGAAAATTCCTCCTCTATTACCCAAAACTCATGCAAGAATACTCATGAAGACCCTAAAGTTGGTTGCCCAATCAACTTCTTCCCTTCCCATACTACATATAATAGCCCATACTCTGAACCAGCAATTTTCAACCGTCGAACTAACCTCACAAGCCAACCACCTCGAATTCACCATTTTAACCTTGAAGGATTCCTAATCACTACAAAGTCTCCGACCAACGGCCACTTGCCATGGAGACACTCCTCCTTTCTCAAACACGCACCACATGCACTATCTCGCTCTACACCTCTCTTTGACCGCTAATAAACCTGGTCTCAGGAATCCGCACCGCAGGCCTCTCTATCCAGTTCTCTAACCGCTCTTGAACAAATCTCGGATCTCCTCAAAAGTACCTGGTCCTCCCCCACTCAGGGTCCGAACCATCACCAATTGGTTTGCCAACAATCTATCCCACAAAGTGTTTCCACTAGTAACATCACTCCTACTCTTGGAAGGTGCTACGCAACGCTCGATGATCTCTTGACAGAGATCGAGCAACTCCAATCCCCCCAAAACTTAGATGAAATCCTCAAAACTTCCTACCATGACCGCCTTTAGTCATTCAGAATCTCACACCATTCCATCACCGGACCTCTCAACTGTCCAGTATTAACCCTGACTCTTAGTCTGGAAGTAATGATCTACCGTACTCCTTATCATCAACTCCTCAACCAACGTTCCATCACGTCACTTATCATAAGAGCGGAAACCATATTTCCACTCTTAATACCCATCAAAGACAATAAGGGTCACCGCCCTGATATACTCTTCTTGATCGTCCGACGTTGCAACTAACACATGCCCTACTATACTCAATTAGGGTGTCTCCTGCTCCTTGACCATCTCAGTCCCCACTGACGACCTGTTCAAGCTATATCTTTACCTTGCGGCAGACCTACTGCCACATACTCAGTTTGAAGATCACCATCCGTGCAATCCCACAGGGCTCACCCCCAAACTCGAAAACCGAAATCTCAACACCTCTTATGTCTCCCACAGGAAACGGATATAGCACCACTCAGGTCATAGAAAATGACCTCTCCACTATTGGTCAGTTGCCTAGCCCAGACCGTATTCTCCCATAACGCACCATCCCTACTCATCCCTGAGTCTTGCGACTCCAACTGGCATATCACCCACAATCCCTTGGAGCCCATTCGATTTCCCCTTTCAAGGGATGCTCCATTAAAACCTGTTCATCATGGCCGTCTGGCCCCACACTCATTCACCTCAATCTCAGTCTAGACAATCCCCACAGAATAACTGGTAAAAACTAGAAAAACTAACCACCACATGTAATGATACTCAAACCGTCTGGTCACCTCTCGATCTGCTATGCATCATGGTACCTGTACCATGTTATCTCCTCTTAATCTTCTACGAATCATGGCACTCGGACCACATTCCCTCTTCTCAATCCACCTCAAATCATGGCACTCTATCCATGACATCAACTCTCGTCTTGCTACAACTCATGGGACTCAACCCATGGCATCACTTCTCAATTTGCTACTTATCATGGTAATCGAATCATGACATCACTTCTCAATGATCAAATACCGGCTCATGCATGCCTGCTCAGACGACATGTGCTCAGGGCAAAACAACGCCCTCTCGTGAAACATCCGTGTAATCACAGTCACGGACTTCGTCCCCTGCTTGAGGGACAAGAACTCTTGTGCCAATCGTTCCCGCTCCAACAGGGGAACATACTCATCTCTGAACATGGTGGTGAACCTCTCCCAGTTCACCTCCGAAATCTATGCAAGAGTGAAGTTCGCCGCCATGAACTTCCACCAGTCCATCGCCCCCAAGCGAAACTGGTTCAGTGCAAACCGAACCATCAGATGCTCCGGACACGAACAGGTGTAGAAGCATCCCTTGATATTAGAAATCCATCTTATCGCAGCAATCGGATCCTGTGTCCCATCAAACTCCGGTGGCTTTGTGCTGCTGAACTCCCGGAACAGCATCGAGTCACCCCCCCCTGAGGTCTAGCAGCAGCCACAGCTGCAGTAGCTGCAGCAGCCGCATCCTCAGTAACCGTTGTGTATCTCTCGTCAAACGTCTCAATCAAATTGGTCTTGATAGACCCAAACATCCCTGGTATCTCTGCGTAGATAGACGCAGCCCCCCTCGCCGTGGATCATCTGACGAAGCTCCTTGTCACTCACGTCACTGGTCTCTGGTTTGTGGCGTGTCTCAACCATGATGTCTCGGAAATACAACATAAAAATATTAGAGACTCACTCGCACTCGATAACTCAGCCTGCTTGTTCCTTATTACCTGTAAGGATTCTTACTTGGACTGCGCATCAACCCGGTGTTTTTAGTAGTACGGGCCCAATACTACCTTCCACACCACATCAGCATTCACTCCAAGTCCTCCTCCTAGGATCCCAGATCACAAGCACTCTACATCTCGCTAAGCATAGGCTACCCTTTGGTAGATTTCTCATAAGCTCCTCACTGCTACCTACTCACTCTAGAAGCATCTCATAGCAGCAGTAATCTCCTAGGCTAAGGCATCATAAATACCTAGCCTACTCTAGCATGCATAACATATCATGTCATATCTCATAACTCATAATGTAAGGGTATTTTGGGAAATCACTGTTCGGTCGCTGGCTGATCGTACACACTGCTTCGTTCTGCTTTTCTCAAAATCTTTTACTTTTTTAGAAAAATTGTTTCTTTTCTGAAAATTTTACTCAAATCCTCAGTTTGAGTTTAGATACGCCCGAAGGTGCATCCGAATCCCTCAAACCAAGGCTCTGATTCCAACTTGTAACGACGTAAATTTTCAAAACAATTTTTCATTTTTAAATCATACTTTCAATCGTCAAAACAATATCAAACAAACTGTATCTATTGTCATCATAACAAAACAAATCCCAAAATCTCAAAAGATCTCAAATACATAAATACTCTCAGTGTGTACGGATCATGTCGACGCCTTCCCACGGTCCTCACTAGTACCTGAAACACATAACACAACAACTGTAAGCATAAATGCTTAGTGAGTTCCCCAAAATACCACACACAACACATATTAGCTACTCGAGGCTATAACTCCGTTTGACCCTCTGGTCAATGTGTCTTAGTAGGACCCTCCAGTCCCATAACTCTGTGGGCCCTCTGGCCCTAACTATGTGGACCTTCCGGTCCTAACTCTGTAAACTCTGGAACACCCACACACAGCATAAATCACATAGAAATAATGTAGTGCATCACATCACATAAATAGCATACAAAATACTCTATCACATAACTCTAATTACCACTCTAGGTAAAGTATAGTGAGAAGACTCACCTCAGCTAGCAGGTGAGCAAATAACCTCGCGCTCGGATCTCGAACTAGCCTCCTCCTAACACAAAGGATGAATTTCTCTTATTAATACTCTTTTCACGAATCAGATAATCGAAGGTGTTTCTTTCTCTTTCTAAATCTTTAAAGTGGGTAAAAGACCATTTTACCCCTCTAATGTCTCTAGCACATATGTTGACCCAAACCCTATAGTCAACAGAAGTCAAACTCGAGTCAACGGTCCAAGTTTGACCCGACTCATCGAGTGCACTCCTGCGACTCGTCGAGTCCCCTCATATCCTCCAAAGTCTCAAAAGTCCAGCTCAACTTGTCGAGTTAACCCCCAACTCGCCGAGTTATCCGGGTGTTGGCATACCCCTTCGGCCCTATCGACCGGTACTGGGGTCTATCCTACCCCTCCTACCACTACCACGTAACATCATAGCACATTAGCATATAAAACATAACAGATAGTGACATACCAGATAATTATCACGAAGACAATCATCTATACTATAGCTCTTACTAGTGGGCCGGCATTGGTGCCTTCGACCCACTTCTACTGGAAGGTTACGCACCTCAATGTCGTGAAGTAGTTGAACTGTCATCGACTCTAGGATCAACTCTCCTCAAACTCCTACACATAAAATTTCTTTTAATTACTCTTTCATACTCATAACCCCTTTAAGGGTCAACTCTGGTCAAAGGTCAAAGTCAAGGTCAACATCCTGGTCAAAGTCAACATCCTGGTTGACTCAACTCGCCTAGTTGGCCCACCAACTCGTCGAGTTCCATGATCCATAAAACCCTGGAATCTCGATCCTACTCGTCGAGTTCTTTCATGAACTCGTCGATTTCCTCCTCATAACATAGTAGGGACCTTTCACTCACAACTCGCCAAGTCCCTCCTTTAACTCGTCGAGTTCCTCAATCTTCATAACCCAAAACCATGGCCAACTCGCTAAGTCATCTCCTAGACTTAACGAGCTTGCTCAGTAATAGAAAAGTTTGGGGGACCACGACCCAACTCGCCGATTTGTATGAAGAACTCGTCAATCCCCCATAGTCTAAACCCATTCAGTCATTTCTACTCGGGTTCAATGCTTCTAAACCATAGATCTGGTTCCCTAGGACTAAGTTACCACGTAAATTTGTTAACTTTACGTTCATGCATGGTGCAATGAAGTTAATAACACCAAAACTCAACTCCTAAAGAGATCTAAGGCATGGAGAAGGGCCAAGACTTAATAAAGTTGGCAACTTTGAGTCTCATAAGGCCATGGACATCTAGATCTAAAGTCATAACTCCAAAACATGCTTACATCCATGAATGGTTCCAAAATAGGCTCCTTAAGGCCCTAAACTACTCCATGAAGAGATCTAGTAAATGAATAGTCAAGGTATAGGCTTTATACCTCAATAAGGCTGCTTTGACAAAGAAATCTATGGATCCAAAGCTTCTTCCTTCAACCAAGCACTTCTAACTTCCACTCCTTCAAGGAAATACCAAGGAATCACTCTCTTTTCACTCACACACACTCAAAAGGCTCAAGATCATGAATTAGGGTTTTGTCGGACTGAGGGAGGCGAAGAGGGGGGCCACAATAAAGTGTTAAGGTCCTTAAATAGGGTGCAAACCCTAAAAATTAGGGTTTCACACTGGCAACCCTACTCGTCGAGTTGAGGCTTCTCAACTCGTCGAGTAGACTTCAAGTCCCGCGTCCAAAATCTGTTTATACTCGACGAGTTTGGGGCCTCCAACTCGTCGAGTCTCTTTGCTAAAATGAATAATTTGGTTTAAAATACATACCAAGATCCGAGAATTACAAATCTCCCCCACTTATTTTAGACTTCGTCCTTGAAGTCTGCTGCATCTGGGAATAGCTCTTGGTAGTGCTCCCTCATCTCGTCCTCCGGTTCCCAATTCCACCTCCGAGCCCTTGCGGTGCTGCCATTGCACCTTCACTAACTCGACCTTCTTGTTCCTCAGATCCTTTGTCTTCCTATCGAGGATTGCTACCAGTCACTCAATGTAGTTCAGGCTGTCGTCGACCTGAATATCCTCTAAAGGTTCCACCACAGAGTCATCTACCAGGCACTTCCGCATCTGGGAGACATGAAAGGTACTGTGGATCTGACTAAGCTCGGGTGGTAGATCCAGCCTATACGCCACCTTGCCCACACGGGCTACAACCCTAAAAGGACCAATGTTTCTGGGGCCCAACTTGCCCCCTTCATGAACCAGATATGTAGCACATGGTTCCTGGTATGTATTTCATTCAAGTACCTTGCATTTTGGCCATGGACTCGGCGAGTTGAGGTCCAACTCGTCGAGTCGGAGCGTCTTGGACGCGGAAGTTTAATGACCTACTCGACGAGTCGGCGTCCGGACTCGGCGAGTAGGCGTTGTCCGAACAAAACCCTAGTTTGAGGGTTTCCACCCTATTTAAACCACTTATTCAGCCTCCCTTTCGTCCCTAATGCTTCCAGAACTCCCCATAGCAAACCCTAGCCATTTTTTAAAGAACTAAGGCATTTTGGTGGATCTTGCTAGTTGTGACCATAAGGAGGAAGGTGAAAGACTTGAGGAAACAAGTGGAGACCAAGGGAACCCAAGTTTGTGCATCATCCACAGTTCATTGGAGGTATAAAGCTGTTATCTTGCTCTTTCATTTGATAGATCCCTTTTGGGGAGATTTAGGGATTTTATAAGCTATTTTTGGCGACCAACCATGATTGGAAGCATGGTTGGGGGTTCAGGCTTCAAAATTAGGTCATTAAGGGAGTTACAAGGCAGTTAGGGGCTGCTTTTGCACCCATTTAAGGTCCCATGCATCATGAGGGCTTACTTTATGTCATTTTGAGCTCAAAGTCCCATGCATGCACGTAAAGTTTGTAACTTTACGTGCTAGAATGATAGAAGTAGCTTAGATCTATCTTTTGGTCAAGAGTTGTATGCTGGAAATCGAGAAATAAGACTTGGACATACTCAACTCGACGAGTCGTTCTTAGGACTCAGCGATTCCGAGGCGATTCTCCCCTTTTCTATTAAGGTTTAAAGGAACCCAGTTGAGCACTATAAGGGTTTTTAGAGGGTCCAAGGGAGTGACCCAACGTATTGGACTTAGCCTTAGACCTGGAGTTCATGGGACTCGATGAGTGCTAGAACAGACTCGGTGAGTCCAAGGCAATCTCCTAATAGTTGAATATGAACTCGACGAGTTGTTCATACAACTCGGCGAGTTAAGGACAGGACTTGTTCATCAGAAAAAGGTGAACTTGACGAGTTTTTCATACAACTCGGCGAGTCGGATGAAGGTTCATTTGATGTTCATATAGATGAGGAACTCGTCGAGTCGTTGCTAAACTCGACGAGTAGAGTCGTAGATAAGGACGGGTAAAGGGTTAGGGACTCGACGAGTTGACGGCCCAACTCGGCGAGTCGGGTCAACTGGAAGTTGACTTTGACTTGGACTTGGTTAGGGGTAAAATAGTCATTTTACCCTAAGAATAGATATCAGATTCTAACTGAGTGTTTTATGGGGATTATAGTCGGAGGATTTCCGGAGCAGCAGCAGATAGAGGTTTCCCGCACAAGTTATCAGCAACTACTCGTACGAGGTCAGTTACCTTCCAGTAGTGGTGGGTCTAAGGCCACAATGCCGGCCCACTATTAGGAGTCGTATGATAGGTGATTGTCTTTGTGATACTCACCTAGGATTACTATTACCTGATATGTTTATATGCTAGCATGATATGTGTTTATGTGGTAGTAGTAGGGGTGAAATAGTCCCCCGTAGTCGGGTGAAATAGACCGACGGGTACGTAAAGCACCCCAGAATGGCTTGACCTGGGTAAGTAGAATTATCTGACAATACATTATGTTATGCTATGTGTTTGTGTGGTAGTAGTAGGGGTGAAATAGTCCCCGGTAGTTGGGTGAATTAGACCGACGGGTACGTCAAGCACCCCAGAATGGCTTGACCTCGGTACGTCAAACACCCCAGAATGGTTTGACCTGGGTAAGTCAGGCGCTCCAGAATTGCCTGACAGTATATTGTATGGTATGTGGTACGATAGGGGAACTCACTAAGCTTCGTGCTTACAGTTTTCAGTTTTGTTTCCGGTACCTCTTCAGCGAAGGGGAAGGAGCCGGCGTGGTAGCTGCACATCATACACACACCTCAGATTTTGCACTATGAGATTCCTTGGGATTGTACTCTGACATTATCACTATTTTACGATTTGGGTTTTCAGACATTATACATTGTTTTATGAGATGTTATGATTCGACAATATTTTCCTACGAATGTTTAATTAAATTAATTAATTAAAATGAAATTTTTGGACGTGAAAATTGGGTCGTTACAAGATAACACCTTTCCAAAGTGACACCATCAGGAGAACCATATCCCCGACCTGGAACTCCAGGTCCGATCGGTGTCTGTCGACGTAGCTCTTCTGCCGACTCTGAGCAGTCTGAAGCCTGTTGGATCCTTTCCGTCGTCATGAATACTAGTTCGGTACTCCCCATGACCCTTTATCCAACCTCACCCCCAACATATCGGGGTTTTGCACTTCCTCCCATATATCATCTCGAAGGGAGGACGGTCGATACTCGCGTGGTATCTATTATTAGAGGAAAACTCTGCCAAGGGAAACTAGGTATCCCAACTACCACCAAAGTCCGGGACGCATGCCAACAACATATCCTCCAGAGTCTGGATGGTTCACTCGCTCTGACCATCCTTCTGCGGGTGAAAAGTCATGCTAAAGTGCAGACGAGTACCCAACTCGTCATGAAATTTTTTCCAGAATCTGGAATTAAATCGCACGTCTCGGCCAGAAATCATGGAAACTGGCACTCCGTGTCGATCTACTACCTCTTCGATGTAGATGTCAGTCAACTTCTCGACTAAAATGCTCTCCTGGATCGGGATGAAATAGGCACTCTTGGTCAACCAATCCACGATGACCCAAATCGAATCCACTCCCCGTGTGGTCCTGGGAATTTCGTGATGAAATCCATAGTGATATCCTCCCATTTCCACATAGGGATCTCCAACGGTAGCGTCTTGTCGTGAGGTCTCTGGTGCTTAGCCTTGACCTTCCTGTAGGTCAAGCACATCTCAACGTACCAGGCTACATCCTGCTTCATGCAAGGCCACCAGTAATCAGGAGTGGGTAACGGTTCTTCACCATTACAATGTTCAGCTCTCGGTAATCTATACACATCTGGTGCGACCAGTCTTTCTTCTTCACAAACAGGATCAAGGAACCCCAAGGTGAACTGCTCGGACTAATCAGTCCCTTGTCTAAGAGCTCCTGCAGCTGTGTACACAACTCCTTCATCTTGGGAGAGGCCAACCAATATAGTGCCTTGGCTATCGGAGCCGCACCAGGGATTAGGTCAATCCTAAACTCCACCTGTCTCTCCGGAGGTATCCTAGGCAACTCCTCTAGAAATACGTCCGGGTACTCTTGCACCACTGGCACATCACTCACGGTCGCCTTACCCGACTCCCAGGTATCCATAACGTAGGTGATATACCCTACGCAACCCTGCTGAACATAAAGCCTAGCCCTTGCTTCTGAGCATAAAGTTGATCCACGATCCGACCTCTCGCTCTAAATCACCAACTCTCCCCCACTTGGGGTCCTGAAACGCACCAACTGCTGCGCACAGTCAATCACCGCCCCATTAGGGCTCAGCCAATCCATGCCAATGATAACCTTGTTCCCACGTAACGGAATAGGAACCAAATCCACGAGGTAACGCTCGTCATACAACCTCAAAATGCAATCTATGAAAACCTCTGATGCCCGAACAGATCGACAGTCAACAATCTCGACGTCTAAAGGACAATCCAACATCTACGAACACTCAGAAAACCTCTTGCTAAGTGCAAGAGAGACAAATGATCGGGTAGCCCCCGAGTCAAATAACACTTGTACTGGGATGTCGTTCACATGGAACAATCCTAAACAAAACACATAAACATAGCACATAAATATAATAAATGACATGTAATAAGAGTTAGGCAGAAGAAAACATACTTGTCACCACATCCGATGTGGCACGTGCCTCCTCAGCGGTCAGCTGGAAGGCTCGGCTCCTCGCCACTGGAGCATCCGTCTTGCCCTGTCGGCCATCCGTGATCCGCAGGGTCGCTGGAGCTGGCGCCACCACTGGCGCTCCAGATG